>NC_037672.1:24776780-25149236 GCF_003255815.1 Theropithecus gelada
TTTTTTTTTTTTTTTTTTTTTTTTGAGACAGAGTCTCGCTGTGTCTCCCAGGCTGGAGTGTAGTGGCCTGATCTCCGCGGCTCACTGCAAGCTCCGCCTCCCGGGTTCATGCCATTCTCCCGCCTCAGCCTCCCAAGTAGCTGGGACTACAGGCGCCCGCCACCACGCCCGGCTAGTTTTTTTTTTGTATTTTTAGTAGAGACGGGGTTTCACCATGTTAGCCAGGATGGTCTCGATCTCCTGACCTCGTGATCCACCCGCCTTGGCCTCCCAAAGTGCTGGGATTACAGGCTTGAGCCACCGCGCCCGGCCTAAACCTCTGTTCTTTATAAATTATCCAGCCTCAGGCAATTCTTTATAGCAGTATGAAAATGGACTAATAAATATAAAAGGAAATTTCAAACTTTACATGCTACCCTCTAGTTTATATTTCTTTATACCATATTTATTTCATCATATCAATTCTTTAAGTTTTTTTTCAAAAACCCTAATACATATTAGGCTAATCTAACCATATTAATCAGAAATGCATTCAGTTCACGATAACACAATCTTCATTTAAACTCGTTCAAAATTGCAGGGTGGAGGGCATTTATTAGCTCACACAATGCCCTCACATAATGCCCTGCTGTTCTGGCATCAGGGAGGGCTTGATCCAGAGTCCAGACAATGCTACTCAAATTTGCCCTTTATCTCTTGGACAGACCTTCATCACATGGCTACTGGTGGCCTCACTGAATCTTACCAACCTAACAACCCTGGGGAATAGAGGTAGCCTTTTCTGCTTGCAACCTCAGAAGAGATCCAAGGAAGATATTGATTTGCTTGACTTGGATCATGTGCCTATCTTGGAACCAGCCACTAAGACCAAGAGCATAGGATAGGTGCATTTGCCAGTTCTGGGTCATGTGAATAGGGAAGGGCAGAGTCAGGCTCCTGTGGAATGGGTTCCCTCCAGAAATAAAAGGGCTCTATTTCAGAAAGACATGCTGGAGAGGTTTAATAAGAAATGCCTCTGGCCCTTGAAATGGCCCACAGGACAGAAGATAAATGAGGCTTAAAAAACATCAGGTTTCTAGAAAAGTACTCGGTGTAATTTCTGCAAAAATAAAAACAGAAGCTGTATCTTATAGACAAGAGCTTGCTGCTCCAATTTTCAAAAATGCCTCACTGCCTTTGTGGTCCTTACACCTACATAAATTATTACTAGCGATGGGGAAGGCTGGCCTGAGTCACGTGGACTGAGAGGGCCTATCATTACGTCAGCTGATAACACAGGGATGTCCCTGCAAGGGAGACTGGAACATGGCCAAGTGAGGTAACTCTTTATGGATATACCTAGGTCCCACTTCACGTACAAATGGGGTAGAGTGGGAGTAAAAGCGAGTTTAGTGGCAGGAACGCCAACATGCGAGGGGCCCTTCCATTGAGAAGAACCCTGTTTAAATCCACGTAGGTTCATGTCACAGTAGTTTTTTCTTTTTTCACTTGTTAGTTTTATACTCTGATTTTATGAAAAATACCCCGTAACTCAGGTTTAATTTCCCTGGGGGAGATAGCTTTGAAATAACTATTAAATCTCTTTTTCCCTCTTTTTGCTGCACTAAGCAAACTAGGAAATGTTTTCCCTGAGGACAACAGCCCGGTCATTCGTGCAATAATCATTTTAATGCTATTTGTTTCTTCTTCCTTTTTTTAAAAAAAACTTTCCAACAGTGTTTGCATACAGCCCTCCCAATTTTATATTTCTACATTTTCTGTTTTATGAGTAAGACAGATGACATATTCATGTTTAGGATTTTGTGGGAAATTCAACTTAATTTCATGGCCAGGGGTAAATGTGAATGACTCATTGATGAAATTAGTAAGCCCTTTGCACAGCAATTGAAAATTTATCTATCTGGCACATTCATTTCATTGTCACACAACCACAAGAGGCATTATCCTCAGTTTATAGATGAGGAAACTGAGTTTCAGAGAGATGAAATCTTGTTAAGGTGCCACAAGTAGATTTGAACCCAAATAACCTGACCCAAACAAAAACAATCAACATTTCCTGTTTAAACCCCTTGTATGCAGTGTGCTATTTAATCTCAAAAGAAATTTGTGAGCTAGGTTATGATTAACATCTTTATTTTACAGAAAAAATTGAGGTTTTGAGGTTTAAATAAATTGGTAAGATTCAAACCCAGATCTGCCTCATTGCAAAGCTTTGTCCAAACACAGAACTTTTCCCGAAGCCTCAGATAGCTTTGAAAACTTCAAATCTGGTGGAGGTAAGAAGTGAGGGCTGGACCCGAGGCCACGGAAAGGAGAGCAGCCAGATCGAGCCCCCTGCTCGGGCTGAGAAGCCTTCGCTTGCCAAGCCAGCTCTGTGGATGAACTATTTGCAGGCCTTGTTCTTTCAGAAGAGCTGAGGCAGCCTGGATGGAAGCCCAAATGCCAAGATGAAGGTGCCCGACTGACAAAATGCCAGTGTGAGCTGTTGCCTGCTGGCTTCACCCACTGAAAACTTGGGGACCCCCATGTTCACAAAGGCACTGCAGACAGAAAGAAATGTCTGGTAAGCAGAGAGGTCTCAGCAAGCCCAATTATCCACTGCAGCCAATGATCGTGATTGTGGTACATACCCAGCCCTACCACGTGGGGGGTGGCCCGATGCGGACATGGAGGCGCCAGCTGGTGCACTGCCAATTCTTCATCAGCAACGAAGGGCAGCCCTGACATCTCTCATCCGCCCCAAGCACCCTCCTTTAACCTGCTTTACATGACAAAATTTCCACTTACAAGTTAATCAAAACCCTGACCATGAATGAGAAAGAAAAAAAAATACCCCGTTAATTAAAAATCTCAAAAGATGCCAATGGTAACAGTTTGCAGATGCTTTCTTCTTCTGCTAATCCTACAGGAAAACCAGACATCAGTGATCAGTTTAAGAATCACAGGTGCTGTGATTAGGCCTGAGAGCATTTAGCTGTGACAAGTGGAATGAGAAAGATTTTTAATCTTCCTGAAATCCCAAGCTTTGAAAGTAATTAAATAATTAATGAAAAAGCAGGGCTTCCCCTTCCTTCCCAAGAGAGGTTAAGTTCCCAAGTCTCTTCCCTGTGCAATACTGTCTCTTAAATGCATAGACAAAACATCTCCAGTCATTCAACAAATATTTATTGAGCACCTGCTCTGTGTCAAGTACTCTGAAAGGTGGTGGAGACACAGCAGGGAGGTTGACAAAGTTCCTGCACTTACCTTCTAGAATGAGGGATAATTAACAGGTAAATGGGTAGCTTGAGGGTGTTGGAATAAAAAGCAAGATGCATACAGCGTGAAAAGGGGGAGGACCCCTTTAGACCATGTGGTCAGGTACAGTCCTACGAGGTAGTAGCACTTGAATTGATACTTAAATGACAAGTGTCTTTGTCTTCTCTTGCTTATAACTGAATACCTGAAACTGGGAAATTTGTAAAGAAAAACACTTCTTATGGTTATGGAGGCTGAGAACTCCAAGGTCAAGGGGCTGCACCTAGGGTCTCTGCAGTTTCAAGAAGGCTCAGGGTATCGAGTGGCAAGGTTGCCGTGTGTGCTAGCTCAGCTGTCTTCCTCTTTTTAGAAGATCACTAGCTCCATTCCCATGATAACCCATTAATTCATGAAGGGATTAATCCATGCATGATCCAATCACCTCTGAAAAGCCCCACCTCTCAATACTGCGACGTTGGGGATTAGCTTTCAACATGAGTTTTGGAGAGGACACATATTCAAGCCATGGCAACAAGTAAAGCCAGGCCAAGAGCACAGAGCATTTCAGGCAGAGGAAACTGTAAGTACAAAGTCCCGTAGGCTACATCAGACTTGATGTGCTCAAGAACAAGCGGAATACTTGTGTGAGGTAGAGAGGTCGGCAGGGACAAATCCGCTAGAACCTTCTAGGACATAGTAAAATGTCTGGATGTTATTCTAAGTGATTGAGAAGGCTTTATTACTATTTTGTTTCTTTTGTGACAAGGTCTTGTTCTGTCACCCAGGCTGGAGTGCAGTGGAGGAATCGTAGCTCACACAGCAACCTTGATCTCCCAAGCTCAAGCGATCCTCCCACCCTCTCACCTCAGCTTCCAGAGTAGTTGTGGTGGCACAGGCATGTGCCACCATGCTTGGCTAATATATATATTTTTTTTTTGGTAGTGATGGGGGTCTCAATTTGTTGCTCAGGCTGGTCTCAAACTTCTGGGCTCAAGCAATTCACCTGCTTCATTCTTCCAAAGTGCTGGGATTACAGGCATGAGCCACCAATCCCAGCCTGAAAAGCCTTTTATTGGGGTGTCTTAACAAGGGATCATAAATCAGATTTCAATTTCTAAATGTTTGCCCTGGCTACAGTGTGGGTAATGTTTATGGGGGTGGGTGGTGGGCAAGGAAGAGAACAAAAATATTCAATGGGACCAATAGTCCATATAAAATAATAGTGCCTTTGATAAAGTCCCCATGACATTTTTTATTGACCTTACACACACAAGCACACTCATGTGTCACTTAACAGGGATACATTCTGAGAAATACATCCTTAGGTGATTTCACTGTTTTCTGAACATCAAAGTGTACTTACCAAACCTACATGGTATAGCCTACTACACACCTATGTTATATGGTGTGGCCTATGGCTCCTAGGCTGCAAACCTGTAGAGTACGTGATTGAACTGAAAACTTTAGGCAATCATAACACAATGGGAAGTATTTGTGTACCTAAACATATTTAAATATTAAATTAAAAGGTATAGTAAAAATAGGGTAATCTTACGGGACCATCATCATATACGTGGCTCGTTGTTGACCGAAACATATTATGTAGTACATGACTGTAGTTGTTATTTTCAGAATGGATTTATATGAGACAGGGTTTTTGAGAGAGATAAAACATAGATGGATGGATGTATAGACAGAGATGAGAAGGGATTGATTAGGGGAATGAGCTCACACGATTTGGAAACTGAGAAGTCTCATGCCAGGCATTAGCAAACTGAAGACCCAGGGCAGCTGGTAGTGTGGCTCAGTCCCTGCTGAAGGCCTCAGAATTGGGGAAGCTGATGGTGTTACTCTCAGTCCAAGACAGCAGGTCTGAGAACCTAGGGAACCACCGGTTCAGGTCCTGGAGTCCAAAAGCTGAAGAACTTGGAATTCTGCTTCCAAAAACAGGAGAAGAAGGGTGCCCCAGCTCCAGAAGAAAGAGAAAAAATGTGTCTCTCCTCTGCCTTTTTGTTCTATCTAGGCCATCAGCCAATTAAATGGTGCCACCCACAATGCGTGAGGGGAGATCTTCCTCACTCAGTCCGCTGCTTCAAATGCCAATCTCTTCCAGAAACACCCTCACAGACACAACCAGAAATCATGCTTTACCAGCTATCTGTGTATCCCCTGATTCAGTCAAGTTGACACCTAAAATTAACCATCACAGGATTTCTCTATTGCTTGGCAGAGTTCCATCATTTCAGACTTTCTAGTATCTTAAAGTAGTACTCTTAATAAATGGATGTATCGTTTTACCCTTCTAGGAGCTAAGGACTGGCTCAATTGACTATAAAGAATTGAGAATGTCAGCTGACCAGGCAACCAGGGAGACGCTTTCCTGACTTCCACTGTGCACACGGGCTGCATAATTGTGTCTGTGAAGTACTGAAGAATGTGCTTGACCTGTAACGTCCAAACGTGTGGCCACCATTCACAGATAGTGTCCTTTGGGAATGGTGTGGGTATAGATGGGGAATGGTCAGTCCTACGAATATGGGGCTATAAGACAGCAAGGCTAGAAAGTATCTGTGCTTTGATTATTTAATTTTATTTATTTATTTATTTATTTATTTATTTATTTATTTGCACTAATGGTTTGCATTCACATTGAGGAACTGAGACTGTTTTTCAGACTTTTGGCCTGCTGATGACCTTATGTTCATAAAAGGATAGAAGTATAAGAAGTTGTTTAATATAAAACATACTGAAATTTTATTTTCTGTCTCCTCGGATATAAAGTTTCCACTTATCTTAGGTTTAAGTACCTACTCCTCCACAGAGAGGGACCTTGTGCACATAGATTGATATTCTCAGGATGAAAGCAGTACCTTCTACAACTAGGGACTCAGAACAGGAAGATGGTGCTTGTTCCTGATGGCATGTAAATCTAGATTCACTTCTAGCTGGGAGGAGGCAGGCCAGAAATTCAGAGTTGTAGGTCCTTGGCTTGGGTGGATGTGCTACAACGTGAACCATAAACCTCCATCACTTAGCTTGGCAGATAGAAAATTGGAATTTTGGAAGAAAGTTTCGCATCAGGCACTCAGACCCAATAAATACTCCCACTCCTTGCAGAGCTACCGAACACGGCACTCCATGTGTCAGGCTACCCAAGGATGCTAGGAATGTGTTGACCGGAGCCGCCACCATCAGCACTTGCTGATGACCCTTTGTGGTACCACCACTCACTTTCTGTCCTGCGTTCTTTCCTCTTCCTTCCCTTTTGTTCTCCTGCCTAGTGACACACCAGTGCAGATTGACTTGGTGCCCTGGTGCCTGCTATGGACTGAATGCTCATGTCCTCCCACATTCATATGTCAAAGCACAATCCCCAATGTGATGGTATTTGGAGATGAGGCCTCTGGGAGGTGATCAGGTTTAGCTGTTGTAAAGGTGAGCCCCCCGTGACTGGATTACTGCCCTTATAAAAAGAGACACAAGCGAGCTTTCTCACCCTCCTTCCACCATGTTAAGATACAATGAGAAGACGGCCATCTGGAAAAGAGGAAGCAGGCCCTCACCTGCTGCAGGCAATCATAACACAATGAGAAGTATTGTGTTGGCACTATCTGGTCCAGGAGCAGCTGGACCTCCCAGAAAGACATGGGGTCAGCCTTCACCTGGATCCTGAACTTCCCAGCCTCCAAAAGCATAAGAAATAAACATCTGTTGTTTAAGCCATGCAGCTTATGATAACTTTTTATAGCAGCCTGAAGCTACTAAGATGGTGCCAAGACTGTAAGACGGCACTAGAAGAGAGAGAATAAAAACACAGGCTCTTAAGCGGTCCAAATCCTGGCTCTGCCACTTGTCCACTATGTGGTTTTGGGCAAAGCTGAATCTCTCTGTGCCTCAGTTCCCAATCTGGAAAATGAGACGTCTATTCTACCAGGGTAGGGATGAGATGAGATCATGTGTTCAGTTAGATGGGATCAAACACATGGTAGAGGAACTTAATATGTGTTTATTGTTATTATAGCTGTGGCACTGAAAGAGTTGGGTTAAATAAAATGCAATCTCATGGCCGGGCGCAGTGGTTTACGCCTGTAATCCCAGCACTTTGGGAGGCCGAGGCGGGTGGATCACGAGGTCAGGAGTTTGAGACCAGCCTGGCCAAGGTGGCGAAACCCTATCTTTACTAAAAATACAAAAATTAGCCAGGCGTGGTGGGCATCTGTAATCCCAGCTACTCAGGAGGCTGAGGCAGGAGAATCGCTTGAACCCGGGAGGCAGAGGTTGCAGTGAGCCAAGATCGGTGCTCTCTAGCCTGGGTGACAGAGCAAGACTCCGTCTCGAAACAAAAAAAAAAAAAATGCAATCTCTCACCAGAAGTTGAAAATCTAGCCTGTGAGATAAAGAGACACTTAATTGTAATATGTGGCACTTCGCAAAAAGTGACAAACACTATTATATAATCAGTATATGGAAAAAAACACCATGAAAGCTGCAGTAGATTAACAAGAGCTGCAAATTCCTTATCACTGCTTTCATCAAGAGCTGGAGTTCCCCTCCTCCTTGAAACTGTGACCTGTTGACAAACAGAATGAGGCTGAAACAACTCTGGGTGTCTTGCAAGGCAAAACCATGAGAAAGCTTGCAGCTGCTTCCTGATTCTCATGGGGCACTCTCTCTTGGATCCGAGCTGCCATGCTGGGAGATGTTACCTATGGGGGCTCCAGTTGACAGCCCCAGTTGAGCATCCACTGTTGGCCATAGGAGTGAACCATCCCGGACAGTCCAACTCAGTCAGCTCCCAGGTGACTTCAGCTGTTCCAGTGCCCAGCCACACCTTGTGATGCAGAATGCCCAGTCAACCCACAGAACTGCAAGAGATGTACAATTGTAGTTTTCATCTTTAAGCACTAAGTTTTGGATGGTTAGTTATGTAGCCATAGATAAACCAAACAGGAGTTTAGGAGAGGAGAGTTCTTTTCAAGTCAAGTGATCCTGGAAGGGCTCCTAGAAGACATGGGATTTGAGAATAACCTTGGAGGGAACGTCTGTGACAAGAGACTCACAGGAGAAGATCATTCTAAAGAGAGGAATGAGTTAGAGCAGAAGCCAGAGTGGGGTAAAGGTAGGCTGCAGGCGGCACCTGGCAAATGGACCAGAGCTGCCTAAGCAGGGTGCTGGGAGAAATGGGCTAGAGCCAAGCTGAGACGGTTGCTCATTCTAAATCATGGTGGCTTTGGGGACAGGTTCTTTTCATTGCCAGGAAGGAAAATTCATTCCTGCTCTTCCAGGTAAAGGGGCTTTATGGGAAACAATGGGATTTTATGAGTTGGGAGATAAGAATCTGTGGAAAGAATAAAAACTAAAGAGCAGCTGGACCTCCCAGAGAGATACCGGAATTGGAAGTTGCTCAAGATCCCCCAGTGGCCGCCTATCACAGGCACAGCAAAATCCTAAGCCCTTCACATGGTCTGTGGGGCCCACAGCATGGTGCGCTTGCCCTGGCTACCTCAATGATCTGATTTCCTTTCACTGCCTCCTTCACTCACTCTGTTCCGGCCACACTGGATTCCTCACTGATGTTTGAACAGCATACTCTGGGTTCGGCACTTTTGCACTCATACATCTTGCCACCAGGATTGTTCTTCCAGATATTTACATGGCTCCCTCCTCTTCACTCAGGTCTCTGTGGTCTCCTCAAGGGTGACTGCTTCCTCCTGCCACAGTGCTCTTGCCTGCTCTATTTTTCTTCCCAACACAGTATTATTGCCTTTTTAAAAAATCTGGCTCGGTGTGGCGGCTAACACCTGTTATCCCAGCACTTTGGGAGGCCAAGGTGAGCAGATTGCTTGAGCCTAGGAGTTCAAGACCAGCCTGGGCAACATGGTAAAAAACCCATCTGTAAAAAAAAATACAAAAAATTAGTCGGGTGTGGTAGCGTGCACCTATGCTTCCAGCTCAGAGGCTGAGCAGGGAGGATGGTTTGAGCCCAAGAGTTGGAGATTGCAGTGAGCCACGGTCACACCACTGCCCTCCAGCCTGGGCGACAGAGTGAGCGAGACCCTGTCTCAGGAAAAAAAAAAAAAATATATATATATATATATATATATATATATGCGCCAGGTGCAGGGGCTCATGCCTATAATCCTAGCACTTTGGGAGACTGAGGTGGGTGGATTGCCTGAACTCAGGAGTTTGAGACCACCCTGGGCAACATGGTGAAATCCATCTCTACTAAAATACAAAAAATTATCTGGACATGGTGGTGGGTGCCTGTAGTCCCGGCTACTCGGGAGACTGAGGAACAAGAATTGCTTGAGCCCGGGAGGCAGAGGATGCGGGTGAGCCAAGATCTCACCACTGCACTCTAGCCTGGGCAACAGTGTGAACTCTTGTTTCCAAAAAAAAAGAAAAAAAAAGATATATATATAATTATCATTTGCCTCCCCAACTAGAATATATGCTCCATGATAGCAAAGACTGTATAATGCTTAGAAGAGTTCCTGGCATATAGTGAGTGCTCCACAAAAATGGTAGAAAATAGTGAATGAATAAATGAATCCCAGGCAGTCGCAGGGCTTGAGGTATCTTGTTACTTCTCAGCAGGAGGAGTTTGTGGATCTTCATTTTAATTCTCCTCCAGTGTTCTCTGCTTCCTGTATTCCCAGGCAATTCCCACCCCATCTACTCGCTAAAAGCTTTCTTCTCACAGCTCCTGCTGACTCATAACCACGGCTTACTCACAGCTCCCCTCGAGATGCTACTGTGTTTCTTTGTGCATCTGTCCACCGTCTGTTCCTTCGGCTGACCTCCTGATTCTCCCTGGTTTTCCAGTTGAAGTTCCAGAAACAGAGAATCTGATTAGGTCAGCCCATTCTCCATTTAGGCAGAGGTTCTGACCTTTAACTCTGGTCTGGGTCAGACATCCACATGGCTCCATCAGCTGTGACCACAGGCACAGAGCACAGCAACCTAGATACAGAGAACCATTGTCTCACTCAGCAGAGGCGCATGGATGCAGTGGGTACCTTTAACGACCTGTTGACAATAACTTGAGGCTTCTGGTCAGGGCAGTGATGGACCAGATCTATGTCTTCAGAAGGTAATTTTAATCACCCTGTGTATTAGTCTGTTTTCACGCTGCTGATAAAGACATACCCAAGACTGGGCAATTTACAAAAGAAGGAGGTTTAATGAACTTACAGTTCCACATGGCTGGGGAGGCCTCACAATCATGGCAGAAGGTGAGGGGCACGTCTTACATGGCAGAAGACAAGAGAAGAGAACTTGTGCAGGGAAACACCCCTTTATAAAACCATCAGATCTCATGAGACTTATTCACTATCATGAGAGCAGCACAGGAAACACCCATCCCCAATTACCTCCCACCAGGTCCCTCCCACAACACACGAGAATTGTGGGAGCTACAATTCAAGATGAGATTTGGGTGGGGACACAGCCAAACCATATCACCCTGTGAATAAGACAGTTTACTGATGGAAGAGGACACACAAGACCAGTTAGGAAGCCATAGGAAGGGAGAGCTGATGAGGACTCAAGTCAAGCCAAGGTCAATGACAGTGAGGAAGAGTAGGAGCAAGTGGGCCTTGAACCTGAAGCTGTCCACCAGGCAAGTGATGCTGGAGTTCAGCAGAGCAAATGGTCTGGAAGTCATAAAGGCATGATTTAAAATTATGGGGTGCAGAGCATAGCAACAGATTAGCTGAGATGGACATTTGGGGAAATCTCTTACATGGAAAGAGTCAAACAAAGAAGAAAAACCTATATATACTTATATAGATGGGCAGAGACTCAGCAAGTCACAGAACCCCATAAAAACAGAGAAGCATTTTCCCCACTTACTTTTTTATTCTCAGCAACACCAGCCCAGAGGTTCTGCATGAGATTCCACTCTGTTCCAAGCCCCAAGTTTCAAGTCTGTTTTTCTACAGCCAGGAACATTATTTCTTGGGAATCCACAACATTCTAAAAATACATTCGCTAGGCTGCAGTGCCACAATTAGTAAAGCTGCTGTCCCAGGAAACCCTCATCATCATTTTGCTTAGATCAGAGAGCGGATTAACTTTGATGTCTGTCTGAACCCTGTGCGATACACCACTGGCGGTCTGCTCCCTGCAAGCATTTAATCTTCACATCCAAGGGAAGAGGAGAAAGTGCTGGAGAGAAGCCCAACCCAATTCTTTCCCCAGTGATTGAGATGAAAATATGCACCCTAGGGCTGCCAACATATCTGACTTGCATCCTATCTCCCTACATCCCTGGAGCTCTCTCTCCCTTTGCACAAATACGTTCCCCCAAACTCAAACCTCCTTTGCCTTTCCCAAACATTAGCACAGTGATGAAGCCCCAAGTGCTTTCATCCATGCCATGTGTAGGAGGTAATTGTGTTAATTTCTGTATCTGTTAGCACTCCTGGTGGCATGCCACTGAAACTGACTCCAATTTAAGTCCAAAGGGAGTTTATTGGAAGCATGTGGGGTGGCCTGCAGAATATAATGAACACTCAAGAATCAGATTGCAAGGGGAAACAACCAGGGAAGCTCCAGGATTACAGGCAAGTGGAAGGTATACGACAATCACATCAGAACATTAGCAACGGAAGACAGCTACTGCAACAATGCTGTCCATCTTTGCATCACTATTTTCATGGTCCTTATTTCCGGGAGAAAAAGTACAATTGGACCAAATGATCCAGTTGGATCGTCCCCACACTCAGGCAACACAAACTCCCTGACATCACAAAGCATTGTAGATTGGTGGTTAAGAGCAGTATCTGGAACTAGCCAGGCTGGGTTTGAATCCTGGCTCTGCCATTTACCAGCCACGTGACCAAGTCATTCTCAGTATGCCCCAGTTTCCCTCTCTGAACATGAGGATACCTATCCATAGGTATTGGTGAGCACTCAATGAGCAAACCTGTGATACTGACTATAGAGGGCAAGTGTTCTACTAATCTTGATGTTAGTATTGATTAGGAATACACAAGGCCCCTGAAACTGCAGTCCATCCAAAAAGGCCAAGATGAGAGGTCATTCTCCAAAAGACATCAGGAGCTTTTATTAAGGGAAACTGGGTGGCCAAAAAGCAATTACAATCCTCTGCTACATCTTATCCCTCCACCAGACTGTGGACACCACGAGGACAATAGATTCTGCTGTTTTCCTCACAGTTGTGTTCGCCAGCACCTGAAACGTGTCTGGCACGTTGTGCCTGGCTCAATGAACCACTATTGAATTCACAAATATTGAATGATTCCTTCTGTGTTCCCAATGAACTAGTCCAATGTTTTGCGTGGGAGTAGGCACACAGTCAGTATTTGCTGATTTAACTGATAGGTCAGTGGGAAAAGAAACACTGGAGGAGTGTGGTTTTCTCAGAAATGGGGAAAACATTGGAATCAAAGAGATGACCTTGCATTTGGCAGGACTTGGTGGCAAGTAAGTGATAGGTAACTGTTTTCTGGTGTGTTGATGTCAATTATCTATATGAATGATCTAGACAACCTAATCATTTCTGCTGGTCAACGAATGCCTTTAGATCAGCATCAAGGAGATGAGAGAAACCATGAGTCACTTGGCACATCACCTTGGAGAGGGAGAAGCTCATCTGCCCCAATGGACTTGTCTCTGTCTTAGAGGCACTCCCGGTACCTCACCAGGATGCCCTATTCTCCTGGCAACCCTCCTTACTGGCTTGCAGGTGCCTGTGAGTAGGGCTTGGCTGGCCATCCTGCCAAGCTTGCTCATGGAGACAGCAAGATCTCATGGAGGAGCATATCAGGTCAGACATCACAAGAGCTAAGACCTCGGACAATGCTGTGTGACCTCAGGAGAGTTCTGGTCTCTGGCTGTCAGTGACCAGATCTATAAAATAGAGTAATCCTTGCCTTGCAGCTCAGGGAGGTGTTATCCAAGTGGAGTCACATCCTCAGAGATTTCATCTGGAACTCCTTCTGTTGTAAAAGACAGAACCCAACTCAAACTGGCTTCAGAGAAAGGGGGACCTTATTGCTCATGTTACTGAGCAGTCTAGGGGTAGATCTTCTTTGAGATACAGCTGGTGCAAATCAACATTAGCATCTGATTTCTCCCCATCTCTCAGCCCTCCTTCTGCTGTACTGACTTCCTTTTCAGTCCCTAAATGATGGCCCCCAGTAGCTCGAGTCTCATTCACTCAAGTTCAAATCCAACTTTCCAGTAGCTGGGATAGACTATGGTTGGCTCAGCTTCGGTCACGTGGCCAGGAGGATGCAACTACATTGGGTGTTCAGGACTGATTCCCAATCAGTACTAACTTCAAGACTGAGTCCTGGGTGCCAACCAATCCCTGTGACGAGGAAGCTTGGTCAGGCCCTTATGCTTAACTCTCAGAGCTAGGAAGAAGTAGGATGAGGATGGGGAGCCCTAGCTTATCTCATGGACTAAGAGTGGGAAAAAAGTGGGTCCCAGAAAGATATTTGGGGTACTATTCACAGAAAAAAGGGAAGTGGCCACTGGGCTGATACAATGAAGATGCCCACTACTCCTCGGTATTTTCTTTCTTTTTTTTCAGAATCTCACTCTGTCACCCAGGCTGGAGTGCAGTGGTACGATCTCGGCTCACTGCAAGCTCCGCCTCCCAGGTTCCAGCTATTCTCCTGCCTCAGCCTCCCGGGTAGCTGGGCCTACAGGCATGTGCCACCACACCTGGCTAATTTCTTTGTATTTTTAGTAGAGACGGGGTTTCACCATGTTGGCCAGGCTGGTCTCGAACACCTGACCTCATGATCCACCCACCTCGGCCTCCCAAAATGCTGGGATTACAGGCGTGAGCCACTCTTCCCGGCCCTCACCTGGGTATTTTCTATCGTGTGATATAAAGCCGGTGTCACAGGTTCCCTCTGTGTTATGAAGTCTTCTGTCCTCACCCTAACAAGCTCCTGGAAGTGCCCGAGGAGCAGCTGCCACACTGCAGTCATCTGTCTTCCTCCTCTGAATTTCTGTAGCCCGCAGGACCATAACACGTGTCGGCAGCAGGCCATGTCGGTCATTAGTTATCTTTTTATGGATATGTTCTATCTCTTCATCTATGTGACAGGATCCTGGAGAGCAGGGGTCACATCTTATTCGTCTTCGTGTCCCCTAAGCACTCTGCCTGGTGTTCGGGGCATGGCAGATAGTCCATGAATCTGGGGAGAGATTGGATAACTGATTTACATGCTTCTGGAGCCACAGAGGTAGACGGTAGCTTGATGCAACTACAAGATTACAAAGACAGAGGAAACCTGTCCTCTCCAAGCTATTTTGAAACGCTTGTAGATCTGTCGTGGCCTAAATAATGCTGCTAGGGTCAAGATAGATATCCTCTTTGCTCCTCAGGCCCAGCTGCTGGCATGATTCCTGCTTATAAAGGCGTGGAGGCCCAAGGAATCTGGGTCTCAGCTGCGCAGTCTCCCTGTGCAAGTCACAGTCAGGCACAGCCCACCTGTAAGGGCAGTGAGGTGCAGAGGGCAGAGGATGGCAACTTGAGGAAGAGGAAACAGGTATCTGTCCTCAGTGGCCCCCACCCAGACAGTATGGCAGTGCTCCGTGGCCCCATGGATGGAACCGGACGCTGGCTCTCTGCCTTGGCCAAGGCATCCCAGCACAGGCAACAGGGAGAGGATGGGATGGAAAAAGAGAGTAGCTCGGATGCTGAAACAACGTTCCTCCTAGGCTAGTCTTGGTGCAGAAGCCCCGGGGCTCCGGTTTTAGAATCCCCCAGCAGACCCTCTCGGGCCAGAGATTTGCCCCTTTGTCCCTCATACGTACAAACCTCCCTCAAGAAGGACGAGTGAGTCGTCCAAAGCCGCGCAGCGGAGCCGCGGTTCCCTCTCCTGTAAACTAAGCCGACTGACACAAGGATTAATTGCGCAAGCGACAGAGAGCATCCGGCGCACGGCGGACAGTCGCTAAATAAGAAATTAATGGGGGATGGACGAGAAAGCTGGCTGGTTAAGAAGGGGATGGTAAAGGAGGTCTGGAGGGTGCTGGGTGGAGGTGCTGAAGGAGGAACCGGGCCGAAGGAAGGAAAGCAGACAGAACAGGGCCCGCAGGAATCGAGCGCAGCAAAACAGCTCCAACCTCAATCCAACGCCAGCACCTGGCCAGCACAGCACGGAAGCCCGGGGAAGGTGGAGGGCGGGGTCCGAGGCTCCGCCTGTGACCCCACCCCTTTCATGGCCCCGCCCTTCCAGTCATGAGGCCCCGCCTCTGAGTCCACCCCTTCCTCGGTCCCCGCTTCGCCCTCCTCCTCGTCCCTCCCCCAAGGCCCGGAAGCGAAAGCCTCTCAGCCTCTTCCCAGCGGGGTCACGGGCCGGCTGTCGATAGCCAGGTTTCCGAGAGTGCGGGGCGGTCGGCGGGTCAGGGCAGCCCGGGGCGCAACGCCATGTCCCGGAACCTGCGCACCGCGCTCATTTTCGGCGGCTTCGTCTCCCTGATCGGCGCCGCCTTCTATCCCATCTACTTCCGACCCCTAATGAGATTGGAAGACTACAGTGAGTGATCTCTGACCCCGTGCGGTGACCTGACCCCCCCCCACACACCTCCCCCTCCGTGAGCTCCACGTGGTGCCGTGGAAAGAACTTGGCTCGAGGGTTAGGGAAAGCCAGGTTCGAATCCTGCCATGTGCAGCTTTGTGACCGTGGACAAGTTGCTCAACCTCTGGGACCTTCAGTATCCTCATCTGTGAATATTAATAGCTACATCATCTATAGTAAAGTGCCGAGCCTCCTGTGAGACTCAGGTGGTCATGTATATGAAAGCAGTCCTCTCATAAGTCAACGCTAAGTACTAGTTCATATTTACAGTTAAAATTCACTGCATGCCTATTATACGTCAGGTTAGGCATGTGTTGGATCGTTTCATTTGCACAAGCTCACCTTGAAGTATGTATGTAAAACATACCCATTTTACAAATAAGGGAACTGAGGCTCAGAGGTTTTATAACCTTCCCAAGGTCACACATTAAGTGACAAGGCAAATATATCCTACCCCAGGCCTCTGTCCGGAGTCTTCTTGGAGCATTTAGGCTGGAAATGGTGACTGGGGGAGCCAGATGGAACCCTGATCCTCCTGAGCAGAAAGGTGCTTTTACTGCACTTCATTTCCACTCCCAAAGATGTTTTTTGAGCGGGACTGTTTCAAACCCAAATGTTAACCTGGGGCTTTTAGTTTTTTCTCTTCTTTTTCCTCAAATTGTTTTTCCGATTCTGCTGGTTTCCTTCGTTTTAAGCCGGTTGCTCACATGGTAATGGTGAATATCCTGGGAGTAATTTTCCTTCTTAATCATTCCAGTCCTATCATTCTAAAAGCCAAACTCTTCTTCCTTGAGACCTATATCTCAGCAAGGATTAGCACTTTCATACATCTGAAACCATCTGTCAGAGAGAAAATATTAGGCATTAGAGGCTCATTTTTGTTCACCGGGAAACTCGAATCGTCTTGAAGATGGAAGAGGGCCAACCCTGCCCTTTGGGAATATTAACGGACACTGAAAGCTTGGCGAATTGAAGGCGAAAGCTCCGTGTAAACGTTCTGCCCATTGCAAATGTTACAGCAGTCGGTTTCTGGAGGCAGAGCGTTTTAAGTGCCCACTCAAGATTTCCTTGTAGCTTCTTCTCATTAGCCAAGACTGAAATGGCCACTGTGTTCTGCCTTTCAGCTTATCTGCATGCACCATGTGTGGGAGTAAGGTGGGCTGTGTGATGCCCTGCGGGATCTGTTGCCACCATCCTTCTTCACCGGACGCCTGCCCCAGCAATTATATTAAGGCCACTAGAACTTGGGACAAAGGGTCTGCTTTGCATCCCATTGGAAAAGTCAGTTCTGCAAACTAGAGCTGTTGGTTCTTATCTAGGAGTGACTTTGTCTCTCAGGATATTTGGCTCAATCTGGAGACATTTTTGCCTGTCACAACTTGGGATGGGGGTGTCGAGTGTTGCTACTGGTTTCTTGTGGATAGACGCCAGGGATACTGCTAAACTTTTTGCAGTGCATACAAGACAGACCCCCATGACAAAGAATTACCCAGCTTAAAATTCGAGTGGTGCCTTGGTTGAGAAACCCTGCTTGAGGTGAGATGGTCAAGATGTGGGCGTGTACTGTGTATCCTAGTAACAGTCTTTTAGGGATACTCCAGAATCTGTGGTTGTCTGAATGTCTTGAGACAGACAAATCAGGTGATGTTCATCTGTGGGTGAACATTTAGTGAATGTAACTATAATATCTGCATGTTTAACTGGAAGGCAGTCTGTGCCTTCCCGCTTTTCTGGTCCTTTTTTTTTCTTTCTTTTTTTCCGCTGTCACCCAGGGTGGAGTGCAGTGGCCTCATTTCAGCGCACTGCGGTCTCCTCCTCCCAGGTTCAAGCAGTTCTCCTGCTTCAGCCTCCTGAGTAGCTGAAATTACAGGCGCCCACCACCATGCCCAACTAATTTTTGTATTTTTTAGTAGAGATGGGGTTTGGCCATGTTGGCCAGGCTGGTCTTGAACTCCTGACCTCAGGTGATCCACCTGTCTTGGCCTCCCTAAGTGTTGGGATTATAGGTGTGAGCCACCATGCCCAGCCTCTGGTTCCATTTTGATTAATTTGGCCAACTCTGTTCTGGGGATCATAACTGATTCTTTTTTCTGAGACAGAGTCTCGCTCTGTCGCCCAGGCTGGAGTGCAGTGGCATGACCTTGGCTCGCTGCAACCTCTGCCTCCCGGGTTCAAGCAATTCTTGTGCCTCAGCCTCCCAAGTAGCTGGGAATCAGGTGTGCACCACCAGTCCTGGCTGATTTTTGTATTTTTAGTAGAGACAGGGTTCTGCTATGTTTGCCAGATTGGTCTTAAGTGCTTCACCTCAAGCGATCTTCCTGCCTCAGCCTCCCAAAGTGGTAGTGTTACAAACTGACTGCTGTAACATTTGTAATGGGCAGAGTGTTTACACAGAGTTTTTGCCTTCAGTGCCGGCAACTGATTCTTTTAAACAGGTAAATATTGCTGAACAGGTAATATTTGTGGGAAGTTTACTGTATGTTTGGCACTCTTGTAAGCACTTCCTATGTATTAACCCATTTAGTGTTGATAACAGCCCTTTGTGGCAGCTGCTATATGATCATCATCCCCATTTTATATGTGGATAAACTGAGGTGCGAAACAGTTAAATTACTTGCACAAGGACCCACAGCTGATGAGTCACAGATCTGGGACTTGAATTAGTATCCTTAATCCCTAAACCAAGACAGCATACTGCTTGTCTAAGGGGGCAAGAAAAGGCAGTAGGGGAGATGAGTGTCTACATAGCCTACTAGATGAATGACCCTCATCTAAGTTACTTCAGCTCTCTGAGCCCTGCCTGTTTCCTCATCTGTAGCAGTGTAGTTCACTGGATTGAATTTACAGCGTTTGGGGTGAATTAAATGAGGTAACAGGTGTGGAACACCTAGTATAGTCTTATATTAGACATTTCATTAAAATGTTTACAAAATAATGAGTCACAAGGGCAGGAATGTGAGACATGGAGATTTTAGCAGGTGGATAGGCCTGGAGCTGGCTGACCTCGCAGTAAACTGGGGTGAGGTGTTCATTATCAGGTCACAGAAACCCACTGTGTGGTTGGAGCTTCAGCTCATTCCAACACATTCAACTAGCATTTATTTAGCATCTCACTCTCTTTTTTAGAAGAAACCTGGATTCTGGCAATCGCTAGCCACCTGGCACTGTGCTGGGTGTGGGCTGCACCTAACCAAATAACATGGTCAGTCACTTCCTTCTATTGTGCTCTTCCCACCCTTGTCCTGTCCACCTCGCTCCACCCATTCCTGGGACTGAGCTGCTTCCATTGTGCCCCACCTACTGCCCATTCTCTACCTAGCAGCCACAATGGTCTTTTCTGGTGACTTTTGGTTGCTGGTCTCTATCTTATTTGCATTTGTGGTCAGAGAACATGGACTATATGATTTTGATTCTCTGACACTGGTCAAGATTTGCTTTGGGGCCTGGTACAGGTCAGTTTTTGTAAATATTGCCTGTGTGCTTGGAATGGTGGCTATTGTTGGGTACAGAGTTCTGTATCTGTGTATGTTAATTACAGATCAAGCTTCTTAATTCTGTTTGAATTTGGACGTCCTGCGGCCATGTTATTAGGTGCGTACAATCTAGAATATTCTGGATAATTTTTTCTAAGTATTATTATATAAGAATTCTCTTTATTTCCACTGTTCTTCCTCATCTCTATTTTATCTGATTTTATTGTGCTACCGGATTCCTTTCTTTTTTTGTGTTTTTTTTTTATTTTTGAGACGGAGTTTCGCTGTTGATGCCCAGGCTGGAGGCAGGCTGGAGGCTGGAGTGCAATGGCGCAATCTTAGCTCACTGCAACCTCCGCTTCCCAGGTTCTAGTAATTCTCCTGCCTCAGCCTCCCGAGTAGCTGGGATTACAGGCGCCCACCACCACACCTGGCTATTTTTTGCATTTTTTAGTAGAGACGGGATCTCACCATGTTGGCCAGGCTGGTCTCGAACTCCTAACCTCAGTTGATCCACCCACCTCAGCCTCCCAAAGTGCTGGGATTACAGGTGTGAGCCATTGTGCTCAGCCCAGATTTCTTCTAATATTTTCCTGGCTTATCTGTTTCTCTCCTCATATATGCAGCCTTTGTCCTTATGTGACTATCTTAGAACTAACATAAACTAGATATTTTAATCTGACCCGTTAATCTCTTTTAACTATTAGACTTGATTAATTTTAATTTATTCTATTTACTGACATGTTTGCATTTATTTTTCTCACCTTATTTTGTGTTTTCTTTTTTTTTTTTTTGAGAGAGAGAGAGAGAGTCTTGCTCTGTCACCAGGTTGTACTGCAGTGGCAAGATCTTGGCTCACTGCAACCTGTGCCTCCTAGGTTCAAGCAGTTCTTCTGCCTCAGCCTCCCAAATCACTGGGATTACAGGCGCGTGCTGCCACACCCAGCTATTTTTTTTTTTTTTCTGTATTTTAGTAGAGATGGGGTTTCACCATGTTGCCCAGGCTGGTCTCAAACTCCTGAGCTCAGGCAATCCAGCGGCCTCAGCCTCCCAAAGTTTAGGATTACAGGCATGAGCCACTGCGCCCGACCTTCTCTTCTATTTCTATGCTTCCTTTTTTCTTCTTTTCTGCCTCAAGTCTTCTTTATTCTTCTCTTCCCTCTACTAGTTTGAAAGTTTTAAATTCTATTTGTGTTCCTTTGTAATTAAAGTTTAGAGTTAGCCAGTATCTTTACCCTTGAACAATACAAAGTCCTTATAATGCCTTAGCCTTTGTCCCATGCACCTTTCATAATATATTTGTCCTGCCTGGTGCCTATCATTCAGCAAATCAGTTAACACCAGGACTATTGTATCTGGTCACTGACTGTTTATCTTCACCTGCGTTCTTTACCTACCGACCCTTCTTACATCTCACTCCTTTCTAGCTTCAGTTTTCTTCCTTCTGACATACATCTGTTACTACTTCTTTGGTAAGAATTTGTAACTGGGAAACTCTGTTTTTGTCTGTTGGAAAATGTATAGAATAGCAGGTCTTCTGCTGTGGTTTTTGAAAAGTTTGTTATCACATCATCCACATTTGATCATCTCACTTGCTTAATTACAGTGCTCCAATAACCCTTTGGTGTCTTGGAAGTCCAGCCAGCGGAGGGTTATTGAAGTATAGTTATGTGCCGCATCATATTTTGGCCTGCGATAGACCACGTGTATGACAGTGGTCCCAAAAGATTATCATGGTGCTGAAAAATTCCTGTTGCCTAGTGATGCCCTGATGATCCCGACCCTGTGTGGACCTACACTAATATATGTGTTGTATCTTAGTTTCTCACACAAAAGTTTAAAAAGGAAAAAATAATAATAATTTTAAAATAGAAAGATGCCTATAGAATAAAGATATATAAAGAAAGAAAATATTTTCGTACAGCTATACATGTTTGTGTTTTAAACTAAATATTATTATAAGAGTCAAAAAGATTTAAAAATTAAAAAGTTTACAAAGTAAAAAAGTTAGCTAAGGTTCATTTATTACTGAAGAAATAAATTAAAAAAAAAAATATAGTATAGCCTAAGTGTGCAGTGTTTATAGAGTCTGCGGTAGTATACAGTAATGTCTTAGGCCTTCACATTCGCTCACCACTCATTCACTCACTCACCCACCCAGAGCAACTCCCAGTCCTGCAAACTTTATTCATGGTAAATATCCTTTATGGGAATACTATTTGGAAAATATACAGTGTTTTTACTGTACCTTTTCTAGTTTAGCTATGTTTAGATATATAAATCCTTACCGTGTTTACAGTTGCCTACAGTATTCAGTACAGTACCATGCTGTACAGGTTTGTAGCCTAGGAACAATAGGCTGTATCACATAGCCTGGGTGTGTAGTAGGCTACGCTGTCTAGTTTTGTGCAAGTACATTCTGTGATGGTCGCACAACAATGAAATCCCCTAAGGATGCATTTCTCAGAATGTACTCACACAGTTGAGCAACAGAGGACTGTAAGTTATTAAGAGCAGTGATCATATTCACTCTTTACAGGCATCACTCAGATTGATTATATGTGAACTAGAAGCTGGAAGGGTCAAATCTGGGGACAGGAAGGCCAGGTACAGGAAGGCTGTATTTCCTGTGACCTCAGGGAGAGGTGACTGTACCCTAAACCAGAGTGGTGGCTATGGGAGTGGAGAGAAGTGACTGCATTTGGGAGCCACATTTAAGAAGCAAACTGGTGGGTGTGGTGGCCCACATCTGTAGTCCCAGCAGTTTGGGAGGCTGAGGCAGGAGGATCGCTTGAGCCCAGGAGTTCAGACCAACCTGGGCAACAGAGCGCAACTCTGTCTCATTTAAAAAACAGAAAAGAAGTAAACTCTACAGGGGTTTGTGGCTGATTAGCTATGGGGCAAATAAGGAGAATGGCACCCAGTGTTCTGGCTCCAGCAGCTGAGGAGATGGAGATGCTGGTCATTAGCAAGAAGGAATTGGTTTAGGGGTGAAAAGACAAGTTAGTTTGCTTTTGGGCATTTAGGTAGCTTTTGAGGTTGAGGTAGCTGATGTGCTCTTGGAGATTTCCCATGGACAGTGGGCTACACCGATCTGGGGCTGAGACGCCGGATGCGAGCTGCAGCTGGAGATGGAGCATCATCAGCATGTGGCTGGGAATCAGGTCTCTGCAGTAGGTAAGGGTTCCCAGGCAGCGTTCAGAGATTTTAAGGGGCAAGCTGGCCCGGGACAGTGTGCTGGGGAACACCAGTGTCAGAAGGGCTGAAGCACAGGCGGTCAGAGGAGGAGAAAGGCTCACTAAGGAGACTGAGGAAGAGTGGCTAGACAGGTTTCAAACCAGGAAACGCGTCAGTCACAAGCCCCATAAAGACAGCTTTTCATGAAAAGGGAGTGTGGTCAGCAGGGTTAGGCTGCTTAGAGACAGTAAAAGAGGTAAGTGAAAATATCTATTATATTTAACACAAAGAGGTTAAAAGTGATTGGTTATATTGTTAAACATGCTTTCAGTGGTTTGGAAGTAGGCAGAAGGCAGGTTGCGGTGGATTGAAGAGTAAATAGTGTATTAAGTTGGCTATTTATAGATGTTTGGCTGTATGGAGAGGACAATGGCAAAGTTTCCAGCAGGTCACAGGGTCTGGAAAAAGTTTTGTTTTAGTTTTGGCTGGAAGAGATGGAGGGCCAAGAAAGTCTTAGACAGAGAAAGCTGCTAGAGAGAGAAGACAGTCCACAGAGTGGGAGGTGGCATAGGATCCTGAGCTCAGGTAGAGGGAAGAGCTGTGGACCAAAGGCAGGGCACCTCTTCCACCAGCTCAGGAGGAAGGACGGCGTGGATGCTGCCATTTCTAGGTTTTATGTTGGCAAGTTGTGGGCACTTCCAGGTGGTGGCGTCTATTCCCTTTCTGACACAGGAAGTCAGGTCATTTATGAGTAAGAGGCACCAACTCTAGGCCATCCTCTCCCTCCTTGGAGCACTGTCTTCCCTGGGCGTCTCCACTGTGGAAGGTCCTCCTGGGTTTGCTCTTTTGCTCCTGCCTTTCAGCCACTCCTGTTAGCCTTTCTTGTTAGGCCTTCTGTCCTGACTGTCCTTCATACATTTCACACCCCAGGATTCTGAGACTACTGGGCAGAAGGCCATCAATTCTTGGATGGACAGGGCAGAAGCCTAGTCCCTGAGAACTGGGTTACTCGTAAAAGCAAGACTTAGGGCCGGCAACTGGCAAGGCAGTCCATGTAGAGCCAAGTGTCAGATCGGTTCGGGCCCTTCACCTCTGCCAGCATGGGTATGGGGACAGGTACGTTCCAGGGTCTCTGCTGGAACAAGCATACAGGCAGCAGAAAAGAAGGGGAAGCCTGCTTAGGTGAAACAATGCCAAGGAGATCCACGGTTGCAGAGCAGGCAGCCACTATCACCAGACTGCCTTATTGGATTTCATTTTGGCATTCAGCATGATCTTCAGCTCTTTTGTTAACTCAGCAAGGCTTTCCTGAGTGTTCTGTGGAGTACAAGGTCAGTTCTGTACATGATACCTCAAGTACTGAAATGAGCGCTGGGCAGATGATGGCATCAGTGGGTCAGTGACCCAAAACCAGAAGGCTGGGTACAGTTCTGCTGTACTTCTGGAGGGAGTCCCAGACGCTTTTTAGCTTTCACCGTGTTGGCATAGTGTGTTTGGTCTGCAGGGGTCACAGTTAGGGAAGAGTACAGATGGCTAATCTGTCTTTGTTTCCTAGAACTAGACAGTGACCCTGAATATGGCCTTTTACAAATAGCATGCATTTGAGGCCAGCCTGTGAAATTAGACAGAATAAGATATTTTCTGTGATCTTGTTCATTTGAAATTTTAATTGGATGTTCAGAAGCATAAAATCATAGGGTTTTGCCAGAAGGGGTTTGAGCTCATTTCCATCCCCTCATTTAGTGACTTGTCCAAGGTTACTCAGCACATTAGTTGCTGGGGGGACACTAGACCCTAACTCCCTTGACCTTGCCTGTACTTAATGCCCTGACTCACGATGCCTTGAGACAGTGAAGAATGTTCAACAGCCAGCCAAGTGAAAGGCCACAGGGGAGAGCTATGAGGCCTCAGTACTGCTGCTTCTCGGTCCTGCTGATTTCTGCTGCACCTTGCTGCCCCGGCCCGAAAGGATGCTCTGCCTAGGCAGCACAGGGTACTAGAAATCACCGGATGCAGAAAGAATGCTTACCTTGTAAGAACATTTTCCCTATGACATGCCAGGCACTTAGATAGAATATGCTTTTCAGTCCTTTCCCCATATAATTGAATGAAATGCACAGGCTGACCTGATCTTGTTTTCTAACTGGCATTACACAGTTCCCTGGATTCAAGCAGGCTCCGGTGAGGAAACAGACTTGTTGACACTGTTGGGAGGAGTGCAGTGCTTCAAGTGCCCACTTGGTCCCCTTCAGCCAACTGGGTCCCACTCGCTCCTGTGGTCATTTGGTTTCCCCCTCAGTCCCAGGTTCTTTCTCATCACACTTGCTTCTGCGGTCATATGGCTTCCCCTGGGCCCCTGGTTCCCACTCGCCACCAGTGAACCTCCAGTTCTGGAATACCCCAGAGGCAGATGGCATCTGTGTCTAGGTACCAGCAGCAACATGGCTGCCCTGAAAACTTTTGAAAGCAATTTTATATTTGCTACTTTTTGAAAGATCGCTTCTTTGAAATAATCACCATGGAAGAGTCAAAATGGTGTTGGACTTTCCTATGCGTGTTGTACAGTTATGTGGTTTTTGTTAGTTAAGAAAGAAACTCAAACTTGGGGAGGCTGAGGCAGCAGAATCACTTGAACCTGGGAGGCAGACATTGCAGTGAGCCGAGATCACACCACTGTACTCCAGCCTGGGTGACAGAGCAAGACTCCGTCTCAAAATAAATAAATTAATAAATAAAAGAATCTTAAACTGACGAAAGATCCAAGAACAGTGCAGTAAATTCCTATATTGTCCTTCACCTTGATTTACCAGTTGTTAACATTTTGCCACATTTGCTTTCTCCCTCATATATAACATATATAGATATATACAGATACAGTTATATTTCTATATATTATAATTATTACTGTTATTTTGCTGAACCATTTGAGAGTAGGTTGAAGACGTTGGGAGCTTTCATTCCTAAACACTTCAGCCTGTATTTCTGAAGAACGAGGACATTCTCTTACATAATCACAATACGGTTTTCCAATCTAAGAAATTTTACATTGATGCAGTGCTGTTACAGTTTGAGCATTTCTAATCTGAAAATGGAAAATGCCCCAAAATCTGAAATTTTTTGAGCTCCAAAATGACACAAGTAGAAAATTCCACACATAAGTACTTAATATAAATTTAGTTTCATGCACAAAATTATTAAAAACGTTGTATAAAATTATCTTCAGTCTATGTATATAAGATGTATATGAAACAAACGAATTTAATGTTTAGACTTGGATCCCATCCCCAAGATACCTTGTTTTATATATATGCAAATATTCCAAAATCTGAAAAAAATCCTAAATCCAAACCAATTCTGTTCCCAACCAATTTCAGATAAGGGAATATATTCAACTTGTATGGAATATACAGCCCACGTTCAAATTTTGCCATTTGTCACAATTCAAATTGTGAGTTGCTTTTATTTTATTTTATTTATTTCATTTATTTATTTTTTCTTTTTTGAGACAGAGTTTTGCTCTTTCACCCAGGCGGGAGTGCAGTGGCGCGATCTCAGCTCACTGCAACAGCCGCCCCCCAGGTTCAAGTGATTCTCCTGCCTCAGCCTCCCAAGTAGCTGGGATTGTGGGCACCTGCCACCATGCCTGGCTAATTTTTGTATTTTTAGTAGAGATAGGGTTTCGTTATGTTTGCTAGGCTGGGCTTGAACTCTTGACCTCACGTGATCCTCCCGCCTCGGCCTCCTAAAGTGCTAGGATTACAGGTGTGAGCCACTGCGCCCTGTGGAATTGCTTTTATTTTAACTATTTATTGGCAGGAGGAAATGGGGAGGTAGGTTCCCAAGGTCATACACTGCACCAGCTTTCATTTGCTTTTTTATTTTAGGTTTCTATCTGCTGATCCTCCACTAGAGCACCCTCAACCAGTAATCCTGAGACTGCTGAGGGAGTTGGGGCTTGGGTATCCTGCAGTAGTTGCATTGTTGTGAATGTTCAAGTAACAAGTCACACAGTCAATATATTTCCCGGTGTGGACATTTAATATAAGGATATGTTTTTGTTTTCAAAGACTTAAACATTATTAGGTAGATTCTTTTACTACCGTACAAAAAAAAATCAGCCAGTCTGCATGTATTACTAGTTTTAATATTACACTTTGGCCCCTGGACTAGAAATAACATCCTCAATTAAAATTACAAATCACACCACTGCCTTAGCACCAGGGGGCAGAGTCGGGCTTGCTGAGACTCTGGAGTGGGGAGTTTTTTTACCCAGTGTGCCATAGTTGGGTTTAAATCATTTCTCTCCTGATAGAAATGTACTCACTAGTGAAGTTGGTAATACGTTTATCCTGATTTGTTTACATAGTTAAACCCCTGACTTCTGCCATTACCCTTTTCCTGAGGTTTATATACATTTGCTGTTTTCCAAAGATAGGGAAATAGAAACTTACTGTCAACCTCAATCAAGATGCACTGCTAAATCGTGAGGGACTAGTTTCCGTTTTCCTTTTAGCGTATTCTGCATTCACAAATAAAGTGTCTTTGTGTTATATCATGAATTTACATAAGACTGCTTTGGCCTTAGAGTATTTATAAAACATTAATGGATTAAAGAACCAGGGGATGTAGATAGGACGCTAATACCTGGTTATCATTTGGTAGGAACTGGCTCAGCAAAGTGGTTTAAATTTCCTGACCAAGCCAAACTACAGAGGTGGTTGCATTAGGACAAGGATTATAAAGAGATTATGGTCTATTTAAAATAAATCTTCAGCCTTGCTTCAGCCTCATTAGCAATTAGCAAGAAAGTGTGAAGACAGGGATTTCTTTCTCTTCACTTGGTTCTCCATTGCATCATAAGAGGTTAGAACACAATTAGGCATTCTGTCCTTGCCACCAAAAGTCAGCTTCCTTTGATGCTTGGCAGTCTGCCAGCTTCTTTTGCTTTGCAGTACCTGCCTCTGGAGAACGTGTTTGGTACACCAGGATGTCTGATTTTATTAAATCTCTAAGTCTAAAATGCTTTCTGATAATTATTTTTTAAAACTCAAATCTAAAAAAAAAAAAAAACTCAAATCTTCCCTCTTCCATAGTATCAGAAAATAGACCTTTTAGTTATAGAAAATTATTTCTATTTTTGTTCCTGGCAAGGCTGATGACTGTGGGCTTTTACATGTTGGCATCTTCCAAGAGCATGTTCAAGACATCCATGCTCTGAGACTTACATGTCTATAGGGTGGTGGGGCTCAGTTCTACAATGATTTAATGTCTTCAGAAATGAGGACACCTTTTGTGTTGAGTTATTTCAGAAAGTCTAACATTTTAGAGGCTCCATAATATCCACTCTAGATGGAAGAAATCTTTTGATATATCTTGAGAGAATCTTGGTTGCCATTTACCCGCTCTTTTTCAGAGAGGAACAGTGAAACCATCAGGCCACCTGTTGCCTATAATAGGCCTGAGTATCCTATGTGTTCTCTCCATCCCTCTTAGACTTGGATATCAGGATTCCCATAATCCCCGTTGTCCAGTGTTTTATTTGCCACAGCAAAACTTAGTATTGATAAAACTATCAGGTCGGTCATTTAGGATTGACTTTCTGTCTGTCACATGACTAGAGAAGCAAGTTCAATGAATATTAGATTTGGCCAAACCCTGTTTCTTGTACCTTTATGTTTGTGTAACTTTATGAGAATCCAGAGGCCAGAGTAAAGAAAATGGCCTGATACTAAATAAGAACTAAATGTGGATTTAAAGAAATAATCAGCCTGATTAAAACAAAGGTCCGATTACGACATTTCGTTACTATAATTTAGTTGTAAACGTCCTTCAGCTCTAAGACTTTCTCCTGAAAAACTGCCATTTGTTTGTCAAGAGACTTAAAATAATAACTCTTTGTTTTCACAGACCTTGGGTTTATTCTAAACCACTTAGAAAGACGTGTCAGAGTGCTTCAAGCCTACAGATATGAAATGCCCAATTTCTCTTGGCCCTTGCCTGTTGGACATCTCCAAAGAGACGGGCTTAGTTGCTGTCGCTACAATGCGCTTACTAATTGGCACAGCACCTGCAATCAATTAGGGAAGCTTCAATTATCCAAACCAAAGCCACCCACCCAAAGATTAATTTTCTGCTCTATTTCCTATCAAAAACATAGCATATTTAGCTCTGAGTCTAGTCCTTCAGTGGAGTGCATTTTAGACATATAAACTACATCGTTTTCTTCATTGTACTTGTTGCTCCAATTCAGCAGCTTTTCCCTCGTGATATCACACCCACCAGTTCTTTCAAAATTGTTCTTTTTTTGTTGTTGTTTTCTTGTCTTTCCAAAATGCTGAGATCACAGAGAAAAGATGTTAGTTGGGGAGCTTTTCTTTTGAAGTATGGATTCCTTTATTCTTTTGAAAATACCCAATCTCTTTTGCATTATAGGATCTAACTTCCACAACCTAAAAGCTCTGCATAATAGCATATCTGAATTTAACAGCACTCATAAATACTGTTTTCTAATTGTCCCATGTAAATACAAAGATGTCTCTCTCCCAGCCCCACTTCTAAAGAATGATGTTTCTCTCGTGTTTCTCAGAGAGGGAGCAAGCCATAAATCGGGCTGGAATTGTTCAAGAGGATGTGCAGCCACCAGGTAAACTGAAAAAAAAAAAAAAATCAAAACCATATCTCATTTGTACTACTGTGTTGTGTGGTTAGTGTGTATTTGCCTTGGCATGGAGAGTAGGAAAATGCCTTTTAGCTTAGAGACAAGATTGTGATTTTGCTATTTATTTCTCAACGGTTGCCATTTATAGATGCCACCCAAGACTTCATTCTAATATTTCACTCCAGAATACTTTTTGCATGTTTGCCAGGTTCCTCTTTTCCGTTTTATAAGTGGGCATAAAAATGTTAACAAGTGCACGATTAGATATGAGACACGAATAGCTGTTTGGCCGACTTATTTACCAAGCACCTATTTAAACACTCCCCTCATGGGAAAATAGTGTTTACTTGTCAGCTATTTGAATTGATGTGGGGTTCTGCTTTGCACAAGGGCTAAAAAGCTTCCTTTATGATGGAATGGTTAGTTCCTTTAAGAGGATTCAAGTTAGCCAGGAATGAGAGGTTTCTCATTTATTAACCAAACCTCTTATAATCTGTGGCAACATTCTTTTTTATTTGTTTATTTTTAACTAGGCCAGATGTAGGTCTTCCTATTATGGGGTACAATTCCTGAGCCATTTAAAAGTCCCTTATGGCTGCCATGGCTTCCTGGCCATTTAATGGCAGGGTTCCGGCAGCCTGCTCGCACCATCTCAAACTACACTGTAAATTGCACAGCTCAATTCTGATGTCGTTTTGTTTGTTTGGGGTGGAGGAAAGTGGAAGGACATTTAAAAATGAATCCTGTTTTTGTTCCTGTGTCTTTCCATAGGGTTAAAAGTGTGGTCTGATCCATTTGGCAGGAAATGAGAAGGCTGTCACCAGCTCTGATTAAGAAAGGAGATTTCTTCATGCTTTCAATCCTGCATGGGGTATAGTCAGTCACCTCACCAGAGAATGACGGCTGGAGAAGAAAACTCCGTAATACCATAAATAAGAGTGTTTGTAATAAAAGACTGTGCACAAGGATTAATATTTCCCTTCTTAAGTATCCAAAGAACTCTGGAACAAATTATACCATTAGGAAGGTTTTCGTGATTCAGTTGATTTTCCAAAAATGAAGCTATCTCACCCAGCTGGGTTTGGAGCAATCTGCTTATTATTCTGTCGTTACCACTTACTCAAGCGAGCTGTGATATGAATACAAGCAACCAGTGGGCTCGGGAAGGTCCGGGTCTATTTTGCCATCTTCCAGATAAGAGATTTCAGTAAAAAACTGCCATGCTGAGCTGCCTTATAGAGCTCTTTGAAAATGTTCAAGTTGATAAAGCTCTTTGAGGACAAGGTACTTCGTGCACCTCATGCTGAAGATTGTACCATGTTGGAACATAAATATGAAGCAAGTCAAACTAGATGCATACACTTGTGTAGAAATCAATAATCAATTAATAGAAGTGAAAAAATAAACATTAAAATGATTTATTTCTACTTTGCAGTGGTGTCTTTTTGTAAATCGTCCTTCGTAAAGCAGTTAAATTATAGTGCTGAGAAGTACAGTTTGACTAGATTATATTTGACTAGATATCTGTGTGCGATTCATCTCTTTGTACTCAGGTAAACATTTTAGAGGCAAATAACAAGTTTGTTAAGACAAATATTATTGAATGGTGATTCTCTACCAGGTTCCTCACTAGGTGCTGCAAAGATGAAGGTGAGAAGACAGGTTGAGTATCCCTTATCCAGAAAAGCTTGGGAAAAGAAGTGTTTTGGACTTGAGATTTTCTTGGATTTTGGAATATTTGCATATATATGATGAGACATTTTGAGGATGGCACCCGAGTCTACATGAAATTTATTTATGTTTCATATACTTTATACACATAGCCTGAAGGCAATTTGATACAATATTTTAAAATAATTTTGTGCGTGAAGCAAACTTTTGACTAAAACCATCACATGAGGTCAGGTGTGGAATTTCCCACTTGTGTTATGTTGGTGCTCAAAAAGTTTCAGATTTTGGAGCATTTCAGATTCCAGATTAGGAATGCTCAACCTGTCTTCTTTCCCTTCCTCCCTCCCTCCCTCTTTCCTTCCTTCCCTCCCTCCCTTTCCTTCCTTCCCTCCCTCCCTTTCCTTCCTTCCTTCTTCCTTTGCTCTGTCTAGCCTCTTACTAGATGATATGCTTCTGAAGTGGCACACTTTTTCATTTTTATATTGGATGTCTTGCATATTACTGTAGGCTGTCTATGAACTGCCTGATGACATAATTTTATTATTGTGAACCTGGAATTTTCTTGACAGACAGCTGGCCCAATTATGTAATTACTGTCAAGAAGACATAAGGTTGATAGTTCTAAAACCAAAGTCAACATTTTTGGTAGGCATTCTCTAACATTTAATTGACTTACAGTTCACAATCCAGTAAAAGAAGTTGACTCATGAGTGGTACATTTGACCACTTCTTTTTTTTTTTTTTTTTGGAAAGGGCACCAGGAAGTTATATAACTTAAAGTCAAACATTCTGTGTGAGCATGATTGAGATTTCTTTATGACCGAAGCGAGCATGTGGTACCATCTGCTTTGGAAGATGTCCAGGCTAAAATGACTGTGTCTGAGTTCTGTAGAGAAGAACTATGGGGACTCGATTGACTGTCTTGGATGGAACAGACCCAGATTTATCTCCTGAGTGGAGTCTTTGTCCCGGGCCTGTTCCTGCCCTCAGCTCACCTCTTTACAGAGATAAAGGGGCTATCTGTCCTGCTCAGTTGCCTTGACATTTATAAAAGGATCACTCTTCATGTTGCCAGAGATGTTAACTTCAGACTCTCTGCTGTCCACACGTGACAGAGGCCAAGTTGTAAGAGATGCTATTTATGAGGACTCACAGAAGGCCTTGCAATTTATCCATGAGTTTCCCAGGTGTGCCCCCAAAATGATGACAGAGCGCTTGAAAGAGGGGGTCCTTAGTCAAATCCATTTAGGAAACAGAGTTAAAGTTGATTTTGTTTATTCTAATTTTTCTGATTTCCAAGAAAGGCATAACATTTCCCAAATATATTTGATCACAGGACAGTTTTTATAGATTATCTCTTGGAAGTTGGGAACAAGCAGCAACTGTTGGAGGAAATCTTTATGTCAGAGATTCTTAAACTTTTTACTCTCAGGACACCTTTACACTCTTAAAAATCAAGAAGTCCAAAGTGATTCTGTTTATGTGGGTTACATCTATAGATACTTACTGTATTCAAAATTAAGACAAATTTGAGAAATGTTTATTAAGTCACTTCAAAAAACAAACTTATAGGTTAATATGACATTTTTGTGTGAAAAACTTATTTTCCAAGACAAAAAATAACTTGCAAATCTCCTTAATGTCTGGCTTAACAGGAATAACTGGATTCTCACATCTGCTTCTGCATTCAATCTGTTGCTCTATCACACATCACGTGGCCTCTGGAAAACTCCTCTGTACACATCCACAAGAGGACGAGTGTAAAAAGGGCAAAAAAGCTTTAGTCGTTTTCTAAAAATAGTTTTGACCATACAGACCCCCTGGAAAGGTTTCAGAGACCCCTAGTGGTCCCTGGACCACACTTTGAACCCACTTTTTTTCCCTCTTTAGTCAGGACTTTTGAGAATTGTGTATCTGGATTGTGTTGATTCCTTTAAGGAGTTACTTGTAATGAACTGTGCTTGGGCATGTCCATATTCAGGGTGGTTAGAAGCGGAGGGGAGAAACTAAAGTTTCTTACTGCTATTACTGCAATGAAGTCTGGATCTTCATTTTCAATGTCAAATAACATCCCCTTTAGGAATACTTGAATTTACATTTTTAAATCTCAGAACCAGAAATAGCAACATTGCTGAACACTTGGGACTTTTCTCTTGTGAGATTTAATTGTGTAACTTGGTTCCCTCTTTGTACTGGCTGTCAGGAAGCTCAACCACATTTATAGATTAGCTTTTATTTTTATTTCTTTTTATTTATATTTATTGAGACAAGGTCTTACTCTGTCACCAAGGCTAGGGTACAGTGGCTCAATCATGGCTCACTGCAGCCTAGACTTCCCAGGCCCAAGTGATCCTCCCACTTCATTCTTCCAAGGAGCTGGGACTACAGGCTTGCACCACCACACATGGGTAATTTTTTTTTTTTTTTAATTTTTCGTAGAGACAGGGCTTCACCATGTTGACCAGGGTGATATCAAACTTGGGTTCAAATCATCTGCCTGTTGTTTTGGCCTCCCAGAGTGCTGGGATGACAGGTGTGAGCCACTGCACCCAGCCTGCAGACCAGCTTTTTAAAAAATGTTGAAGACCTTGTGGAATGTATCTTGGCCATTACCTTACATTCACTTCATCCCCCAAACCCTACCTCCCGCCCTTATTTTCCTTCCTGCTTTTCACTTCAGTTTTCTATCTTACATAGCATGTTAGACCCCTTATTTTAAAATGAGGCAGGGCATAAATAATATGTATTCACTAAAATAATCACTTACACTCTGGTAAGGAAAATGAAGTAAGTTCACAAATAATGATTAACATAATGTAGAATACTAAAAGTGCCTTTAAAGAGGTCAGAGTATCAACTAACACTGGACATAGGCAAACCCCATGTTCCTGCAGTCCTGCTTCTGGCTATGCAGCAAGAGTGCATCCACAAGTTTACCAAAAGAGATGTTCTAGAATGTTCATGGCAGCACTGGAAGCTACCCAAATGCCCATCAGCAATACAATGTATGAAGAAACTGATGTATTCACAGGATGGAATAGGATACAACAGTGAGAATGAACAATACAATCTCACCAACAATACTGAATAAATTAAGCCAGTTGCAAGAGTACACACTTTCAGGTTCTAGTTAGATGAATGAATACAGGCAAAATTAAACCCTACAGGTAGGGGTCAGGGTAGTGTCTCTTCTGGGTTTTTTTTTTTTTTTTTTTTTTTTGAGACGGAGTCTCGCTCTGTCACCCAGGCTGGAGTAGCTGGGACTACAGGCACGCACCACCACACCCGGCTACTTTGTGTTTTTAGTAGAAACGGGGTTTCATCATATTGGCCAGGCTAGTGTCAAACTCCTGACCTTGTGATCCACCTTCCTTGGTCTCCCAAAGTGCTGGGATTACAGACATGAGCCACTGTGCCTGGCAGGATAGTGACTCTTCTTAGGGAGGGACAGGTAGGGACTGGGAAGGGCACAAGCAGAGGTTCAGGGTGCTGTCTGTTGGGTTCTATTTTTTTAACCTAGGTGCAGGTTACATTGGTGTGTTGAGTTTCTGAATATTCATTGAAATGTACAAATATGTTTACTTTTCTAAATATATGTTGCACTTCATTAAAAAAGTTTGGTTTTTTGTTTTTAAGTGCAGAGGCTGGGCGCAGTGTCTCATGCCTGTAATCTCAGCACTTTGGGAGGCAGGCAGATGGCTTGAGCTCAGGAGCTCGAGACCAGCCTAAGCAAATGGCAAAACCCCATCTCTGAAAAATACAAAACAAATTAGCGAAGGTTGGTGGCATGGGCCTGTAGTCCCACCTACTTGGGAGGCTGAGGTGGGAGGATCGCTTGAGCCTGGGAGACGGAGGTTTCAGTGAGCTGAGATCACGCTACTACACTCCAGCCTGAGCGACACAGCAAGACCCTGTCTCAAAAAGAAAAAACAAAGAAATAAAGAAGAAGAAAAAAAGTCCAGAGATACATTTTAGAAGAAAAAGAGGTTGCATCTAATTGTAATATCAGGGAACTTTCCATGTTGTTGTTCAGTGGCAGGAAGGATGGTAAGATCATGTAGAGTTTGGGGGAAAATTAGGAATACTGTATGTAAGGTGCCTATGATAGTATCTGGAACATGGCAGGGCCAGATAAATGACAGCCAATCATAGATGGAGTAGCTGACACGAACAGAGCTATGGGAAATGAGATTCAGACATCCAGTGGGTGACAAAGGTGCAGAATTTGAGAGCTGCTTTGGTTTGGATATAGGTGTTGATGGGGAGATCACTATACCGTGGGCTTTACCTGTCCTGTGCACCGCTGTATCCTGCCACGTGGTGTGGACTTGGTGTAGAGTGGGGACTTGGTCAGTGTTTGGAGGGATGGAATGATTAAATGATCAACTGAAAGAATGAGTGAATGGAGGAAGGGAATGTAGTTTAGGACATGTGGCAGACTCCCTTAAATGTCAAGCTGGTATTTCTTACTTAACTTAGGAGACATGAAGCATTTTAAGTAGAAAGTGTTCTGAAAACTTTAAAACAAAACCATCATGCTTTCCCCAGAGCAGTTCTAATGATAGTTGTAGCTGGAGCAGTTCAAGGCTGTTTGTTAACTGTCCACAAAAAGCTAAATACAGAAATGAAGAATAAGCGTTTAGAAATTTTTGAATCTGATAGAGCAAAACTCAGGCCTCCCTTTTTTTTTTTTTTTTGTATTGTCAAATTTCTAATAACATTACTTTTTAGTAAACTTTACAACGGTCCACCATGGATTGGTAGCTAGAAACAAACAAAACTGTGCTCGGCCCCAGGTAGTTTGAGAAGCACTAACCTCAAGGATGGATCCCAGATGGTGTTTCCGGGTCCACGCCAGTCCGAGGCTCACAAGTCCTGTGTGCTCAGCCGACTGAAAGAGTTCCCTGCCTCCCAGAGGCTCCTGTGTTCTGAAGCATCAGCAGATGAAAACCCCTTGTTTCTTAGCCCTGGACGGGACTTCATGGACATGCGGTTTCAGTCTTCTGGGCTTCGCTCACACCTGCTGCGTGCAGTGAGGCCTTCTGCCATTCATTCTACCTGTTGGTAATAAAGCATAGAACTCATTGCGTCCTCTGTGCATGGGAAGACAAGTGGAGCACCCAGGAGGCTGCAGTGCTGGTCCATGGACCGTGCCTGGGGGTGGCATTCACTCTCCAGGGAGCTCTCCTCCATGGAGCCGGGATCTCAGCCAGGAGATGGCAGCCAGGTCATCCTTCCTGGGATCACCAGCTGATGGTAGCAGCTGAGTGACCCTCACTCTTAAACACTTCGGCTCTGCTTAGTGGTCTTTCTCCAGCAGTGATCACCTGAGCACGCTGAGAAGAAACAAGGAGTCACTGCTCCCCAGGAGACCTGAGGAAGCTGAATATAGAGACTCCAAAGTCTTCTCCTCTCCCTAGGAGTCTCTCTGTCACCACACATGACTACAATAAGGTACCAAACAATGAGGTGAGTTTTCCAGACTCTTTTGGTTGCAAGTGACAGAAAACGCAACCCCAAATGGTGCAAAAAAGGGTGTTTACTCATATGATTAAAAACTCCAGAGTCACGATCATTTTTTATCATCACAATCAAACATGAAATGAAAAAAGTAATTATATCCTTGTCAGTGGTCTTAAAATGTCTACATTTTTTTCACTTCCGAGACTGTTTCATAAATTGATAATCTTATTTTTTTAAAAAAAGAACTTTGTGTACAAAGATGTTCATCACAGGATACTAACAACAATTTGGAAACATTTAAGTCTAGAACTATGGTAAATGTGTTTGATGATCTATGAGAGTCATTTAAAATTATGTTTAAATTTTATTTGTACATATTTTCTTTTAAAATATTTTTAAATAAGTATGTATTATTTATAATGATGTGCATATATCCTAACTACTCCTAAAAGTATGTTTACATGTACATGTGTGTGTTGTACAGTGTTAGGGATCTCAAAACATTACCAAATACTTGTTCATTCATTAACTTATCTACTTAAACATTTACTGTGTTTAATCAATCTCAAAATTGATTGATGAAAATCAACCTAAAAAAAGGGCTGGGCGTGGTGGCTCACGCCTATAATCCCAGCACTTTGGGAGGCCGAGGCAGGCAGATCACTTGAGGTCAGGAGTTCAAGACCAGACTGGCCAACATGATGAAATCCCATCTCTACTAAAAATACCAAAAAAAAAGTTAGCTGGGCATGGTGGCAGGCACCTCAATCCCAGCTACTTGGGAGGCAGAGGCAGGAGAATTGCTTTAACCTGGGAGGCAGAAGTTGCAGTGAGCCAAGATCATGCCATCGCACTCCAGCCTGGGCAACAGAGCAAAACTCTGTCTCACGATAAAAGAAAGAAAGAAGAAAGTCAGTAAAAGTAATTATACCCAGAGCCTTCAAGAAAGAGTCATGCTGGGTATCCTAGATAGTCACAGGCTTGGCCTGTCCTGGTAGACATTTTTCAGCTCTCTGTGCCCAACATCTTTTTCCCTCTTTCATGATCACATCTACTTCTACCCTCCACTCCCACTTTTGCTCATCCCTGACCCATTCTATCTCCCTGCTTGGGTGGAGCTGACTTCACCCCATGCTCCAGGAAGAAGCATGTGATCCAAGTTTGGCCAATCAGAATACTGTGCAGACTCCTGCCCACATGGATTGGATCCAGGATGAGCATGTGACCCAAACCAAGCTAATCAGGTCTAGCTAGAGTTAATGTTGCCTGCTGGCTTTGTGGTCAGACTGGAGGAGCTCTTGTTCACCAAAATTTGGAGCTGTTGGCAGCCATCTTGCCACCATGAGGGCACAGCTAGTTTGAGACTAACATCAAAGCAGAAGGGAGATATTCAGGCCTCCTGGATTCACTTGTGTCTGAAGCAAAGATATCTCTGAACTTAAAAACAAAGTCAATAAGGTCCCTTTTTGTACCAATTTGGATTTTTTGTCACTTGCAATCAAAAAAGTATTGACAAGTGTCTTAGTTCATGTTGTGCTGCTATAACAGAATGCCTGAGACTGGGTAATTTATAATGAACAGAAATTAATTTGGCTCACTGTTCTGGAGGCTGGGAAGTCCAAGATTGAGGGGCCAGCATCTGGTGAAAGCCCCCTGCTGTGTATCATCCCATGGTGAAGGCAAAAGGGCAAGAGAATTTGGGTGGGGGACAGAGAAGGGGGCCAAACTCATCATTTTATGAGGAACCCACTCCCAAGATAACTAACCCACTCCCAAGATAACTAACCCACTCCCATGATAATGGCATTAATCCATTCATGAGGGCTCTGCCTAATCACCTCTTAAAAAGTCCCACCTCTCAACACTGTTGCACTGGGGACTGAGTTTCCAACACATGAACCCTAGGAGGCACATTCAATACTCAGCAACAAGGCATCTCCATTTTGTATTTTATTTTAACTATTTTTCTGAAATGTAATCCGCATGGCATATCTGCCTTAAATAAAAGATGTTAAATATAATTTAGTCTTCTCTTTATGACTTGGGCTTATTGTTATTACACAGTTGTGCCTAAGGGCTGTTGGGGTGGGTCAGACAGTTACCCCTTCATTCTGTGATGGGGGACATTTCTGTGCTTGTGAGATTACTGGCTTTTCTGGTTTTCTTATCTCTGCCCTGTCTCACAGCTGTAGAGAGCAGATTCTGACTTCCTCTGATTTGCTCTTTCTAGTCTGCAGTGAGATTGGAAAGCAGTTAGCCAAAATGCTGGAATCTGGCATCAAATGAAAGCAAATGCTTTTAGTGCGGGATTAGAGGCTCTGGTATGGATAAATTACAGTGTTTTGTGATGTTTTGGCTGCCTTGAGGTTTTTTGGTATTTGCTTTCTGTTTTTGCATTGTTCTGGATGGATGAGGTTTCCTGATATTTCTGTTGGTTGAGTTTTGTTTTTTGGAGGTTTTTTTTTTTTTTTTTTTTACTGTAACAAGATTTTCACCACTAATGGATTGTGCAGTGTGAACAAACCAGCTAGAGTTCAAACGTTTTATAACTTAGCAAAGTTATTCAGTTTTCTTCAAAGAAGGAAGAGTATACCACAGCAGTTCTCTGAACATCAGGCTAATCTGTCACTTGTTTTTCTTCTTTCCTAAAACACCCCCTTTATTTTTCAACTTCTAATATACCATGCACTGTCTTGCAAGGGGAGAAAAAGCATGGTTGTATCAGAGGAAGCAGTGCACTTAAGGCAGATGTGGAATCAATTTGGGCAAATGTGAGTTGCCAGCGTCTGTACTTTTCTGCTAGTATCTGTGCCCTGGAAAACATCAGAGCCACTTAAGCCTCATAAATGGGATGCTGGTAAACATGTATAAGGGGCACACAGCTTGCCGCCTTTGCTGGGTTGAGTGAAAACCCAAAGGGGCACACTCCCTCTGAGCAATCCTAATGAAGACAACTCTGTTTAGAAAAACATAATAACCAACGTCTGGTTTTGAAATTACTAGGAAAATGGCAGCTCTGGTGCTTCATCTTGTGAAATAAGCAAAATCTGCTTTCTAAGATGCTATTTTTTTATTTTTATTTTTCCACTCCCTCGATATGGACTCACATTACAGACATAAAGTGCCCAAGCACAAAACCATTCTTTGGTTTTTATAATCAAGAGAGCAGCACCGGTTTTCGATGGTCTCTGCCCTTTGAAAGTTAGGTCCGTGGGTTGTGGAACAAGTTAGGCAGTGGACTGAGAATCCCCAAAGGGTTGATTCCATTTCTTCAATGACTAAATGTGTGACTCCTTGTTCAGGTTCAGCTCCCCATTAACTCTGCACCAGCTCTTGCCAGACACAGTGGTTTTCAGGGACAATGTGAGTAATTGTAGGGAGTGAGTGTCAGAGGCCTTGCTACAGCTGGTCCCCAAGGCCCTGGCCTCCTGGATGTGTTTTCAGTAAAGGAACAGGAAGACAAATGAGAGCAGTTGCTTCTCTAGTCTCTAGAATGCCTAACACTATCACACAGATATGGCAGGTATTAGGAGCTGAATTGTGTCCCCTCAAAATCCCTATGAATGTGACTATATTTGGAGATGGGGTCTTCAGAGAGGTAATTAAGAAAAAAACAAAACAAACAAACAAAAAAACAAGGTCATTAGGGTGGGCCCAAATCCAATGAAAAGAAAATTAGGACCCAAACACACCGAAGGATGACTGTATGAAGACACAGAGAGAAGACAGCCATCTACAAGCCAAGGAGAAAGACTTTAGAAGAAACCAATCCTGCCAATACCTTGATTTTAGACTTCCAGCATCCAGAATTGTGAGAAAGTGAATTTCCATTGTTGAAGCCACCCCGGTTGTGGTTCTTTGTCATGGCAGCCCTAGCAAAGGAATACAGTAGGTGCACGGCAATGTCTGTTGGTAACAATCACAACACAAGGTAGCCATGCCATTTCATGGGAAATGAACAGTACACACTTATAAAAAGCCAAAGGGGGAAGTGATCCCTCAAAGTTGGTAACATCAGAGGAAGCCTTTTGTGGAGGAAAAAATTTAAAATTGGTCTGGAGGCCAGGCACAGTGGTTCATGCCAGTAATCCCAGGTGGGAGGAATGCTTGAGCCTAGGAATTGAAGACCAGACTGGGCAACCTGGTGAGACCCTCTCTTTACAAAAAAAAAAAAAAAAAATTAGCAGGTGTGGTGCTGCATGCCTGTAGTCCCAGCTGCTTGGGAAGCTGAGGTGGGAGGATTACTTGAGCTTGAGACGTCGAGGCCACAGTGAGCCATGGTCCTGCCACTGCACTTCAGCCTGAGTGACAGAGTGAGATTCTGTCTTAAAAAATAAAAGGCCTGGAAATAATTGTAGTGTTTAGCTAGCTGAAGAGAAAAGGGTATCCTACAAGGATTGAAGATGGACAGAGGGATGGAGAGGTGCAGGAAGGCACTAATGGTGTTCTGAGGGCCGTGCGTAGATACACTGGGCTGACGTTTCCTCCACAGGTTTATCTCTGCCCACCTTCCCACAAGGGTAAATCTGAGGAAGACGTTCAGCCTCTAGCTAATGCCATGGTCCTATGAAACAAAGAGATTTCATTTTAGAGAAACATTCACAGAAGGTAATAGAACAATTGTTGAAAGTAAGTAATCCCAGCACTTTCGGAGGCCAAGGCAGGCAGATCACTTGACATCAGGAGTTCCAGACCAGCCTGGCCAATGTGGTGAAACCCCGTCTCTACTAAAAATACAAAAATTAGCCAGGCATGGTGGCGGGTGCCTGTAATCCTGGCTACATGGGTGGCTGAGGCAGGAGAATCGCCTAAACCCGGAAGGCGGAGGTTGCAGTGAGCCGGGATTGTGCCACTGCACTCCAGCCTGGGCGACAGAGCGAGACTCCATCTCAAAAAAAAAAAAAAAAAAAAAAAAAGGTAAGAACTCTGAAATTAAGACCACCCAAGCACAGATCCTGGCTCTATTTACCAACTCTATGACGTCAGAGGAACTCCTTAATCTCTTTCTAATTCAATTTTCTAATCTCTAAAATGAGGAAGCCCCTTTCCTCCCCTTCCTTCTTTTACTCAAAAGAAAATAAAATGAGGATAACGCCTCCCCACTCCACACCCCTCTTTGAAGAGTCCATGAGCAATAGGGGAGGAGCATCTGGTGCCCAATAGACGGGTGCAAGGGATGTTGACTACACCCAGTCCCAGCAAGTGGTGACTCCCTCCCACCTTCAGCTCAGGCTAAAATCCTCGCATCATCCTTTCTCTACTTTTCCTCACACCTGAGGACCAATCTGGCAGGAATCCAGGGACCTCGACCATCCGAATCCACACACTGAAGCCTTCTCATCACCTCCACCGATATCCTCACCACCTAAGCCCCTGGCTGCTCTCACCTGGATTTCGATGACAACCTCCTGACAGAACTGTGCTTCTACTTTGTCCCTGTAATCGACAGAATTCTGTGACAGCTGTGTGTCTTGGCCTCCCCTGAGTGTAGGGGGAACTTTGAAATCCCATGGATGTTCCATCCATGATTAAGTTACTAATTGGCTGACTTTGAGGAGTATCCTGGTTGGTCTCTACCTAGTCAGGTGAGCCCTTCAAAGGGACTCGGTCCTTTCTGAAGGAAGAGATTTGAGCTATAAGAGGAATTCCGTTAGGCTTGTTAACTGTCTATGGAGGGGGCCATGTGGCAACGACCTGAAAGTGGCCTCTAGGATCTTAGAGCCATCCTCAGACAACAGCTGGCAAGAAAATGGGATCTCAGTCCTACAGCCACAACAAAGGATTGGATTCTGCCAACAGCCAGTGAGCTTGGGAGAGGATCTTGAGCCTTAATTTCAGTCTGGAGAGACCTTGAACAAGGACCCAGCTAACCCATGCCTGGACTACTGACGCAGGAAACTGAGATATTGTATGCTGCTAACCCTGTGGTAATTTGTTATGCAGTGTGGATTATATCACACCCCACTTCAGCCCATTCTGTGCACAGTAGTAAGAGAGATCTTGTTAGAACACAAGGCAGATCCTGTCTCTCTTCCTCCCAGAAGACTTCAATGTCTTCCATTGCTCTTGCAAGAAAAGTCAAAGGCTCAGAACATCTTCCGTGATCTGAGCTCTACCACCTCTGACTTCAGATCCTATTACTGTCTGTTGTTCTCCCTGCTCAGAATGCAATGGCCTCTGGACTATTTCAGAAATTCATCCAGCATGTACATGTTTCCCCTTCAAGGAGTTCGTTCTCTGCATCTGGAGTTCTTTCCTGCCAGATACTCCCATGGCTCATTCCATTGCCTCCTTCAAATCTGTTCTCCAAGAGGCTCCTTAATCACCACATTTAAATTTGCATTTACATTTAAATCACCATAGTTAAATGCCCTCAACCCAGAAACTGCCACTCCTGATTCCCTCACCTTCTTATAGCACTGTATAGTTTACATATTTAATGTGAACATTATTCTGTAACACTGTATAATTCACTTACTTATTGGGTATATTACTGTGTCTTTCTTCACCTGTTAGAATGTACATTCCACAAGTTCAGGAATCCATGTCTCTTCTGTTCATTGATGTATCCAAACCATCACAACAGAGCTTGGTAATTAGTACTTGTTGAACGAATGGATAGATACTCATCATGAATTTTAACAGTGAGATGCTTTCTGTTTCGACTCTCTGGCAAATGTTGTTGATGTCCCACCCACATCCCCTCCACCTACCCTGGAGGTCATCTAAGGGTAGGTAGAGGGGATGTGAGTGGGACATCGCCCACTAAGAAGATGCATCCTGGGTGTCTCACCATGTACTCATGGGGCACATCAGAATTGCTGGGGAGTTAACCCCAAGTGACAACTTTCAACCAGCTGGGATGGAATTTGATGGAGAAACACCCCAGCTTCCTTGCCCCTTGTGGGACTGAGCCTCAGTTGTGCACAGCGGCACTCCACTGACTTAACTGACTTTCTTCTCTTTCCTGTCCCTCCTCCACCTTTCTGCATCACCTCCCAAATAAACAACATGGAACTCTAGCCTCATTTCAGTCTCTGCCTTCAGCCCAAAGGAACCCAGACCAAGCTAGTCTCCTGGTTTGAAGTATTAGGATTGCAAGCCGCATTCTTAGAACTAGGCTTTAAGACTGACTAGTAGGTGAAACCTCAAATATTTACCCTGAGGAAGCTCGCAGAATTCACTCACTCAAGAATTTTAGAACCAGAGGGACTATAGCACTCTTCGCCCAGTAGATCTCAAGACTTCTTGGGGTGGGTTATGGATGGTGTTCCTTCAAGGTAGTAGGGAAATCTAAAAACTGTTTTCAATATTCTGAAAGGCTGAGAGAAATCATCCATTTGCCTATGACAAAACCGTATGAGCTAAATGTTAACATTCACTGTTGGAGGTTGGAGGCATATAACCTTCTTGTAGTATATTATTCTGATCAAAAGCTATTACAGTGGTGGATGTGTGATTAATTTTTACGAAGAAGCAAGACAATGTATTAATTAATCAAAGGCACTGGTGTTTGAAGGAATCTTTACGCAGAAACTTTCTGTGTAAGCACATTTAGAAACCACTAAACTAATCCAATCCCCTCATTCTACACAGGAGGCATCTGAGGCTGGGAAAGGCCAAGGGGCTTGGCCAAGGCCGATGGGCTGGGAGTGAAGGATGAGGCTAGAACTTGGGCCTCAAGACTCTCGGTTTCGTGTTCTCCCTTTACAGTGGAATGGAATGACATACTTTGGGGAATACGGGATTGTTGTTTCATCTGGAGAATATTTTGATAAAGCCAAAATTTTCCTTAAAAAGCATAGTGAATAGGATTTTATCCATTAGAAGATAAATTAGCTGCAATGAAAAAATGCTGAGTATTTACAATACCAAAAGAGCTTCTCTGTGGGAAACAGCCAGGTGGTATATGAAGAATAGTATGAAAGACGTATTCATTCATTCTGGAAGCAGTGTGATGTAATTACACGCCAAGCATGGGACCTGGCATGTAGTAGATTCTTAGTGCCTAATTCTTCCATCATGGACCAATCACGTGTCCCCTTCTGGACCTCTTTCTCCTAATGTGTAAAGAGTGAGGAAGGGGAGGTCTTGATCTACTGGGAAGACCCCATATCAAGTTTCAACTTTGCCATGGGATCTTGGGTAAGTCCCTCCATCACCCTGAGCCTTGGTTTCACATCTGTAAATAGCGGATTGATTATAAGCTCTCTATAATCCCTTTTAGCTAACAATTCCAAGTCTCATGGCCTAGATGTTCCCACATACCCCTTCCAGCGCTCACAACCTCTGATTTTATTGCATTTGGAATTGATTTGTTTTTGAGATTTGTTTTTTAACCTAAGTAAAAATAAAATGACATCTTCCTTTCAGTCTAGCTAATCCTAAGCAAGCAGCTCAGAGAAGAGCAAAGAAGTGTCAACTAGACAAATAGAAGTGAGGGCAGCCTCAGCAGGGGATGTTCTAAAACCTGTTTCCTTTCAGCCAAAGGTGATCTCTGGGCAATTACTCTCATCAGTGTGACAGCAGGTAGGAAAGAAAGACCAGGGCCTTGCTCTGACAAATCCAAGAAAGCTTTCGAGCAAGAGGGATGTTCAAACATGGACTCCTTCAAAGCCTAGTTCTTAGCTTCCCTTTTGAAGGGATGAGATTGTTTCAGGGGGTGTGCTGTTCTGACCATGGTCTTTCCAGAACTCTTAGCAGGACCCCATGTCACCACAGCCACCTGGTCTGTCTCCCGGTGGGTGTTCCAGGGGCATAAGCTTTTGAAAGAATGTCACCTACAATAAACCCTGCATTAAATCAAGATTTAATTCTTGATCTGTTTTGCAACATATGTGTGCATATATATGTGTGTGTGTGTGTGTGTGTGTGTGTGTGTGTATGAGGATATGGTGGTAAAACAATGGAATTGATTTCTGTTTTAAGCAGAACTTTTAGAAGTTTTATATCCACATGATCAGGCACCCCAGACAGGCAGGTACATACACTGGCAAGGCCACCCCTGTGAGATCATTTTTAGAATTCCTCTCTCAGACTTGCTTTCAGAATTGAAGGCACAGTTTTCGGACTTTCTTCAATGACAGAGAATCAAGGCATTTTAGGGGTGAATTTGAGTTTTGAAAGTAGTTTTAAGTCATTTAGAGGAAAGATTTGTGTATAAGGTGGGTTCTCTGACTGCTTAAAAACAGGCAGAAGAATTCTGCCTGATATACAGAGATGAAATGAGAAAATTAGAAAATCACCATTTTGCAACTCCTAAAGAAATAATTGATCCAGACAGTGATCATCAATGAACATGTTAGATGAAAGGTTAATGAGGAACTTGACCTCAGAGTGATCAAGCTGTCACTGCCTGAACCAATGATCAATCTTAGCATCATTGAAATTAGGACATTGTGTGTCTCCTGCTGTAATGCAATATGTAGCACAAAGTCCCACCCGGAGGTGTTTCTGCCAAAAATGCCAATTGTGCTCCTAGAGCTGGCTTCCATTCACAGGGAATATGGAGGAATGGAGGAGTAGTAAAATGACTTAAATGCCACATCAAAGAGGCAAAGACACAAATCCAGAGTGTGGGAAATTTTCCAGGACAACAGACCCAATTTCTCTAAGTCAGTGGTGTGAAATAAAGATGGCACTGGGGCTATTCAAGATTAAAAGAATGAAGAGTCATAACTATCAAATGGAATATATGGGTCTTTTTTTTTTTTTTTTAAACAAATCAGCCGAAAAAGGAATTTTTACTTTTTTGTTTGTTTGTTTGTTTTTGAGGAGTGTTACTCTGTTGCCTAAGCTGAAGTACACTGGTGTGATCTCAGCTCACTGCACCCTCCACCTCCTGGGTTCAAGAGATTCTCCTGCCTCAGCCTCCTGAGTAGCTGGGATTACAGGCATGTGCCACCACACCCAGCTAATTTTTGTATTTTTAGTAGAGACGGGGTTTCACCATGTTGACTAGGCTGGTCTTGAACTCCTGACCTTAGATGATCCACCCACATTGGCTTCCCAAAGTGCTGGGATTATGGGCGTGAGCCACTGCTCCAGCCTAGAATTTTTACTTTTGAGGCAATTAGGAAATTTGCATATGAACCAGGCATAAGACAATATTAAAGAATTATTGTGAATTTTGTTAGGTGCAGTCATGACATTGTGGTTTTATGAAAACAATATTCACATGTTTTAGAGCTGCGAAAATTGCAGCTCATTGAAAAATGCAGGGATGAAACGACCTGATGCCCGGGATTTGCCTTAAAATACAAGAGCCATGAAAAAGAAACAAGGAGAACTTTTAAATGGATAATGATAAAGTAAATGTCACAGATTCTTGATAATTATTGCATCTGGGTGATAGGTAAATAGGGCTCCATAGTACCAGTCTCCCTATTTTGGGTAGAAATTTTTTAAAAATAAACAATAAAAAGGGAAGTAGTGGGGACTTAAAAGCTGGTCATTCTGAAGGTGGGCATCAGAGCACAGGCCCATGATGGTCCCTTGTCTTAGTCCATTCCTGCTGCTATTGCAAAATAACTAAGGCTGGGTAATTTGTATGAGCAGAAATTTATTCCTTACAGTTCTGGAGGCTGGGAAGTCCAAAATCAAAGCACCAGCAGATTTAGAGTCTGCTGAGGACACTCTGCTTTCAAGATGGCACCTTGTTACTGCACCCTTATGTGGTGGAAGGCAGAAGGGCAAAAGGGCATAAGCTAGTTCCCTCCAGCTCTTTTTAAGGTCACTAATCCCATTAGATATCACACTGGGGTTTGAGTTCCAACATGAATTTTGGCGGGACACACACATTCAAACCATTGAACCCCCTTTACATGAATTAGTACATATATCTTTACAAGGGAAAGAAAAGGAGAAGAAGAGGTGGAGACAGGAAAGGAAGAAGGCAGAGGAGGAGAAGGAGGGGGAAAAAGGAGAAGAATGAGACACATCTGTATATATACTAGTATGTAATGATCTCTAGGAGATAGAATAATAGGTTTAGAGTGCTACCATTTAAGGAAAAAAAGGTAGGGAAGAGGAGGTAAATCTACCTTTCTCTGGAAAGATGCAAAAAAACCCAGCAGTTGTCACAAAAGAGAGAAGCTGGTAGCTGGGCTGGGGTAGGAGGGAAATTGACTTTGATGCCATATACTGGTTTATACCTTATACATTTTGCACAATATATATGTATTACCTCTTTAAAATGCAATTTTAAAGAAAAACAAAACAACAACTGAAAAGAGCTAGGCATTTGTTCCTCTATTGGTAAGTAGAGCATTTCTAGTCTAGATCAGGTCCTAAGCTTTGAAATATTTTAGGTTTGTTGAGGGGATGTTCACCTCATCTATACCTTTCTTTTTCAGGAACCACCTCTCACAGAAAGTGTATGCTGAAGGGATGGGCCCAGGTGGCACCATTCTATGCCCAAACCATGACTTGGCATACAGTTAATGGCCCACCCTATTCCAGTATGGCTTCAACAATTACATCTGCAACCACCCTGTTTCCAAAAAAGGGCTCACTCTGAGGTACTCAGGGTTAGGACTTTAACATATTTGGGGGGGAGTACATTTCAACCCGTCACAAAGAGCAATACTTCATTGAACTAGGGAACTAAAAAAATGTATTATCTAACCATAATATAGCAGAAACTCACATTGGAAAAAGACCCAGCAATCATAAAGCTGCAACTTCTCTAAGCCTAGTAGTTTAAGGGTCTAGGAGTCAGAAGCATCAATGAAACTAGGAGATGACCAAAGGAACGTTTGATGAGCCCACCGTGAGGCTGGTTAAGGCTGAATGGAGGAACCAGTCTCCTGCAGACCAGGAGCCACCAGGATTTTCATATTTTAGTTCTTTCTTTCTCTTTCTCCACTCGCATACACATGCATGCACACACACACACGCTGGTCTCATGTTTCTTCCTTCTTTGAAAAAAAAAGAAAAATTGTTAAAATTGTGATGAAATATGTATAATATTTACTATCTTACCAATTTTTTGGTTTTTTTGAAACGAAGTCTCACTCTTGTTGCCCAGGCTGGAGTGTAACGGTGTGATCTCGGCTCACTGCAACCTCCACCTCCCGGGTTCAAGCAATCTTCCTGCCTCAGCCTCCTGAGTAGCTGGGATTACAGGCGACTGCCACCATGCCTGGCTAATTTTTGTATTTTTTAGTAGAGATGGGGTTTCACCATGTTGGCCAGGCTGGTCTCGAACTCCTGACCTCTGGCGATCTGCCCGCCTCAGCCTCCCAAAGTGCTGGGATTACAGGCATGAACCACCATGTCTGGACTACTTTACCAGTTTTTAAGTATGCTGTTCAATAGTGTTAAGTACATTCACATTGTTATGCAGATTTCTTTTCATCTTGCAAAACTCTATACCATTGAACAGCTCCTCCTTCCCCTCTCTCCTCAGTCCCTGGTGATGACCATTCTCTTTCCCTTATGAATCTGACGTGTCTATGAACCTGACTATTCTGGGTACCTCATAGAAGCGGATTCATGCCAAATGTGTCATTTTGTGACTAGCTTGTTTTACTTAGTGTAATATCCTCAACGTTCATCCTTGTTGTAGCATGAGTCAGAATTAACCTTCCTTTTCGGCTGAATAATATTCTATTGTATGTATATACCACATTTAAAAAATCCATTCATCCATTGATGAACCTTTGGGTTACTTTTAGCTATTGCGAATAATTCTGCTACGGACACAGGTGTACAAATATCTCATTGAGATGCTGCTTTCAATTGCTTTTGGCATACCCACAAGTGGAATTGCTCAGTTATATGCTAATTCTATGTTTAATTTTTTCAGAAACCACCATACAGTTTTCCGTAGCAGCTGCATCATTTAACATTCCCATCAATAGCACACAAGGGTTCCAGTGTCTTCATGTTCTTACCAACATTTGTTTTTTTGATAGCAGCCATCCTAATGGACATGAGGTGGGCTCTCCTTGTGGTTTTGCATTTCTATAAGTCATGTTTCTTCTTGGCTTGATCCTTTATCTTTAACCCTGTTGTCTTGCTATAGCCCTGAACAAGTTTGTCAGTTTTTTAAGGGTTTTGTGTTTTTCAAGTGTACCGAGATACTCATTATTGGCTTCTCTTTACAAGTTCTGGAGACCAAGAACTTTTCTGATAGACATATTGTAAAGTTTCCAATTCCAGACAGTCAGTTTCTGACATGAAGCAGTGCAACAGGTAATCAAAGAGTGAAGATGGCAGGGCCAATTCAACCTAGCTCTAGTGTGTATGCTCCTCAGTGATGTGTTTGCCCAAGGTTTGCCTTCTAGTGAGTATTTGTGGAGATTTTAGGTATTACTTTTGAATAGGGATTCCTTTTATATTGGGCAGAATTCAGCAATTTCCAGGGACAGAGTCCCTGAAGGGTGAATGTGTTCTTTAAAACGTCACCGCCCCTCCCCGCCATAAAAATGTATCACTAAGGAAAGGCCATGTGAACATAAAGGAGAAGAGGGCAAGCAAGTGCAAAGACCTTGAGGCAGAAACTTGCTTGGAACTCCACCCAAACCCCAAGGTTAAGGAGGCCAGTGGGACTGCAGAGCTGCTGTGGGGGATAGGAGGAAAGGGTTAAGGGGAGAGAGAGAGAGACCGTAACCATGGTGATGGAAGGTTTATTTGTTTGCTAGGGCTGCCAGAGCAAAGTACCACAAACTGGGTGGCTTCAAACACACATTTATCTCCTCACAATTCTGGAGGCTAGAGGTCTGAAATCAAGGAATTAGCAGACTTGGAGGAGAATCTTTACCATGCCTCTCCTGAGCTTTTGGTCGGGGCTGGCAACCCTTGGCATTCCTTGGCTTTGTAGATGCATCTACATCAACCCAGATGTAGATGTATCTGCCTGCGTTTTCACATGACATTCTCCCTTTGTGCCTCTCTCGGTGTCCATGTTTCCTTTCCCCCTCATGAGGACACCAGTAATATTGGGTTAATGACCTACTCTACTCCAGTATGGCTTCACGAATTCATTTGCAACCACCCTATTTCCAAATAAAGGCACACTCTGAGGCACGTATTTGACAGGGGGAATACATTTCAACCCATCACAAAGAACAATACTTGGTTGAATTAGGGAACTAAAAAATGTATTATTTAACCATAATATAGCAGAAATTCATACCAGAGAAAGATCCAACGATCATAAAGCTGCAGCCTCTCTAAGCCTACAAGTTTAAGGATCTAGGAGTCAGAAAGATCAATGAAACTAGGAGATGAAGACCAGAGAAACACTTGACGAGCCCACTGTGAGGCTGGCGCTCATGGTTCCAATGTGCCTGAGGGTCTGTTCTCTGTCCAGTGGGTTGGAATGTGGCCCAAAAAGATAGATGGTAAGAACAAGGGCTCTGAGCTGGACCACCTGGGTACAAGTCCAAGTGCTCTCGTTCACGGCTGTGTGATCTTAGGCAGGTTACCTACCCTGTCTGTTTCTTTGTTTATCTGAAAATTGGGGAAAATAATAGAATCTGTTGCAAAGGGCAACTGTGAGGACTAAATTTGTCAATGTAGAAAAAGAGCTTAGAATGGCACTTAACAGCTAGTCGCGGCCCCACGGACGTTAGTGGTTGTAATTACTGGGGTAGAGCTGGGGAATAGTCCTGCTCCAAGGATCCTCTCCAAGCACAAGGATGGTTCATTCAAATGCAAATGGAAAAGAAGTTGATGAAGATCCTATTTTCAGAGGCTTGGGTGGAGTTCAGGGAACCAGTAAAGGATGGTGAAGCAGGAGGGGACTAGCAGGAAGCCAGAAGGGGCATGGGGAGGAAGTGGAGTTAGCTGGATCTGGTAAGAGCCTGGGGAATGAGGCGCGTTACAAGCACCATAGCTGCAGTGAGAGGAAACAGCTGCTGCCAAACCCAGGCTTAGCAGAGAGGGAGTGGGAGTCATGGAGCCTTTTTTCCCATTTTCCAACTTCCCATCCCTGCTGCTGATTTCCCAGTGTTCATTCTCCACTGACTGAACCCATCTGGAAATCAAAGGGCAGAGCAATCTAGCAGATTCTAAGTCCTAGAAGGGCAGAGCATGGATCTGAGGAGTAAGCAGAGAATGAACAGCGTCCCCTTCCCCCAACACTGATCTTACTGGGGGATCCAGGGCAACACCATGAAAGTGGTATTCATTTCCTGAGCCATATCACCTGGGAAGGGAAGGTGCAGCAGACAGTGCTCATCCGAGTTCTAGGTGTTTCCTACAGTCACGCTGGGGCTACACTAGTGCGAGCCAATGAACTATGAGCAGAAATGACAGGTGGTCAAAGCAGTTAGGAGCCAGCGTGCCTCCTCTACCCCTTTCTTCCTCTCACACAGTCACCTTGGAGGCTGCGTTTAAAGGTAGCACGACTTCAAGATGGAGAAGGAATGCCCAGCTTGCACCAGACTTGACAGCAGTGGGAAGAAAAGCTTGATTGGGTGAAGCCTCTGAGATGTGGGGCTGTGTCTGTTACAGCAGCATGGCCCGTCATGCCCTGGCTGATGCAAGAGAGGACCTTGGCCTGCAGCTGTCCTAGGCAGTGGAGAAAATGTCCCTGCTGAGACTTGGAAATATGTTTGAAATAATGTGAGAAGAAAAAAATGCCCTCACCCACCTCCATGTCTGGGGGCCGCTGGAGGCTGACTGTACTTGGTTCCGAAGGGTCCTAGCTGTGTCATCTGAGTGAGTGGGTCTGTGGGAGAAAGCAGGTAAGGGGAATTAATGGAGAAACTAGACTGAAAACACAGCACAGGGGCAGGGGGTGGTGAGGTGAGGGTCAAGGGAGGCGGCGGAGGGGGGTGGGGGCGGTGCAGGAGGTCAGCCAGGCTCTGAGGCAGGGGAGGGGTGAGGGGTTGGGGAAGGACATGGGGGAGGAGTACTTCTCACTGTATCCCCAGACCGGCAAAGGCTCTAATTAGAAATGATGTGTTTCAGCAATGGAACATTTTTTATTTTAAGGAGCTGAAGTGCTAAGGTAAGTATTATACCCTTTGATGATCTGTTTGTGTGGTGAACATCAAAGAGGAAGGAGGCTTCCTTTCTGAAATTTAAATGTAAGCCTTCACCTTTCAGTGTCTTGCTGGTGTTTTAAATTCATGCCTAGCACATCACAGGGCTCACAGAGGGGCTGGAAAGAAGCAGAGGCCAGACCTGTGAGCCAGGCCTGGAGCAAGTCCAAGAGGCAGTCCAATGGTAGTAGCCATGGGGACAGCTGGCACCAGGTAAGGGCAGAGCCTGGAGTCCAGCAGTCAGTAACGGGACACCTAGCCCTGGAAGCCCAACACAGACAGAGATTAGAACCCGGAGAGCCATCAGCAGGGAACCCACTGCCTCAGTCACCCTTGGCCTGGACTTGGGGCTGAGCCTTTGGGTGATGGAGTCATAGCACCCTGATATGGCCAGCAGGAAATGGCTGAGGTGGAAAAAGTAAGGTGAGCCAGAGAGAGGCACCCAGGAGAGGAAATTCTCAACTGTGCATGGGAGCTGGGCTGTTTCCTCTCCCAGGAAGATGCATGGCTGAGCGGGCGGGACTCCTGGTCTCCTAATGGGGACATTGTGAGCGCTGACCATCACCCTACATGACCATTAGAACCTCGATTCTCCACTGGCTGCATGTGGGGAAAATAGGAAGCTTTAGAAAATATTGATGCAGGGCAGGTGCGGTGGTTCCCGCTTCTAATCCTGGCACTGTGGGAGGCCGAGGAAGGTGGATCATCTGAGGCCAGGGGTTCAAAACCAGCCTAGGCAATGTGGTGAAACCCCGTCTCTACTTAAAAAAAAAAAAAAAAAAATTAGCTGGGCGTAATGGCACATGCCTGTGATCCCAGCTACTGGGGAGGCTAGGGCAGGAGAATTGCTTGAACCCGAGAGGCAGAGGTTGCGGTGAGCCGAGATCGCGCCATGGCACTCCAGCCTGAGTGACAGAGCAAGACTCCGTCTCAAAAAAAAAGAAAAAAAAAAGAAAGAAAATGCCGATGCATAACCCACACCCCAAAGCACTTCAATCAGAACCCTGAGGGGGGTTATAAGCTTCCCCCACTCCCTGCCGTGATTCTAAGGTGTAGCCAGGGCTGAACACTGTTGCTTGAGAACAGTGGTTCTCAAAGTGTGGTCCCCACACTAGCAGCATCCGTATCACCTGCCTGCTGCTGTGCTCTGGACTGAATGTGTGTGTTCCCCAAAATCCATACGTTAAAGCTCTCATTCCCAATGTAATGGTATTAGGAGGGGGCTTTGGGAGATGATTAGATCCTGAGGGTGCAGCCTGCAGGAAGCGGATGAGAGTCCTTATAAAAGGGACTCCAGAGAGCTCTCTTTCCCTCTTTCTACCACAGGAGGATATCATGAGAAGACACCTGGCAGCCAGGAAGTGGCCTGCACCAGACACCGAACCTGCCAGTACCTTGATCTTGGACTTCTCAGCCTCCCACACTGTGAGAAGTAAAAGCGTGTGAGTTAAGCCACCCAGTCTAGGATATATTTGTTACAGTAGCTTGAACTAAGACACCTGGGAGCTTGTTGGAAATACATATTCTCAGGCCTCACCCCAAACCTAGTGCATCAGAAACTCTGGGGATGGGGCCTGGCAATCTGTGTTTTAACAATCCCCAGGGGGTTGCAAGTACAGTGAAGCTGGGGCACCACTGCCTCTCGCCCATGCCGACTGGTCATCTCTTGGAAGCAGCCATCCTAAGGGGCACAGCACCCACTGACGTTTGCTGAGCGCCTGCTGTGAAGCCAGCGCTGTGCTGAGCACTTCCATGCTTTCTCTTGTCTAATAATCCTCCCAGCATATCCAAAATGGAGACACTATGATCCCCATTTTACAGAGAAAGAAACTGAGGTTTCTAGATGCTGCCCAAAGACTTACCAGCTGGTCAAACAGGGAGTCAGGGTTTTCTGGGTTTTCTACCACGTCTGACTCCAGAGCTCCAATGGTCCTAGCTATTCTATGAGGCAGGGACTTTATTTTTCTCTGACAATCTGGAAATACCCTGAGCTGGTGATGGTGCAGAAAAAGGAGAGGATGGAACCGCTAGGCTGCTGTGGGCTCCTAGGATCTCCCTTCTCCTCAAGCCCCTGCTGTCTCTAAAGAGAAGCAACACTCTGTGAAGCTCTGGGCAGGTTGCTAAGAATGACTAAACCATTGTGCTTCTCCCTGATGGACCGCGCCTTTGAAAGTGAGCCAGCTGTGTCTTTCATCTCAGCCAGTTTCCCTCCCAGCCTCGCTGCCACCCTGCACTATTTGGAACAGGTGTTCTGGGAGCCAAGGAACTCTGCACGCCCCTGAAGGGCTCCAGGCCCCCTTTGCCCCCTAAGTAACCTTAGCATCGTGTCCTGAGAAGTAAAAGAGATGAAAGATGATGGCTTAGAGATGAAAGATGATGCCTCAGAGCGTGGGGAAGACCTGGGAAAAATTCCTGTCACTTTCTCCACACACTGAACGCACAGGGAGGCAGCGGAAGGGCTGGTAAGAGGGTGGTAGGAATCCACCTCCTCAAGGAACTCCTATCAGCACTGTATTATTACTCGGGGTTCCCTAGAGAAACAGAACCAATAGGGGAATACATTATATATATATATATATATATATCTTCTAGTGAAAGATTTATGATAAGGAATTGGCTTATGTGATTATGAAGCCTGAAATGTCCCAGGATCTGCAATCAGCAAGCTAGAGACCCAGGAGAGCCCATGCTGTAATGCCAGTCTGGGTCTCAAGGCCTGAGAAACAGGAGGGGAGTGAGGTGCGTTACAAGCACCACGGCTGCAGCAAGAGGTGTGAAGAGAGGTGAGAGGCGTGAAGAGAGGTGAGAGGCGTGAAGAGAGGTGAGAGGTGTGAAGAGAGGTGAGAGGTGTGAAGCGCTGATGTGAAGTCCAGCAGGCTGGAGACCCAAGAAGAGCTGGTTCTTCAGGCCAAGTCCGAAGACAGGAAAAGACCAGCTCAAGCAGTCAGGCAGGGGTGTTCCCTCATAATCAACATTTTTCAGGTCTATTAAGGTCTGTAGCTGATGGGATGAGGCCAACCCATATCAGACAGGGCAATCTGCTTTACCCAGTCTGCTGATTCAAATCTCATCCAGAAACATACAGATGCACCCAGAATAATGCTTAGCCAAATGTCTGGGCACCTCATGGCTCAGTCAAGTTGACACTTAAATTCACCATCACACAGATCATAAGAGTTTTCCTGTGGGACCAGTTTTCTTGATCTCAGCGCTGTTGACAATTTGGGCTAGATGATGTTTTGGTGTGGGAAGCCGCCCTGTGCACAGTGGGATGTTTAGCAGCATCCCTGGCCTCCACCCACTGGGGGCCAGTAGGCCCCTACTCCCCAAGTGTGACAACCCCAAAAATGTCTTCAGACTTTGTCAGATATCTCCTAGGAGGGGGGCTAGATTTTGTCTCCTCATTGAAAGATATCCACTGCTGTAGAGCTACAGGCTGAGAACCCACTCCTTTGTCTAAGTGACATTTGTCTGCTCATTACTAGCTCTCAGCCTGGCAAGGGGTTGCTCAGGGCAAAGCAGAATGGGTGCTCAGAAGATTGGCGGTACTTCATTAGCACCTCATGCAAGTTTCCTAAGGGAATCGGGTGATGATGTTACCACTAGATCACAGTGACAGCTCAGAGGTCTGTGTTTTGGAGGAACTTGGTAGAAGTCAATTCTGGTGGATTTTTAGTCGCAAGGATTTCCCTGGGGCCATGATCTATGCTACCTCCCCCTCCTTTCCTCTAGTAATGGACCCCAGACACTGGTTACACAGGGAGATATGGGATCTAAGTTGAGCCAATCAGAGCACTTCCTGCCTCTGCCCCAGTGACTGGTCCTAGTGGTGGTCAGGTGACCCAAGCCAAGACAATGCGGGTCCTTCCCAGGTCTTACGCATTGGAGCTTGCAAAGAGAAGTGGCTTCTCTTCCTGGCTGAGGCAGTATTAGAGTGTGAGTGCAAAGTTTATAGGTAATTTGTCTATTGTATGAAGTAAGCTGGTCTGAGAGTGAGGAAAATGGAGAAGAGAAAAAGAGTGTTTTGATAATGTTGGAATTCCTGCTTCCAGGAGCTCCTAAGCCATTTTCCTGTCCTGACCTTTCTGTGGCTTTATTACATAAGACAATAAATGCCAGCTTTTGCTTAATAAGTTGTGCTATTATGATTTATAATAAGATATATTTATATAATCTTTGTCCAGGTTTCCTGGCATGTGGCTTCTAAAATCCTTGGAATCTCCAAGGTGATAAGAGTATCTTTTGTATGCTAATAAGATGACTGGTGGCTCGGATCCCCAAGGTAGCTCCAGGATGGGGATAGGTCACAGAAAACACCAAGGCATATTAGAGAGTTGGGACTTTCACGCCCACCCGCCAACCTCCAGGGAGCGGAGAGAGGCTGAAGGATAAACTGACCACCAATGGCCAATGATTCCATCAGTCATGCCTATGTAATGAAGCTTCTGTGAAAACTCAAAAGGACTGGGTTCAGGGATTCAGGGCTTCTGGCTAGTTGAACTCACGGAGGTTCCTGGAGGACGGTGCGCCCTGAGAGGGCGTGGAAGCGCCGTGCCTCTTCCCACGTGCCTTGCCCCGTGTATCTCTTCATCTGGCTGTTCATTTGGATCCTTTAAAATATCCTGTGTAATAAATGGGTAAACAGAAGTCAGGTGTTTCCCTGAGTTCTATGAGCAGCTCTAACAAATTAATCAAACCAGAGGAGTCATGGGCACTCTGATTTATAGCTGCTTGTTCAGACATTGCAGAGGCCCGCACTTGTGACTGGCATCTGCAGTATGGAATATCTTGCAGGACTGAGCCCTGAGCCTGTGGTAACTGATGTTATCCAGGTAGATAGTGTCAGAATTGAATTGAATTGAATTGCTAGAGGACACCCAGCTGGTGTCTGCCAGAGAATCTGCCGCAGAACTGCTTGCTGGCTTGTTGGTGGAGAAAGCCCCCACACATCTGGTCACAGAAGCCTCTGTGTTGTGTTGTGCGAGTATAGTAGGAGAAAAACTATTTTTTCCCCACACATAAGTATATGTTAGATTTCTTTTGCCTACATCAAGAGAGGCTTGAGTTATATAAGGAGGGAATGAGGACAGGCCTGGGATTAGGGTGAGGCAAGCGAGGTACTCGGGGCCTCCAATTTAAGGAGACTCTCACTTAAATGCCAACCCTGGGCAAGGGCAGGGTTGGCATCCGAGGTGAATGCCTTTTAAATTTTGTGTTCTTGTCACTTGTCTGGCCTCATACTTCCTGGCCCTGGGTGGTAATCACAGCATTTGGCCACAAATGGGAGTCTTGACTTTCTGTAAAGTGCTTTGGGGAACTCAAAACTCTAATTGTCCACTGACTGCTTTGTTTGTTTGTTAAAGAAACATTGAGTACTTACTGGACGCTCAATGCCGTGAGAGGTGCTGGAAGGGGCAGCAGATGAGTTTCTGTCTCTAGGAGGCGGACAGCCTGCAATAACTTGAGTGATGTATCTTAGGGAAGGGGAAGTATGTTTTGCAGTGGGCATGTGTAGCAGGAAGACCTGCGAGTGGATGCTGGAGCTCAGGGCTGGAGCAGAAATACAGTTTGGATTACAGTGTGTGTGTGCGCGCGCGTGTGTGTGTGTGTTGGAGACTGAAAAGAAATCCCAGACAGAGGGCCAGCACATGCTGAAACATTCTCCATATTCACTCAGCAGACACTGTTCAAAGCCTATCAGGAACCAGGGGATGGGTTAGCCTTTGGGGAAAATCACCACCTTACCCTCAAGGAATTCACCCTAACAGTGAAGGAACCAGACAAGTTAGCCAACCTTGACCATGCAGAGTAAGGCATTCTATGGAAGTACAGAGCCAGGCACGCAATTCACCCAGAGTGGGCAAAGGAAGGCTTCCAGGAGGGCCGATACTTACTCAAGCTGGGTCTTGAAGGATGAGGTGGTATTAGAACAAGTCAAAGAAGAGAAATCAGGGCAAGCTAAAAAGAGACCAACCAGCAAAAGGCATCTGGCCGAGAAGGTGAAAGAATGCAGTATGATGCTTTCCATGATGATTAGGTCCCCCAGGATAGCCCATGTGATCCAATATGGCCCTGAAGTACTATACATTTACAAAGAAAAACAGTAGAAATAATAATAAGTGGAGTCACATCTACCTCATCTTTCAGGAAGTCCCACGCACCAGCTTTTCTTCCAGCACTGGAACAGATAGCTGTTTTTTTAGCTGAGCACAGGATGAAGCAGTTGGCTTGCATTTAAGGATTTGTGCTGCATGAAAAAATACGTATCTTTAAACTAGAATGAAATTCAGTGCACCAAGATTTTGCACCATTAGAGTCTGAGAAACTAGAAGAAATTGATGTGGACCAAGGCAGCTCAGATAGCACAGTCCCCTCCAGGGCACTGATAATTCAGGAGAATGGCAGACAACTGCCTATACTTTTAATTGTTTCTCTCCATCTCTCTCTGATTGCATAGATTTGAAAATTCACATATAACTCAATAGTACTATTTGCAGGGAGCAAAGCCTCTTAGGAGAATAGATACTGGCACCAGAATGCCTGGGTTTGAATCACAGTTCCACTTTCTAACTGAGCGCCCTCGGGCAAATTACTTCTCTTTGCCTCAATTTCCTTATCCATAAAATAGGGATAATAACACTGTTAGGAGAAATAAATGAGTCGAAGTATTTAAAGGGCTTAAGTGCTTTTTAAATAAGAGTTGTTTCATTGTTTTTATTGGTTAAATAGACTTAGAGCACCAGTCTTACCACCATTTCAGACTCTGTTTCTGTGGGAAAGGCAGGAGGAAGCCTGTTTCCCACCCACAAAGGCAATTGCTGAAGGGCTGATGGGGTATTGGGAAGATGAAGGAGACCAAGGCTGGGGTGAGCAGAGTTGAGAGGGGGGCAGGGAGTATGAATCTCAGGCTGAGAGCTCACTCCCACACCACCCCTGCACCAGACCTCCTGTACAGATCTCCAAGTGTGCACCGTTCCTTGGTGCTAAGGAAAGCAAAGGGAGGACTGAAGTGGGCAGTTGAGGCCAGACAGCCTAGCGACCACCAGCAACTCTTCAACTGGCCCATGGCTGGCTGGGACAATTTTGCCTAGAAGAAAACACGGAACGCTTTGTCGGGGCTGGCCCAAGGTAACCGATGTGAGACAGGTTTGTCTCTGATTGGCTCCCCAGCCCCACAAATCCTCTGATGTCCTTATTTCCTTTCTGTCTGGTCTTAGCCCCGCAAGCCCAGGGTCTTTGTCCCAGGAACTTAGGCCCAGCTGCCCCACACATGTTCTTCCCCCTTCCTAGGCCATCATGGCCCCAGCTGAAATCCTTCTTTTGCTCTCATACTTCTTCAGTCCACAACTTTACTACCCAAGGAGTGGTCCGCAACCCAGCAGCCTTGGCGTCACCTGAGAGTTTGTTAGAAATGCAGAATCCAATCAGGCATGGTGGGTCACACCTGTAATTCCAGCACTGTGGGAGGCCAAGGCACGTGAACCATCTGAGCTCCAGCTTGGGCAACATGGCGAAACCCCATCTCAGTAAATACATACGTACATACATAAATGCGGAATCCTACTGAATGGAATCTGCATTTCTCCAGAGTCCCCAGGTGACTCATGTGCATGTGACAGTTTGAGGAACACTGGCCTAAACCTATATGATGGCTTTCTCTTCAGACTGCCCTCCCATGGCCCTCGTTAACCACCTGAGAATTGACTTTATCAGCCGTACAGAGAGAATGGTCCTCCTATGATCGTTCTGATGGGTTTTGGGATTGGACTTGACCATCTCTCATGTTCAGTTCTCTGGCAGCTGTTCCCTACCAGTCTTGAAAACACTCCTCTCCTTTGAATTTCCCACAGCAGCACATACAAATTTTACTAAAGGCTTGGGCTGGCCAGGCGGGGTGGCTCATGCCTGTAATCCCAGCACTTTGGGAGGCTGAGGCGGGCAGATCACAAGGTCAGGAGTTCGAGACTAGCCTGGCCAACATGGTGAAATTCCATCTCTACTAAAACTTAAAAAATTAGCCAGGCATGGTGGCGCATGCCTGTAATCCCAGCTACTCAGAAGGCTGAGGCAGGAGAATCACTTGAACCCGGGAGGTGGAGGTTGCAGTGGGCGGAAATTGAGCCACTGTACTCCAGCACTCCAGCCCAGGTGACAGAGCAAGACTCCATCTTGGGGGGAAAAAAAAAAAAAAAGGCTTAGGCAAGTACATTGCAGCACAGCCAAAACATTTTTTATATATATATATATATATATACACACACACACACACAAAATGCCTATATATGTGTGTATATACATATATATATAATGTCTAATTATTTTTAAAAATCAAGGTATTATGTCTGAGTTTAATAAGTCAATAGAGGCTAAAAAGTACATCAATGTGTCACTTCATGACAGGGATAAGTGCTACGTGCGTTACTGGGCAATTTTGCCATGCGACCATCACAGTGTACTTACACAAACCTAGATTGTATAGTATAACCTATTGCTTCTAGGCTAAAAACCTGTGCAGCATGTTACTGCACTGAATACTGCGGGCAGTTGTAATACAGAGGTATTTGTGTATCTAAACGTATCTAAACGAAGAGGTATAGTGAAAATACGGTACAAAAGATGTAAAGTGGTACACTTGTACAGACACTTGCCATGAATGGTGGCTGCAGGACGGGAGGTTGTTCTGGGCGAGTGAGTGGGTGAGTAGTGAATGTGAAGGCGTAGGATATTGCTTTATAAACACTGTAGACTTTATAAACACTGTACACTTAGGCTATACCTAATTTATAAAACTTTTTTATTCAATAATAAATTAGCTTACTGTAACTTTTGTACTTTAAAAAGTTTTTAGTTGTTTTAATGTTTGACTCTTGTAATAACAGAGCTTAAAACACAAACACATTGTATACCTGTCCAAAAATATTTTCTTTCTTTATTGTAGCCTTAGTCTAGAAGCTTTTTCCTATTTTAAACAATGTTTTCTTTTCAGAGATAAGGTCTCACTTTGTTGCCCAGGCTGGAGTGCTGTGATGCAAACATAGCTCACTGCAGCCTCAAACTCCTGGGCTCAAATGATCCTCCCACCTTAGCCTCCCAAGTAGCTAGGAGTACAAGTACACACCACCATGCCTAGCTAATTTATTTTTATTTTTAGAGACGAGGTCTCTCTATGTTGGCCAGGCTGGTCTCAAACTCAAGTAATCCTCAAGTAATCCTCCCACCTTGGCTTCCCCAAAAGTGCTAGGATTGAGCCACCATGCTTGGCCAACACTTTCTTTTTTTTTTTTTTAACTTTTAAAACTTTTTTCTTGAAAACCAAGACACAAACACACACATTAGCCTGGGCCTACATGGTCAGGATCATCAATATTACTGTCTTCTCCCCCAACATCTTGTTCCACTGGAAGGTCTTTGGGGCATTAACGCACATGGAGCTGTCATCTCCTGTGATAACAATACCTTCTTCTGGATACCTAAGGAGTCCCTGGCTGAGGCTGTTTCACAGTTAACTTTTTTTAATAAGTAGAAGGAGCATACATTAAGAGTGAGAAAACATATAGTATAGTAAATACATAAACCAGTAACATAGTCATTTATGATCATTTTCAAGTATTATGTACCGCAGCAGTCCCCAGCCTTTTGGGCACCAGGGACCAGTTTCATGGAAGACAGTTGTTCCACTGGATGGAGGGAGGAGGATGGTCTCAGAGGCATTAGATTCTCATAAGGAGTGTGCAACCTAGATCACTCGCATGAGCAGTCCACAATAGGGTTCTTGCTCCTATGAGAATCTAATGCTGCTGCTGATCTGACAGGAGGCAGAGCTCAGCTTCGCTTGTTTGCCCATCGCTCACCTCCTACTGTGTAGCCCAGTTCCCAACAGGCCACAGACTGGTACCAGCCCATGGCCCTGGGGTTTGAGGATCCCTGATGTACTATACATCATTCTATGAGCTTAACTTTTATACAACTGGAAGCATGGTAGTATCACCACACCAGCATCACCACGAACACATGAGTAATGCATTGCACTACCATACAAAGGCTATAACATCAGTAGGCAATGGGAATTTTTCAGCTCCTTTATGATCTTATGGAACCATCGTCATATATGTGTAAGTCATTGACTGAAATGTCATTATGCAGCTTATGACTGTACAAAAACAAAGAACAATAATCCCTTCATCTCCATGTTTTAGACAACCATTCTTTTAGGTTTTTCTTCTACTGTAAATACAGTGCCAATTCTTGATTATCTCTTGGCTTTCTATTTTGGTACATGAAGATTTAGCTCTTTAAAAATGCTTTATGCCCCTTTGTCAAATCTCTAAATATAGTTTTATCACAATTTCTTAGTCAAAGCAATATTTAATGCTTTCAATATTCAATGTATCCCTAAAATCAAGAAACTCAAGCCTTTCAGTTTGAGCAAATTTTCTTGCCTTATTTCTGTAATAATTTCCTCCTCTGCACTGGATTCATTATTTCCTCCATCTCTGGGATGACTATTTATTCATCTCATTATATCATATTAGTTTCACTCACTACAGAGACTTCCAGTGTCCCAGATAACATATTTACTTTTGTGCAACTCTTTACATTTCTGTAGTTAATAACTGCATTATTCGCTGACTTTTTTTGAGCCTGTGACTAAGTTTCCCATATCCCACTATGGCTCTGTTTAATGTCTTTTTATACAATTTCCCACTTGGTCACATCTGCCAGATAATTTATTGTTGTTATTTCTCACCTTTCTCCTCTCAGACAGCCTCCCATCTTCCTACTCCCTAAACCCACTGCCCAATTACAGCCCTGAGATTTTTCTTCACCCTCCTTGCAGGAATGCCCTTTGCCTCTCTCCTGTGGCTCTCACTTTTTAGATCTTCCTCTTTTTGACTAAGAAAAGAATTAACTATTGCTAATAGCTCCTTCATTTTGACTAAGAAATATCTTCCAGTAACTTCAAGGAATATAGAAATAACTGTTTTGAGACTTTGAATATCTGAAAATATCCTACTATATGTATATTCACAAGTATTGATAGTTTGGCTAGGTATAGAATTCTAGCTTGAAAATTCTCCTTTTTCTTATAATTCTGAAGACATTGCTCTATTGTCTTTAAGTTCCCAGGGTTGCTGTTAAATGCTATCCTTAGTCCTCTTCCTTTGTATGTGACCCTTTTTTCTCCTCCATCTCTCTCTCAGGAAGCTTTTAGTGTTTAGCCATTTCACAAAGATGCATTTGTTTTCACCCATTGTGCTGGGCATTCAGGGGGTCCTTTTGATCAATAAGTTTATGAGATTGGGGAATGAGCTTCAGTATGGGCTAAATTGTCTATAGAAAAAATATAATCACTGGTAATTTAGAACAGGTAAGTGCTATGTTTTGAGCTGAGACTTAGAGAATTAATTTAGAACTAGTAATAGAAGGAATTAGAGGTAGATATACCACAGATAAGAAAATCAATTTGAAGCTCATTTTTCAATATCTGGTTTACTCAACAAATATTATGCCTTCTTTACAAAAACTGCTGTTTTATGTGTTTGGGGGGCATATGAAGGAGAATAAACAAGATATTTCCCTCAAGGAAAAATTCATTAAAGAAACAAATCATAAGAATAAAATATATTAATCAATTTATATGAACAAGTAAATATATATAATACATAATACTTACATTATTATATATGGGTAAATTATCTTATATTATTTCTTTAGTAATTTCCACTGTATTATAGTCACTATTTTCTCTTTCTCTGGAATTCACTGGAAGGTGATCCTTCTGGGTTAACATTTTTATTTTTTTTTAACTTTCTGATAAATATATTTGACTTTCTCTTTTAATTAATTTTAAATTCTGGCCCTCATATTTTTAATTTCCTAGAGCTCCATTTGGTGTTCTAATGACCCTTGATGCCTGTTTTTATTTAATATCAAGGATCTCAAAAGCTCATTGTAAGCTCAAAGACTATTAGAATGTCGGTGGTCAAAGTGGAATAGGATAGTTGTCAACTAATGGGCCTTATTTCATGAGTGGTTAAGGGACTAACTGATTCTTTCAATAGGGAATACCTAATCTCAGTATCTGTAGACCTCTTGTAAACACAGGAAATAGAAGAGGACTGGGGATAACACTATTCAACAGATTTTCATTTTCCCCCTGTTTTTAGTTCAGCATCTTAGCCCCACCATCCTCTGTGCCTGGTGTCCTTGAGTCTAGGTCTTCTCTGATTCATTTTTTCTAGAATTTATATCTCACATTCTACACTGGAGATGGGGTTGAGGGTGGTTGCCTAACTGGTAAAGCAGGAACGGGGACCTAGAAGGTCTAACTGCTCCTTGTTCATTTCTTCAAAGATGTCTCTACTTTATTCAGAGTCACATCTTCCTTTTTGCACACTCATGCCTCCCATTCCAGGGTGAACAAATGGATTCGATTCTCCTCAGTATCCCCTCAGACAATCAAGTTTACCCTCCCTGGTTCTGCCAAGAGGTTGGTCATTCCTCCTTCAATTTCCTCCATCTATTTTCTCATATTGTGGTTCAGGGTCACAAAGGGTCTCCATGCTGCATCAAAGATGTATTTGTTTGATGGTTTTCATCTTGTTGTTTGAGTATGATTTTTGAGAAAAGAAGGAAGTGCAAATGTCATTTACTCAGCCATGGTAAAATTCAGCAAGCAAGTTAAATGTTGCTTTTCTTAAAGCCCCTCAGCAATCTGTGTTGGTGGGGATTCCAGCTTGGCTGTGTTTTCTCCTAAGATGCTGGCTTCCTGCTGTGGCGTTGACCTCTTTTTCCCCTTAACTCCTTACAATTCTCTCAGCCCTCCACTTCCTCTGCTTCTCTTGATTTTCTCATACAGAGAAGTTCAGACCTCCCTTTGTTCAGCCTCTTTCAGATTTTGTCCAGAGTCCTTTCTTTTCACTCAGATGGTGTATTCGTTTGCTGTGACAAATTGAGACAGCCAGATGGGAAAGAGTCCCCAGAAAAACCCCAACCAGCATGCACACTGGAGGCAGTGTGCACTGGGGTGGAGCCACAGAAGTTCACAGGGCGGAGCCCGGCCCCTTTGCTTCCTGGGTGGTACCTGGGATTCAATTTGCGAGGTGGAAAGCATATACTAGCAGGATTCTCGCTCTGGCTTTGTGGACGGAGGGTGCCTGTTTCCCTTTCTTTCTTTCTTTTTCTTTTTCTCTTTTTTCTTTTTATTTTTTGGTCCTTTTCACCCAATAAATTCTGCCCTCCTCACCCTTCAAATTGTCTGTGACCCTAATTTTTTGTGGCCATGTTACAAGGACCCCCATCTTTAGCTGAACAAAGGAAAGAGTCCTAAAACAAAATTACCACAAAGTGGGGTGGCTTAAAATGACAAAAATGTATTCTCTCAGTCCTGGAAGCTAAAAGGCTGAAATCAAGATGTCAGCAGGGACATGCTCTCTTGAAAGAATCTAAGGAAACGTCCTTCCTCCCCTCTTCCTATCTTCTGGTGACTGCTGGCAATCCTTGTCATTCCTGGGCTACAGCTGCATCACTCCGATTGTTGCCTCTGTGGTCACATGGCCTTCTTCCTGTAGGTGTGTCTGTGTGTCTCCAAATCTTCCTCTCCTTATTAGGATGCAAGTCCCATTAGAGTTAGGGCCCATCCTAATCTAGTATGATCTCATCTTCACTTGATTACATCTACGAAGACTTTATTTCCAAATAAGGTCACATTCTGAGGTTCCAAGAAGATGTATATTTGAGGGAGACACTATTCAGCTCACTATTCAGCAAATGGTTTATATGATGTTCTGCTGAACAAAGAGTAGTTCTCTCCCTAAAAACTCCTCTTATAGCTCTTAAGATAAATTATATGTTTCCCCCTCACCACAATAACTCTTTAATCTTAAGCGTATTGGGTTTGTTTCTCCAGTGATTCTTTTTTTTTTTTTTTTTTTTTGATGGAATCTCCCTCTGTTGCCCAGGCTGGAGTGCAGTGGTGTGATCTCAGTTCACTGCAACCTCTGCCTCCCTGGTTCAAGTGATTCTCCTGCCTCAGCCTCCTGAGTAGCTGGGATTATAGGCGCGCACCACCATGCTTGGCTAATTTTTGTATTTTTAGTAGAGACAGGGTTTCACCCTATTGGTCAGGCTGGTCTCAGACTCTTAACCTCATGATTCGCCCACCTTGGCCTCCCAAAGTGCTGGGATTACAGGCATGAGCCACTGTGCCCTGCCTTTCTCCAGTTATTCTTAAGTGGCATTAGCTGGGTATTGGTGCATGAGAACTAGTTGCATTCTCACAGTGCCTAGTCAGTGCTATGTACATAGCAGGTACTTAGCAAATATAAGAAAAGAAACTTTTAATGTGGTGTTTGCTCAGTGCTCTGGTGGGAAAGTATCTCTACGAACTGATAATTACCTTTCCAGGTATTTTGCTCTTTATAGTTCTCATGGACAACCTTCTGTGGATCCTCAGTAATCACTGAATACAATTTAACACTCAGCTCAAGATGTAAAGCCCTTCACCATCAGTGTGGGGGCCTCCGTAGTCTCACCTCTCTTTTAGCCTTTGCTGTCTCTGTCCATGCTCCAAGCCACCAGGCTCTTTCTTAGCCCAGAGTTTTTGCTTGGCTATACCTCCTGCCTGACTGGGTCTCACTTCCTGTATCCCCCAGCCTTCCCTCCTGCTAAACGTTTACTCATCCCTCAAGACCTGATCCAAAAACCACTCCTTCCGTGAAGCCCTTCTTGAACTCCCATAAGCTGAATTCATTTGTTCTGCCTTAATGCTCCCCACTATATGAACACAGCTCCATTTTAACACTTGCCACATTCTGAGGAAATTCTTAATGTATGTGTCCACTTCCTTCCAGACTGAGATGTCTCTTACGTATATTGTCTAGCACAGTGTAAACTCAATGATGTTTGTCCAGTGAAGTCATAATGGTGGAGATGATGGTAAACAGACACAGGAGTTTTCTAGGTCTTCTTAACCCATGCCTGGGAAACTGTTGTAGAATTTCTTAGCATGGTCATTGGGAATTAGGGGAGGGAATGTTAGGGGTCTATGTGAGAATCTAAAATCTGTATTAAGAATCAGTCAATGCCTATAATCCCAGCACTTTGGGAGGCTGAGGCAGGAAGACTGCTTGAGTTCAGGAGTTCAAGACCAGCCTGGGCAACAGAGCGAGACCTCATCTCTATTTAAAAAAAAAAAAAAAAAAAATCAATCCAAGGTGACAATCTTTTATGGCTTGTGACCCTAGATAATATAGGACAGTTCTTTCCCTGTGGGAGGCTGGGGAAGGCATGGAGTCCTAGAGAAGAGGGGTGCCGCTTCCCAGGTTCCTTATCTTAACTGGGGTCCCTCCAGTTGGCTCAAGTCTTGGGGGCATACTATATGAAGCTGAAGAACCAAGAAGCTTGTAAGAAAGAAAGCGCTCAGGGGCTAGCACTCTCTCACCGTCTCAAATGGACTGTAGGATCCATCTATCTGTGTATGGCTCCTCTCTCTTGATGAGGCAGACACTTCCAGAGCCTCATCTGTATTCCTCAGAGCTTTCCGTGTGCTTCGAATCATTGCAGCTGCCAGTATATCTGCATCTCTGTGTCTAGGGAATATTTTTCCTGGAGCCGGGGAAGGCGGCTCTTTCCATAAGCACAGGGTTTGAATTCCAGGGAATCAAGTGCTATGGGAGCAGTCCTCAACCAAAGACTCTCAGGAGTTCCTATATAAATGTCCCAACTCCCTTACCTCCTGGTTGGGGAGAGTTCTGAGGTGTGCATATTACACAATTTCCCCCTGGGTTAAGCTCCAGGCACTGCATTCTGTGGCTGGCTCAGTAATGCGCCACTTACTGGCTGCCTTCCCTTCCTGGTATCACTTCCCCAAGTCCTCTTCTGCAGTTTCCTGAGACCACTTCCCAAATAAACCACTTGGACTGAAATCGTTTTCTCAGAGTCTGCTCCTGAGGGAACTCAAATGAAGAAACGGGGCCACCCTGGTCTCTTTCACTTTTGTTCTGTGCTCTTCTTGTTACCATTTGACTTATCCTTTCCTCTAATCTCTATAACCTTTTAAAAAATCTCAGCCAGGCGTGGTGGCTCATGCCTGTAATCCCAGCACTTTGGGAGGCAGAGGCGGGTGGATCACCTGAGGTCAGGAGTACCAGCCTGGCCAACACGGTGAAACCCCGTTTCTACTAAAAATACAAAAATTAGATAGGCGTGGTGGCATGTGCCTGTAATCCCAGCTACTCAGAAGGCTGGGGCAAGAGAATTGCTTGAACCCTGGAGGCAGAGGTTGCAGTGAGCTGAGATCCTCCACTGCCCTCCAGCCTGGGCAACAGAGCAAGATTTGGTCTGGGGGAAAAAAAAATCTATCTTTGCCTTTTTCTTCTTTTTATTTATTCATTTTAGTAATTATTTCTATTCTTTCATGATGCACACCATCTGTATCTCCTCATGGCTCTTACTCTGCTCCTGCTCCCTCTCCCTACAGCCTTTCATTTACTATTCCCACTGCTAACTGTCTGGCTCTTCCCTAATTTCTCAGTTCAAATCCGCCAGGGAGGAATTTAATGACCCAGCCATCTTTTTTTGCATAAGGCACAGGCTGCTGGGTGGATTGGCTGCACTCAGGTCAGCTGATCACTCCCTGTCCAATCAGAAGGGAGATGGGGCAGGCGCATGCTGGAAGGTGTAATGGCCGACCCCAAGGAGAAGACTGGTGAAGCTCTAGCCTCTCTCCCATTTCTTCATATGGACAATTGACATTGTCTTAACTTTATTTTAAATATAACTTCAATTTCTCCTTTCCAATCAGATTGTCTTCTTAAGTCTCTCCAGTACTGAAGTTTCGAAGCTGCTATGGTTGTGCATAAATTAAGACTTGGCCTTCTAAGGACTGGACCCTCAGTAGGGCTGTGGGCAAGACCTTCCCTGGGAAAAGGGGGTGTCTGTGAGCCCAGTGTATTTGGCAGGTTAATAGGCCAAGCATTCTGTAAAGTCTTTTTTGAATGATTACAAAACGCTTGGAAAATACAGAAAAGCACAAAGGAAGAAAATAAAAGCCACAGGAAATCCCAGCACTCCGAGATAATCACTCCTTGAATTTTAGGGCCTTTCCTTGTGTGTGTGTGTGTGTGCACGCGTGTGTGTTTGTGTGTCTACTTTTAGAGGGAAATATTTCTTCCTCGTAAAGAGGATCGTCCTACATATGCTGCTTTTTATAACCTGCTTTTTTTTTTTTAACCTATCACTGAACATTTTTCCGTGTCATTAAATATGCTTCTACCAGCCTCATTTTGGTGTCAGCCTGGCCTTCGGATGCGGGGCTTCCTGCCCTGCTGAGCTGCCTTCTCAACCCTCCCCTCCCCAGGACACTCAGCTGTGAAAGGAGCCGATTTGCACAGGTGAATCCAATGAGCTCATCTCGCTTCCCCCCTACACATTTCAGCTGATCCGAGGCTGAGGGCTGCCAAGTGGGGCCCGGGCTGTCTATGGTAGTGGGAGCTTCCCCAACAGCCGTAGACTCTCAGGGGAAATCACCAGTCAGCTCTCTGCAGCTTCCTCATTCCCCACATGCCATTTGCAGCTCAGGACACCGGAAACTCAAATCATCAAAAACCGGAGCTGGAAGCTCCCTTAGGAAGCTGCTCCAGCTCCTCCAGCCGCTCAGAAGCCAGGCTGAGAGAGGGGAAGTGGCCCATCCACACTCAGCCAGGGAGTCGGTGGCAACGCCAAGACTCAAGTTGTGTCCCTTTAACCAAGCCTGGTCTCTTCGTGCCACCACCTCATTGCCTGTCAGGAGCTGGGGTTCTCCTCCTCCACCCATCAGCCCTGCAGAGTGAAGTCCCCAAGGTATTCCTGAGCCCCAGGGCGAGCTTGCCAACTGAATAGCCCTAGCCCAAGGCTTGACCTTGGAGAAGGTAACTGCCCTGCCAGCCTCCCCTGGATCAAGTCCCAGTTTCACATCCCGGGGCGTGGTGCGGTTAGAACAGCTGCGTTTCTGACTCTCTGAGGTGGCTGAGTAAACATCCTAGCAACATCGGTCTTCCTGCCACTCAGGCCTATGTTGGTGAAGTGTGCTGGGCTTTGGAGACTCACTAGCCGCGGAGACCTCCAGGCTCTCAGTCCATGGAGCAGATTCTGGTGGCTGGAGCAAGCCCAGGAGTCTGGGACAGCCCTGCCCTTCCAGTGGGCAGTCACTCGAGATGCCCTCAGGGCTAGCCTGGAGCCCACGTGAGGAGTCTGGTTACCAGGGGAACCTGGAGGAGACTTTGCCCCCGTGGTCATTAAAGGAGTGAGGCCCAGAGTGTGCCTTGGGAAGCAGTTCTTCCAGCTGAGAGCCAGTTCACTCAGTGTGAAATGGAAGGAGGATTATCCCAGTGCCCCATCTGCAGTTCTTAGGAGTCTCGGGCTCTGTGCCTGATTGCAAGAACCCGGGGGACCTGGCAGTTAAGCAGCATGAAAGGAATTCCAAGGCCTCATTTCCCCCTTTTTACTGAGACAATCTCGGCCAAGCCCCAGCCCCGGGGATGCCCCCATGGCACAGGCAGAGCTCCAGATGACCCTTTTTCTCATTCTGCCAGCCAGTGAAGTGTTTCCAGCTCTGCATCGCAGCAGGCCGCTTGTGCTTTATCTTCCTGGCATCTTTCTTCCATTTGGTGGGACAAGCGTCTCCAAACACAAGTCCCTTAGCGCTTTTTCTGCATCTTAAAGCACACACTGCCTTGTTTCATCTTGAATCTACTTCCTTTCTCCTGCAAATTTTCTTAAGCAGCAAGCAGGACCAGACAATTCCTGGTGGTGGCTGTGTCTGCTGAGAACTGATGTTGTTTTGTGTTAGAGACTAGAGAAGGAGAGAATGCCTGATCCTGGGGAATTGTCCTCATGGAAAAGATGGGGAGCAAACTCTCCTGTTTGATGCATGAGAACAGATTATTCTTCTTCCCTTGGTGACTGAGAACAAAGCCCCATGCCCCCTGATCCTTCACTCAAGCAGCTGTCATCAGGAACCCTCTGCTAACCCTTACACCCCACCTCTAGGCCAAGAAACTGGAAATCTTACTCTACAACCTTTATGAGTTTCCATTCCTTCAGAGACGGTGTCATTCTCACCATTGCAAGCCAGCAAAAAGATTTCCACCATCACCAGGGGAAGGAGAGAGGCAAGCCAGAAGAAGGAGGTGAACCCCTCTGGTGGCCCAGGCCCTGGGTCTGGAGCAGGGCAAACACCTCCGAGCTTGGCTACCAAGCAGAAGCAGCGAGAGTTGGAAGGAAGGGCGGAAACCAGGGGACAAGGAGAAGAGAGGTGGGTGGGAGAAAAGGGAGGGGGTGACCCAAACAATGGAGCCCCAAGCTTACCAACCTAGTGCACAAAGTGGAAGATGGGGCTAGGAAGAGAACCAGGCTCTGCTGAGGCAGCCCCTGCTTGCTAACCCTGCTCACGCATGAAGGCAGGAGACCAGTGATACCAGTATTGCAGGGAGGGCCAGTTATAGAATTTTCAAGGCCAGTGTAAAATGAGATTGTGGGCTACCTCGTTCAAAAATTATTAAGAACTTCAAGATGGACACTGAAGAGGATTAAAACAAGAGTGGGCCCTTGAGCATGGGGCCCTGGTCAAGGGCACAGGTCACATGCCCATGAAGCCATCCTGATTCCAGGGCTGAGGCTGGTGCTTTGATGGTCTCTGGCCTAATTCAAATGCAGTTTATTGAGATTAAAAACAAATCTTGGGAGGGACATAATAAGATCAAATCGAGGGATGGAAGTTACATCAATAATACCTAGTTATTGAGTCCTACTGTATGTCAGGCTGTCTTCTAAATGCCTTATATATGCTCCCTAATTCAAACTTTATGACAACTAAATGGGGTAGGTACTATCATCATCATCATCATCTCCCAGTTTAAGAAACTGAGGCACTGAAAGGTTGAGTGGTAGAACCACTGTGACCATTAGTTACTGGAAAGGCTAAGTAATTTGCTCAAGGACATCAAGCTCCTAAGTGAAAGAGCTGGGATTTGAATGTAAGGCCAGGGCCCATGCCCCTAATCGTTTAACAGTGCTGCAAACATAGTGGGCAATTTCAGCTAAGGGAAGCTTATTTACAAGGAATCATCTTCCTGTAGCAAAGTTCTAAGTAGAGGTGTTCAGAGAGCCATGGCTGGCAACATTTGAAAATAGGCAGGATCCCCTTTACAAAGGGGAAGCCAGCATTGCTATGGAGTTGGATGAAATAACAACAATCCTCATAAGACCTACCACTTTCTCAGTATTTGTGATGAGTCAGCAACTATGCTAAGCATTTTATAAGCACTTTTAGAGCCCAGAATATTAGTGCCTTGTCCTGTTTTACAGAAAAGGAAACAAGCCCAAAGGCACAAAACTCAGAGCTGTCATTCCCTAGAGTCAAGGAGCCGGGATGCAACCCCAGATGAGTCTGCCTCCAAAGCCCTTGCTTTCAACAGCTGTAAGATACAGGTTGGCTTTTAAAGTCCCTTCCACCCATAAGATGCAATAATTCTGAATATCCATGGGGAAATGATACTGCATCTGCCTGTGAGGTTTCATTTTCGCCAGTACTGATATTTTTACTGAGAGGTGGGAGGCTGCCAGGGGCCCGTGGAATGTGTTCCCTGTCTTGTGTCAGTCCTGTGGCACGTAGGACCAAATCCTGGCCAGATCCCACCGATTCTTTCTTCCTTGCGCTTTACAATCTGAGCTTTGTTTAAGTGACGGTGAATGCCTGTATTTCTGATTTCATCTGTGTTTAACAAGATAACTTCATAAGTGATGGTGTCATGTCCAGAAAAGTTCATGAAGTGTCACTTTCTTTGAGCCAGGAAGCTTGTGACAACTTCTGTACCTCACACTGACCTGCAGGATGCCCTCTAGAAGTTACAGAGTTGAAGCCACAAGCTAAAGGTCTTTAAGCCCAAGCACAGGCTAAGGGCTCTTCCAGTTTCCTCTCTCTGCTTCCAAACCGGCCCACAGGGATTCTGTCTTATGGTTCTGGAACTGTCGGCACCAGCAGGTCCCTAAGGATATTGGAATCCTAAAGAACACGTGCCAGGACCCAGGCCTCTGCCGTTCTAGACACCCCGCTCTTCAGAAGAGCAATACATGTCACCTGTACTAGTGCCCTAGGGCTGCTGTAACAATAGAAAGTTATTCTCTCCCAGTTCTGGAGGCCAGAAGTCCAAACTCCAGCTGTCTGCAGGGCTGTGCTCCCTCTGAAGGCCCTAGGGTAGAACCTGTTTCATGCCCTCTTCTTAGTTTCTGGGGCTCCCAACAATCCTGGTGGTTCCCTGGCTTGTGGATACATGGCTCCAATTTCTGCATTTATCATCCCAAGGCCTTCTTTCTATGTCTCTGTTTTTTTCTCCTCTTTTTTTCTTCTTTAAGAGACAGGGTCTCGCTCTGTCACCCAGGTTGCCATGGTGCCATCATAGCTCACTGTAGCCTTGAACTCCTGGACTCAAGTGATCCTCCTGCCTCAGCCCACCAAGTAGCTGGGGCTACAGGTGCATGCCACCACGCCCGGCTAATTTTTAATTTTTTAGAGATGGAGTCTTGCTGTGTTGCCTAGGCTAGTCTCAAACTCCTGGCCTCAAACAATCCTCCCGCCTTGGCATCCCAAAGTTCTGGGATTATAGGTGTGAGCCATCGCACATGGTCTCTTCTTCTCATTTTATAAGGACAGCAACCAAATTTAATTAGGGCCTATCCTAATCAAACATGATTTCATCTTAACTTGATCACATCTGCAAAGACCCTATCTCCAAATAAGTTCATGTAGGGGAGACACTATAATTTCTTCCCTCCCTTTTATGTTCTTACTTGAGACACTCTCTGGAAAACAAAAGTCAGATTAATAAAAGAGAAACAAGCAGAAATGTATCAATGTGTGCTCTATCACGCGGGAGAGGCCTCAGTTCAAAAGTATTTCTCTCTCAAGCTAGTGGCATAGAAGCCTTGCTTAAATAATATTTTAACAAAGAGCCATAAATCCTATCTAGTGACAAGACAAAGGAGAGAGCAGTTTCAGTGTGGGAAAAATGTGGGAAAAGTGGGAAATGTGGGAAGAGTGTAAAATCTGTTCCTAGATTTTCCTGGTGCCTGCGGGTGCTTTCTCTGGGCTGATGAGCAAATGATGTGTCTTAAGTCAGGAAGGATCTGTGCCCGTCATCAGGCAAGTAGAGGCCGAGGCACAGTTCCCCTGTTTTAACAATCGTCACTGTTTTGAGAAGACATATTTTGGTTTCCTGCATTCACAGGGACCTCAAGTTAGCACATCAACATATCTTTTTAGGGAACACAATTCCACCCACACATGGCCCATACCTCAGTGAACACACACAGTGACCAAGGATGTGCGGTGTGTGTATTGCTGAGGACACTTATATAGCATTTCCTGTTTGCCAGCACTGTTCATCATTTCATCCTCACCACGGCCCTACAAGTAGGTTCTGTGAATATCCCCATTCTACAGATGAGGAAACAGAGGGCCATGGAGGTTAAGCAGCTTGCCCAAAATCACACTGTACTTCACACTGACCAAGCTACCAAGAGCAGACCTGAGCTTCACACCCGGGTGGCATGGCTCTGAAGTCGCAGGTGATTCACCAGGACATTGTGCAGCCTGCGGGGAGGAGAGGGAAGAAGAAGCTGAAGCTCTTATGTCATCAAGAGCTTTGGACCCCTTGAAACCAAAGCACTCTGCAACAACTGGGCAGTTTTACAAAGGGAAGCTGTGGGCTCCATGCTGGATGCTGTGGCTTCCAATGGATCATTTCAGGTCATTTATCTGAAGCTGAGTTTCTTTATCCACGGAAGCTGCCCCACCCATCTCAAAGAACACCCGTGAGGATCAGTACCAAGGCTTGTGCTGGCCCTCGGAAGCCCTCTGTCTGTAAACTGCCCATCCACCTGGCCTCCACCTCCTTCAGGTCTGCCCAAATGCCACCGCGTTAGAGCGCGCTTTCCTGGCCGCTGTATCTACACCAGGGGCACCCACCCTACCATCCCTTTTATGTCCTTCCCTGAAATTCTGACTACCTGACACCTTAGATTTATTTGTTTATAGTCTACCTTAACCCCTTTAGAAGGTAAATTCCCAAGGGAGCAAGAGCTTTGTCTGTTTTCTTTCTGTTGCGCTCCCAGTGCCTCCACCAGTGCCTGCCATATAGCAGGCTCTCGGCAGTACTTCTTGACTGAGTAAGTGAATAGCTTCATGTAAAGTGGTGGTTCCTTCTCCATTACATGACTGGAGTGGAGGAGGAACAGCTTTTCCGCTAGAATGGAAGTTCCTTGAGAACAGGAAACGGAGGGTACTCAAGATACATATCTATTACATGAATGGAAGAGGAAAGGGCTGGATGGGGAGACAGACACCACGTTGTCCCCTCCTCTGTACCCAAGAAGTCCAGGAAAGCTGTGGTTGGACCTGAGCTGGGGGCCTTTAGAAGACTGGGCGAAGGAAGAGGAGCCCTGTAACCTACAAGGATGGGCTGTGAGCAGGCGACATGAAGGGCGGTGTGGAGGAGGCAATGGCACGACTCACTGAAATGTCAGGAGCCTGCTGGACTTGAACAAGGCTGGCATCATGGGAGAGAAGTGGACTGGTGGCCTCTGACTGTGAATTACTTAGATGCTGGGCGAAATGAAACATATTTTCTTCCCAGCCATATGCATCAGAGACTTCACTGATAAAGCATTTTAAAGTATGGAATGATGAGAGCTACTGAGTTTAACGTGTCTTCCCCCAGCTCCCCTCCCCGTGCCTCCCTACCTCCTATCACCAATGATCTCAGGCTCCACTCAGGCCGGGGCTAGTCTGTAATAACTACTCAGGCAATTAAACCACATCCAATTTGATAAGTCTGAATATTTCAGAGGATCCTGTTACCTCCATCTTTGGGCCTGGAGGCCTACATTTTCTCATTAAATCTAACTGGCTTGTAAGAGGAGGCGACATCTGGGTGATAAAGCAGGCAGGGCCTCTACCTGCTCCTGTCTCTCTCTGATTGTTGGTTGCTAAACAGCTTCAGCCTGTCTTCTGGAGGTGCTGGGGTTTCAGGGACTGGGAGGTAGCTCCCTCCCCTCCAGCACCTCTCCTCCTGCTGAGAATCTCCTTTAACACTGGTCAACACCCTTCGTTCCAGCTCAGAAAGACAAGGCTGAAAATTCAAAATGCCCCAGGGGAAGCAAAGTACTGGTTTAAATGAATACTAAAGTGCAAATGACTGAGCGCAGACCTTTTGTCCCTGAAAGGCAGATTTTAAAAAGCAAGGAGAGGAAAGGTGATGTAGGGAAAGAGAATGGATTTTTTACCATCTCAGTCCTTCCACTCACTACCCTGGGACTTAGAGCAAGTTCATTAACCTCTCATCTGTAAAAACATGAGAAAGCTTCTGTGGCCAGAGGAGCTGCCTGCAGCTTCCAGCCTATGCCAAACCCCACCCTCTCTCTGTGCCATTTCTCAGTGACCTCTTGGTCTTCAAGGTCCCTCCTCTTTTCTCACCTACCTCCTCATCTTTCCACTTCCCTGGACGTCTTCCCAGGGTTGGATGGCCATCATCCAGTTCACATAGTAAAGTCAGTTACAGTTGACCTTCAAACAACATGCGTTTAACTGCACAGGGCCACTTATACACGGAGTTTTTCTTTCAACCAAATGCAGATCAAAAATACAGTATTCTGGCCGGACACGATGGCTCACTCCTGTAATCCCCGCGTTTTGAGAGACCAAGGCGGTGGATCACCTGAGGTCAGGAGTTCGAAACCAGCCTGGCCAACATGTCAAAACCCTATCTCTACTAAAAATACAAAAATTATCCGGACGTGGTTGTGGGCACCTGTAGTCCCAGCTACTCTAGAGGCTGAGGCAGGAGGTTCACTTGAACCCAGGAGGTGGAGGTTGCAGTGAGCCGAGATCGCGCCATTGCACTCCAGCCTAGGGGACAGAATGAGAATCTGTCTCAAAAAAAAAAAAAAAAAAAAGACAATAATTTTTAAAAAGAAGAAAAAAAAAGAAAATACAGTATTTTCCGGATTGGAAACCTGCAGATGCGGAGGGCCAACTTTTCTCGTATACATGGATTCTGAAGGGGCTACAATGTGACTTTGTTATGCACAAATATCAGTATATGGGGGTACAGGAACAATCATTCCTTTGCACCAAGGGACACGGTATTTACTTGTCAAGTCACTCTCGCTTTTTCCTACCGCATCCACCCCTGCCCACACACATACCCCAGACAGACAGTGATACCCTGAGGGTACGAACCCTTCCTTATTCTCCTCCAGGTCACCATTAAGAAATCAGCAAATGCCTCTTCAACAACTGAGAATTACTTCTGTTAAGGAAAAATTTTCAAACTTGGAAATAGAGCAAGAAAAAAGACTACACGCCTTTAAAAAACTTTACTTTTAATTGACAAATTATAATTGTGTATATTTATGAGCTTTTCATGTGATGTTTGCTTGTTTGTTTTAAGATAGAGTCTCACTATGTTGCCCAGGCTGGCCTCAAATTCCTGGGCTCAAGTGATCCTCTAGTCTCGGCCTCCAGTGTAGCTGAGACTACAGGCATGTGGCACCTTGCCGGGCTTTTATACCAGGTTTGAATGCAGTCTTCTGCACTGCCCTTTCAGTGTCATGCTGATGCATCCAGTTTCACCAAGGATCATTTAATTCTCTAGGAGAACTTATCTGCGTTTGACTTTGCTATTTACTATTGCATACAGCCCAGACACTGAATATCACATGTAATTAATATACAGACTTTCATTCTGCAGAGATGGAAATAATTTCTTCCTGGTAGAAAAGATAAGCTATGGTTTTATTGCCATGTAGACCATTAACCATTTTTGTACCTAACTACCAATCTTATTCGAACAGCCTGTATCTTTTTTTTCTCTTACCTATCAATACCTCAAATATTATTGAAATCGGCTTTGCTGTCTTATTGGTTCCCTTATTATTCGGTGAGTTGAATAATAAGACTTTGATACGTGTTCATTCTATGTTTTATAAAAGATATGTTTTTAGCTTTGTGAAAATATTTTGATCTCCTGCAGGAATTTAGGGAGTCCTAAATAATAGAAGCCCCAGTCGTTGTGTTTTCATTTAAAAAAAATTTTTTTTAGAGATGTGGTTCCACTCCATTGCCCAGGCTGGAGTGCAGTCACAGCTCACTGCAGCCTCAAACTCCTGGGTTCAAGCGATCCTCCTGCCTCAGCCTCTGAAGCAACTAAGACTACAATCACATACCACTATGCCTGGCGAATTAAAACAAAACAAAGCAAAATTTTAGAAACAGAGTCATGCTATGCTGCCCAGGTTGGTCTCAAACTCCTGGCCTCAATTGATCCTCCTGCCCCAGCCTCCCAAGTAGCTGGGATTACAGGCACAAGCCACCATGCCTGACTATGTTTTTGTAAAAGCTAAACCTTGTGCCAAGCACTTTATATCATCTAATCCTCATCACAAACTTATAAAGCAGATCTTTATTTTATCAATGAGGAAACTAAGGCTCAGAGACACTAAGTAACTTGGCAAAGCTAGAGACACAAACTGTATGCCAGGAACTTTATCTACTCTCTTTAATCCTCATAACAATTCTGTGACACAAGTATCATGATCACGATCCCCCCCCCTTTTTTTTGAGGCAGAGTTTCGCTCTTGTTGCCCAGGCTGGAGTGCAATGGCGTGATCTTGCCTCACTGCAACCTCTGCCTCCCAGGTTCAAGTGATTCTCCTGCCTCAGCCTCCTGAGTAGCTGGGATTACAGGCATGTGCCACCATGCCAGGCTAATTTTGTATTCTTAGTAGATATGGGGTTTTTCCATGTTGGTCAGGCTGATCTCGAACTCCTGACCTCAGGTGAGCCACCCACCTCAGCCTCCCACAGTGCTGGGATTACAGATGTGAGCCACTGCACCTGGCCTTCACCATTTTCTTTGTTAGAAAACTGAAGTCTAGTTACTTGTTATCACCATTCATAAATGAGTAAAATTAGGATTAGAGACTGTACACTTACCTACTCTTCTATACTTTTTCTTCATTGACTGGGTGACTTAGCTTATGGGGAAGTTTATGATACCTAGCACATTACAGAAAATGTTCATTTCTCTTCTGTTGGAAAGTTTGGTAGTGAGGAGATGCGGTTCAAATTGTTAGAAAGCCCCATGAAAATGTTTCAATTTTCCCTTGCTTCCATAAAAATAGATCCCACAACTTTTAGCTGGGCCCTGACCATTCCAAATAAGGATTACGTTTCCCAGCTTGCTTTGCAGCAGTGTGGCCAAAATGGTTAACTTTATTAACTTTTGGCCAATAGGAAGTAGGCAAAACTGTCCTTAGGCTCCTTCAGGGACCTTCCTTCAAAGTTGGTTGATAGGCACCTTCTTCTCTATGCCTTTCTCCCCCACCCACCTATTAGCAACATGAGTGTGAGGTCTGGTGCTCTAGCTGCAACCCTGTCCCCCACAGGGACAATACTGGATCTGGGGAAGGTAGAAGTCTGAACTCGAAGGAGGCTGGGTTCCTAAGGGCTTAGTCAAGCACCCCACCAACCCCCGAATGCTGACTTCTGGACCTTCATGTGAGGGAGAAATAAGCTGCTGTCCTGTTTAAGCCATTGTTTTTTAAGTATCTCTGTTGCTTGCAACCCAAAGTATCCCAACTGATACAGCACAAAGAAAGTGGAGAAGAAGCCTCAGAGGCAAAATTGGTCTTCTGCACAGAAGTGCCCAGGAGTGGTCTTGACACTCAGAACCAGCCAGAATTGCCCTGGAGAGCCCAGCAGAAGGAGCTGTCAGGAAGACAGATGTTGAATGGGTTCTGATAGCCACGACTCACCCTGATTTGCATCACTGCACCCTCTGCCAGGCCTGCTATTTTTGTGGCATTATTAGGAGCCACCTGTGATGACATTACAGCTCCATGCCAGCACCCACTGTCTGTCCTCTTCTGAGTCGAAAGAAATGGCACATCACCAAAACTATCACGTGGCAATCTTGTAAGCACTGGCTTCTCTTCTTGTGAGCATGAGGAAGAAATACCTTCTGTTCTGCTTCTCTGAGCTTGGCCCATTGGCCGTGCAAGAACAATACATGTTGGTCTCTTCAACAGTGATCCACAAGGCAGGGCACAGAGCCTTTGAACTTGCTAGAAATCTAAAATTTTCATTCTCCCAGGCTGCTGGAGGAAGAGCAGGGTTTGACTCCCCTGCACATTCGGGCCAGGCTTGGGAGATCGGAGGAAATGGCAGTATTTGGCCAGGAGTTTTGAGACTTCTTCCATGAAGATCCCAACAGACGTGTCCTCTGCTGGGTTTGCATCTGCCTCTGCTACTGGGTGCCCACTCCTGGCATCTGGCTGCCTTTTGCAATGTCCTTGTTTCATTATATACTTTGCTATGTGATTTTGGACACAATGTTCCTCACCTGCAAGATGGAATTTATGACAGTTTCTATTCCAAAAGGCTGTTACAAAGACTAAATGAGATATTTCAAGTGAAGATTTTAGATACCTGGCACATAGTAAGGGCTCAATAAATATTGCCTGTTATTGTTATGGAGTAATAATAATACAACAGAGTTCCTTATGTGTGCTAGACACTGTACTAAATACTTTACATACAAAAACTTTAAAAAAAAATTTCTGCCGGGCGCGGTGGCTCATGCCTGTAATCCCAGCACTTTGGGAGGCCGAGGTGGGTGGATCACGAGGTCAGCAGATGGAGGCTATCCTGGCCAACATGGTGAAACCCCGTCTCTACTAAAATTACAAAAAATTAGCTGGGTGTGGTGGCACGTGCCTGTAGTTCCAGCTACTCGGGAGGCTGAGGCAGGAGAATGGTGTGAGCCCGGGAAGCAGAGCTTACAGTGAGCCAAGATCACGCCTCTGCACTTCAGCCTGGGAGACAGTGAGACTCCGTCTCAAAAAAAAAAAAAAATTTTTTTTTGAAACAGTCTCACTCGGTTGCCCAGGCTGGAGTGCAGTTGTGCGATCTTGGCTCACTGAAACCTCCACCTCCTGGGTTCAAATGATTCTCCCGCCTCAGCCTCCCAAGTAGTTGGGATTATAGGTGTGCGCCACCTTGCCCGGCTAATTTTTGTAGTTTTAATAGAGACGGGGTTTCACCATGTTGGCCAGGCTGGTCTCAAACCCCTGACCTCAAGTGATCCAACTGTCTCGGCTTCCCAAACTGCTGGGATTACAGGTGTGAGCCACTGCGCCTGGCCTATATAAACTCTTTTCATCCTGACAATGACTCCATGAGGACTACTATTATTGCCACCACAACCCCCATTTTATAGATAAGAAAACTGCAGCATAGCTGGGGCGTATCTTAGTCCATTTTCTTCTGCTACGACAGAGTACCACAGTGTGAGTAATTTATTGAAAAAAATATTTATTTGGCTCATGGTTCTGGACGCTGAGAAGTCCAAGTTTGAGGAGCCTGTATCTGGTGAGGGCCACCCCATGGTGGAAGGTGAACGGGGAAAATGGAAGCTAGCACACACCATGCTGGAAAAGGAGCAGGAAGGAGGAGATCCTGCCTCCTTACATGACTGCAGGCATTTTGATTCCCAGCACACCTGGCTCCTTCTCTGCTCAGGCCTTTTAAATGCTGCCGCTTCCACCTACCTTTTTTCTCTCCCTGACCTGCCTCCACTGTCTCCTGGGCACCGTCTCAGCTCTGGCCTGACCCTCTGTTTCTCTCGCACACAGCTCCTGCTCTATTTGCTCTATTTTCACTCAGGGTTCCTATGGTAGGGGATTCTTTACTCCATGGTCCCTTGTCCTCTGTCCTTCTGCAGGTTAGACTGTAAGCTTCAGGAAGGCAGGGGAAACGCTAGCTTTACTCCTTGCTGTGTTACACCCAGCACGCAGGCGATGCTGGTGCACAGTGGACATGTAGTAATTTTTTTTTTTTTTTTTTTTGAGACGGAGTTTCGCTCTCTCTGTCTCCCAGGCCAGAGTGCAATGGCACAATCTCAGCTCACTGCAGCCTCCACCTCACAGGTTCAAGCGATCCTCCTGCCTCAGCCTCCTGATTAGCTGGGATTACAGGCACACACCACCACGCTCGGCTAATTTTGTATTTTTAGTAGAGACAGGGTTTTGCCATGTTGGCCAGGCTGGGTCTCAAACTCCTGATCTCAGGTGATCCACCTGCCCTTGACCTCCCAAAGTGCTAGGATTACAGGCATGAGCCATCATACCCGGCCTGCAGTAAATATTGAATGTGTCATTGGGTCTGAATAGAACTAAGAGCAGCATGTCTCCGCTGATCCCTGCAAGAATCAGGCTCTCACTTGTGATAAGAGGCTGCTACGTGTTAGGCACTTGCTGTATACCTGGCCTATTCCAAGCACCTCACTTGCATCTTCTAATTTAACACTCATAACCGCTTAGTGGGGTGTGTCGTCCACTGAGGTTGCTATCACAAAGGACCACAGCCTGGCTGGCTTCCACAAAAGAAATTTATTTTCTCACAGTTCTAGAAGTCCAACCTGAAGGTATCAACAGGGTGGGTTTCTCCTGAGGCCTCTCTCCTTGGAGTGTAGATGACCCTCTTCTCCCTGTACCCTCACATGGTCTTCCCAATCTGTCGGCGTCCTAATGTCCTCTTCTTATAAAGACAACAGTCATACTGGATTAGGGCCCACCCTAATGACCTCTTTTAACTTCCCCTCTTTAAATACAGTCACACCGTGATGTACCGGGAGTTAGGACTTCAACATATGAATTGGGAGTAGGGGCAGGAGATAGAATTCAGCCCGTAACAGGGTGGTAGCTGTTATTGCCCCATTTCAGCTGAGGAAACTGAGGCACAGAGAGACTGGATACCTTGCCTAAGTCCACAGCTGACAAAGGGTAGAGTCAGGATTTGAGCCAGAATAGCCTGACTCCAAGGCCAAGGAGGGCAGATCACTTGAGGCCAGGAGTTCAAGACCAGCCTGGCCAACATGGTGAAACCCCGTCTCTACTAAAAATACAAAAATTAACCGGGTGTGGTGGTGTGTCCCTTAATTCCAGCTACTCAGGGGGCTGAGGCACAAGAGTTGCTTGAACCCGGGAGGCGGGGAGAGGGCACCACTGACCTCCAGCCTGGGCAACAGAGCAAGACTCTGTCTCAAAAAAAAAAAAAAAGAAAGCCTGACTCCATAGCCTGAGCACAGAAGCACTGCCTGGACCCCACGGCAGCCTGCAGAGGAAGATCTCAGACCAGCTGAACACTTCGAGTCTCAGAGGTCACACCTCTTGCCCAAGGACATTGATGGGACAGATGGCAGAGCAAGAACTCCAAACCAAGTGTTCTGGCTCCCAGCCCAACCCCAGCCCGACCTCCTTCCATCGAAAAGGGAGTGGCAAAAGCTTCCAGGAAGGTAGGAAAGGGTTTGAGAATAAGAAGCAATTTGACTTTCCCATGACATTACTGGGAGATTAATGAAAAAATGGTTCCCTCTAAGAGCCTCTGACACACGCCTTATAGGCAGGGCACCTGTGGTTCAGAACAGCCCCAGACAAAGCTGGAGAAGAAAGCAGCAAGCTCGCCACCCCCTGCAAAGATTCTCACTCTCCCCTGAATTCCCCTCTCTGTATCCTGCAGCCCCCTTCCCTTGCAAGAGCAAAACAGCCTTAATAATACTCACACTTACCAAATGACTACTGTGCTAGGCCCTATTCTAAGTGCTGGTTTCTTTGTTTTTGTTTTTGACAGAGTCTTGCTCTGTTGCCCAGGCTGGAATGCAATGGTACAATCTCGGCTCACCACAACTTCTGCCTGCTGGGTTCAAGTGATTCTCCTGCCTCAGCCTCCCGAGTAGCTGGGATTACAGGTGCCTGCCACCACGTCTGGCTAATTTTTGTATTTTTAGTAGAGATGGGGTTTCACCATGTTGGCCAGGCTGGTCTTGAACCCCTGGCCTCAAGTGATCTGCCCGCCTTGGCCTCCCAAAGTGCTGAGATTGCAGGCATAAGCCACTGTGCCTGGCCCTAAGTGCTTTTATGTACTGATTTATTTAATCCTCTCAACAACCTGTGAGCAGAGCATGGCATTATGACCCTTTCTATTTTATATATAAAGAAGTGAATGCACAGAAATTTGCCAGAAGTCACCTGGGAAATACTTGCTGCAGGCTGAATTTGAACCGAGGCAGCCCACCTCCCAACCAACCCCTTATCCGTTCTTCACACTGTGGAGTGGGTGGCTGGTAGGGAGTTCATGGGTTAGCTCTCCTCAGCTACCCCTTCACTTGTTCATTTGCTCATCCACCCAAGGAGAATTTAACACACTTATTTTGCTGACTGTGCCCCAGCCCCACACGGGATTCCCCCATCGAGGGCCTCCAGTCTTGGAAGGCAGGGAGACCCTTAGAAATGACAGGGACCCTATATAATAGGATTGTGTCCAAGAGGCTCCGAGGCAAAGAATAGGGGGATTCACAGCGTAAGACAGTCAAGGTTGGCTTGATAAAGGCAGTGGTGGATATGCAGGGTCTTGAAGGGTTGGTAGGTGCTTCCCAGGCAGATAAAGGGATGTTGCCTTTGGAACACAAGACAGAGCTATGGTGGGTATATGTGGAGATGAGAGTGGGGTGGTGAGGCAGGAGGAGAGCGCAGAGGAGAAGCTGGCTGGCTGGGTGCCGTGCTGAGGAAGTGTTTCATCCTAGAGGCCATGGCATTTTAAAGCCCCTTTGGGGCTGGAAACAACATGGTCTTCAAACTCCATAGTGGCTTCCCATCATACATAGTCTAAAACCCAAAGTCCCTACTGTGGCCTAGAAGGCTGTACACGGTGTGGCCTCCCAGCCCAGGCTCCCATCTTTGCTCTCATCTCCCCGCCACTCTGCCCCTCAGTGTCTGCCCTCCAGCTATTCCTATCTTCCTGCTTTTCCTCAAACAGGCCAAACCTATGACCTAGACATTGGACTTGCTGCTCCCTCTGCCTGGAACTCTCTTTAGCGCAGTTTGGCTTAATCGGCTAATTACATTCAGCAGAGCTTTAGCATGGCTCTCAATAAATGCTTACTTGTTAAATGAATGAATGAGGTCTACTTTATGATATTTCAGTTCATTGAAAGTAAGTATACAGACAGCTCTCAGCCATCTAACTGGGCTGAATAATGAACCAGGACACACTGTCGCCCTTCGGGCTGGCCTGATGGCCCTGTTAGGTCTGGACTGTCCCTGGGTTGCTAGCAAAGCCTTCTGAGCGGGTCTGGGCTGCAGTCAAAGCAAGGCTGCTTAGCAATTTGGCTCCTCAGCCTGAGGCTGCAGCTAACAACCCTGCTGCCACAAACAGATCTCAGCAGCAGAAAAGAAGCCGTGAAATTGCCTGAATTGAGGAGCTGACGGGAAAGTAAAAGGGGCCTGTCAAAATCCAACTAAACTAAAAGGCAATTCCTCCTTGCCACTGATGCACTTTTGATGCTTGGAAAAAGGGGAGAGAAAAGTCTCTTCCGCTTCCCGTCCAACCTATACCCTCCTTTCCTCAGTCGTCTCCCTGCACTCATAACAGAGAGGGACAGGGAGTCCTACAAGCTGATGGGTGACCGTGGCCCTAGGGCGAAATGAAATCACTGGCTGCGTTATTAGGGAAACATGTTCTTGACAATTCTGGATGATCAAAATAGCAATAAAGTCTTTGATGGGAAAGACAAAAAGCACCCTACTTCTCTCCCGGGTAGCAGAGTGTCAAATACATTGTTTCAATAATTAGGAATTCATTCATGTCCATCCTGTGCTTGCCTCCTGTCTTTGTTCTTGGTTATTTCAGAACAAAAAATAACTAAGGTGGGCTCCCAAATTTTGCCCCCTAATTCAGTGCTCAAGCTTATTTGTCATGTTATTAGCCTTTCCTGTGAATGATAACATTAGCTGGTTACAAATAAATCAAGGTCCTTTTCTAGCAGTTACTGCTGAAAGTTAATGTCTCAGGATAGGGCCTATTTCAGTACGTCTTAAACATGGAATGGAGCAGCCAAGCCATTTACGCTCAGAATGCTGGTGAAGAAATTAGGGCTTAATGAATCCTGAAACAACCAGCTTCTTCTCTCCTATAGGGGGAAAAGAAAACATGGCTCGCAATTTTAAATGTGAACCAACAACTGGTTTACAAATTGTTACTTAGAGATAGTGGCAGTGGGGGACTCTGGAAAGCAGATGTCTTCACACCTCAGGAGAGAGACTGTTTTCTTAGGAAAGGCTGAGGTCGCCCCTGAGAGATTCTGATGATAAAATTTGGAGCCCATGTTTCCTACAATTCTGTGCATGAGAATGGCAGGTTTTAAATGCCCAGAATGTCCAATTTGCCAGGGGCCTCTTGGGGGTTAGGTAATTGCCTGGCAGCCTCTGCGGGTTCTACTGGCAATGGGCTCAGTAGATTTACTCCTTGAAGATCGCAAGGCAAAGTGATTTCCCAATATTTGCAAATTGGCAAGCTATGAAGGTTCTGAAAAAAGCAGATGGAGGTTGGAGAGCTCGGAGCAGGCGTCGGAAATCTCAGCTCAGAGAATGCGCGGGAGCCAGTTCTCCATCGGAGCGCTAGATGGCGCCAGCAGCTTGCCCTGGCTGAACCGCCTTCTCCCTCACCATTCTCAGGGCGAGGCTGGCCCGTAAAGTGGCTGTGGAAAACACACACACACACACACACACCCTCACACACACACACCCAAAAAAGGCTCCCCGTTGCTTTAGGAGCACCGAGGGTGAATGTGGAAGGTGATTGGTGACACCTCTAGCTCTGGACGGCAGCACGTGGGCTGGCCGACAGGTTAGGAACCACGCTGTGTGCTGTGTTGCATTGCTCTCCAGTTGCTTTTGCGACGAAGGGCTGGTTTCCTCACTGAGACCTTTTTACCCTGCGTCAGCCTCAGCAGCACAGCCTACTCTCCGTCAGCTACCCGAGAGCTTCCCAAAAGATGGCACTCTGTTTTGGCAGAAACTACTTGTTGTCCCCTAATATCTGCTTTCTGCTACCTTAGTAATAGAACCTCCCTTCGTCTGGGAGCTCTGGGCAGCCAGGGACCACATAGCAGAGGACATCCGGGGATGGAAGTCATCACCACAGGACAGGGAGAGGCACTGAGGGGCTCTGTGGGAGGCTCAGATGGGACACTTGCCCACTTCCCAGCTTTGTGCATCCTTACGTGTGATATGAATGCTGGGCCTGAAGTCAGATATTATCACCCAAACTTGGGCGTCTCTGTGAACAAAGGGACATAAAGAAATAAGTGTATGGAACCTCAGGCTCATATTGTGGTTATTTCATGTTTTCATTCTTGATCAGTACCGGGACTTTCTGATGACAGAGTCTCACTCTGTCACCCAGGCTGAAGTGCAGTGGTGTGATCTCAGCTCACTGCGTCCTCCACCTTCTGTGTTAAAGTGATTCTTCTGCCTCAGCCTTCCAAGTAGCTGGGATTACAGGCTTGTGCCACCACGCCTGGCTGATTTTTGTATTTTTAGTAGAGACGAGATTTCACCATGTAGGCCAGGCTGGTCTTGAACTCCTGACCTCAGGTGATTCCCTGGTCTTGGCCTCCCGATTAGCTGGGATTGCAGGTGTGAGCCACTGCGCCTGGCTTCTGATTGTCTTTTTACTCTTTTTTGACCCTGTTCTGTACTCCAAAGGCAGCTGCTTTAATGTGATTCATACATATCTTTGAATTCATATTATCCATAGAAAAAAATCTGTGATCTTGAGCACACATGCATGCATGCCTGCACACACACACACAAACACAAACACAAACACAAACACACATATTCAAAAAGTTTGAGTAAGAATGCACTTTTTTAAAAAAGCACCTAATCCAACATTAACGTTGCAAATTAGAAATCCAAAATCTAGGCTGGGTATGGTAGCTCATGTCTGGAATCCCAGCATTTTGAGAGGCTGAGGTGGGAAGATTGCTTGAGACCAAGAGTTTGAGACCAGCCTGGGGAACACAGCAAGACCTCATCTCTACAAAACAAATCAAAACATTAGCCAGGTGTGGTGGCGTGCACCTGTAGTCCCAGCTACTCGGGAGACTGAGGTCAGGGCTGCAGTAAGCAATGATCATACCTCTGTACTCCTCCCTGGAAACATAGCAAGACCCGACCTCTATAAAGTTAAAAAAAAAAAAAAAGTTTTCATAAAAAAGAGAAACATCCAAAGTCTAAGAAGGACAGACAAAGAGCTTGAAGTTTCACACTGGGTTGGGATAGCACTTGCCTCCATCCCAGGCATCTTGATTCACAGGTCAGTACATCTTCCACCAGAGCAAGCATAGATTTTTAATTCACACAAATGAGTTATTAGTCTGGATCTAGCAAGAAAATTAGACACCACTCTAGGTCTTTCAAACAGAGGAAATTTAATATAGGGAATTGGTTACACAAGTTGATAGGCAAACTGAGAAGATAAACAGATGACCCACAGATTATCAATCTCAGGAAGCCACCTAGGGCTGGAGGAGCAATAGGAAGGATGATGCTAGTGCTTTGTGACTGGGACTCCAATGTAGGGACCACTGGCAGGATCTGAAGCAATGGAGAAGGGGCCTTCTGGCAGAAGGCAGAGCCAAGGAAGAGAAGCAGTGTTGTAGGAGCTACCAGAGGAAACAGACACAGAAGAACACCCTGGCTCTCCCGTCTCCGCCTCTCTAATCTTCTACCAGTTTCCCATTCCCTAAACCAACCCACAAGTCAGAGCCACGAGAGCTGGCAATTGTAGTTCTCTGGGATACAAGGAAGAGCAGAGGAAAGGCAGAGATTTATTGAGAACAAACTGGCAGTTTGGCATAGGCGGAATGGTGGTGTGCTGAAGGTCCTGCTGTATAAATGCTTGTGTGTGAGGCCAGGCGTGGTGGCTCACACCTGTAATCCCTGCACTTTGGGAGGCCAAGGTGGGCGGATCACCTGTGATTGGGAGTTTAAAACCAGCCTGACCAACATGGAGAAACCAACATGGAGAAACTCTGTCTCTACTGAAAGTATAAAATTAGCTGGGCATGGTGGCAGGCACCTGTAATCCTAGCTACTCGGGAGGCTGAGGCAAGAGAATCGCTTGAACCTGGGAGGTAGAAGTTGTGGTGAGACGAGATCGCACCATTGCACTCCAGCCTCGGCAACAAGAGCGAAACTCTGTCTCAAAAATAAATAAATAAATAAATAAATAAAGTAAATGTCCGTGTGTGTGTGTGTGTGTGTATGCATGTGTATGCATTTAATACAGAATTGAGGTGAAGCACGTAGGCTGCCCTGTTCAAATCCCAGTTCCTCTGCTATATAAGATGATGAGCAGGTTACTGACTTTTTCCATGCCTCTCTTGGCACATTGGAGATAATGATGTTGTGTACCTCTTGGGATTCGGTGAGAACTGAATGAGTTAAGCTATGTCAAGGATTTGGAATGGGGCTGGGTACAGAGTGGCATTCGATGTCCTCTATTATGTTTTTTAAGATCTGCTCACGTTACTGTGTATGTGCATCCAGTTTGTGGTTCCTAATTGCTGCACAGAGCCCCATAATGTGTGAGCACCACATTTTCCTTATCCAAGAAAGCACGAGCCAAGTCACTGATCCTCTGTCCACTTTCATTTGGGATGACCGGAGTGGTAGATACTGAATTCAGACAACAATGTATTTCAGAAACAAAATTAGATGATGCATGTTGCTGGTGCATGAGTTTACTGAAATCCAAGATGGTGCTTTTGTTTCACTTGACTTGCTTCATTTCTGACTTTTCATAAATGAAGATAACTTGGCTTTTTTCTTCTGAGTACAGTTCCATAAGGGTAAGTTCATGTCTCATAATAGTTTTACTAATAGATCACCTCCCCTGATCCTCACAGCTGCTTTGAGAGTTACATATTGTTATCAGCTGAGAGAACTGAGGCTTGGAGGAGTTAAAAAACCTCCCATTGGCGGAGGCAGGACTCAACCCAAGCCTGTAGCTGGTCTCTCTGCCATACCGCCTCCTTAAGACGGTCACAGAGAGCCTGGCCCGTGGAGTGGGAATTCATCTTTCACTATTACCAGGACTGGGGATTGAGTCCCTGGGCCTGAAATTTGGGTGAGAATGGGCAGAATCTGTTGGCAGACAGCCAAAGAGCCACAGGCAGGACCTGAGAGTGTGAAAGAAGTGACTCCAGGTCTGGAATTACCCAGGGGGATGCTGGGAATCCTTGCCTAAAGGCAGAGTTGGCTGGCGGGAGAGGCAGGCTCAAAGGGCCAAGATCTTGGTGGCAGCACACAGAGTTGGCAGCTCTATATGATTTCACTGACGGATTACTGTAATGCCCCATTGTGTCATTGTAACTGATTGCATTTTGTAATTGAAAGCTCAGCCAGTGTAGAGTGTGGTTCATTTGGACAATTGCTGTGCACTTTTAAGGATGGATGTGGACCATTTATCTATGCCTTATTGTCTCAGCAGGACTAGAATCAATGCTAATGAGAACAGACTCATTTTTCTAAAGCACCGTTTCAATCATGTCGCTTCTGGGTGAAAAACCTGCCATGACAGCCCATTACCTTCAGGAAAAAGGCCAGTGCCACGTCTGGAATGGCTTTAGTGTCCTCCACACTGGCCCCAGGCTGCCTTTCCTGCTTGGCTTCCCTCTGCCTCCCACACGCACCCTATACCACCAGGCTGATCTACATGCAGGCCTCTGAACCCTCAAACCCTCAACATGCCTTGCACCCTCCCAATTTCATATCTTTGCCTGTGTCATCCCTCCTGTCTAGATCACCCTCCTCCCCAGCTGTGCGAGCACATCAGCCTGCTCAGTGCAGGAGAATGCTCTCCGCAGTCTTTTCTACTATCCCATTAAGAAATCAAATAAAATTATGCATATTTAAGTATGTCCTATCAGGCAAACACAAATAAGTACATTTGTTCTTTTTTTTTTTTTTTCTTGAGACTGAGTCTCGCTCTGTTGCCCAGGCTAGAGTGCAGTGGTACAATCTCAGCTCATGGCAATCTCTGCCTCCTGGTTTCCAGTGATTCTCCTGCCTCAGCCTCCGAAGTAGCTGGGATTACAGGTGTGTGCCACCATGCCTGGCTAATTTTTGTATTTTTAATAGAGACGTGGTTTCACCGTGTTGCCCAGGCTGGTATTGAACTCCTGACCTCAGGTGATCCACCAGCCTCCCAAAGTGCTGGGATTACAGGCAAGAGCCACCACACTTAGTCTGCCCAGGATGTTCTTAAACTACTGGCCTCAAGTGATCCACCTGCCTCGGCCTCCCAAAGTGCTAAGATTACAGGAATGAGCCCCTGTGCCCGGACCATTCATTCATTTAATTTTATTGTATGTTGGGTGCTGCTAAGTTACAACAATTAGGATTTGGGTTGCAAGCAGAAAATAACCTAACAATACAGCATGCAATAGTTTTCTGTGGCTGTCTTGACAAGGTGCCACAAACTTAGTGACTTAAAACAACAGAAATTTATTCCCTCACACTTTCAGAGGCCAGAAGTTTGAAATGAAGGCGTCAGCAGAGTTGGTTCTTTCTGGAGGCTTTGATGGAGAATTGCTTCATGCTCATCTCCTAGATTTGGGGGATTCTTTTTGTTTTTGAGACAGAGTTTCGCTCTTGTTGTCCAGGCTGGAGTGCAATGGTGCGATCTCGGCTCACCACAACCTCTGCCTCCCGGGTTCAAGTGATTCTCCTGCCTCAGCCTCCCGAGTAGCTGGGATTACAGGCATGCACCACCACACCTGGCTAATTTTGTATTTTTAGTAGAGAAGGGGTTTCTCCATGTTGGTCAGGCTGGTCTCGAACTCCTGACCTCGGGTGATCCGCCTGCCTCAGCCTCCCAAAGTGCTGGGATTACAGGCATGAGCCTCCACGCCCCACCAATTCTTGGAATTCTTTGGCTTCTAGGTGAGTCACTTCCATATCCACCTCTGTCTTCACATTACCTTTCCTCTGTGTCTTTCTGCTCTTCTTCCAGACGACAAGTCTCTATAAGAACGCTTGTCATTGGACTCAGGGCCCACTCTAACCCAGGATTATTTTTATCTCCTTTACTTAACTACATTTGCAAAGACTCTTTTTCCAAATAAGGTCACATTTGCAAGCCTCAGGGGAAGGACTTTCTGTTGCGGGGGCAGGGCCGGGGCCGGGGGTGATGGGGGGACACGACACGCCCACCAATCAACCCACTACACAGTGTGTTAAATAAAAAGGGTTTTATTCTTTTCACTTAACAAGGAGTCTGGGGGCCAGCAGCTGCCAGCCCTGGTTTATTCTCCGCCTCCTCTCTGCAGTTATCTTGGGTTTTCCCAACCATGTGAGAAAGCAACCTCAGCTCATTTGGTTATGTGAGCAGGGGGTTGGGGGGGCAGTGACAGCACCAGTCACATCCATCCCTATTGTCACCAGGTCACGAGTTGTCTTAGACCCCACCCAACAGACATCTCCTTTGCAGGAAGAAAGGCTGCAACAGGGTGGAGGTGGATGAAGTGTCTGTCATGGATGGAGGATACGGTGACCAGCACACAGTCCCACCCTCAGGAAGCTGCGAATCACTGTTTCACTTCACCCCCCCGCCCCCCACCGGGACAGTCCCGCCTTCAGGTTCGTTCAGCTGCAAGACCCAGAACCCACTGGTGGTGGATCCTGAAAGCACCGCCCTCTGGATCCTAAAAGGGCCGCCCTCTTTGATGCGGGATCCGATGCCCCAGCTGCTGGGGGAGCTGACCACAGACAGCCTTCAGCTCTCAGAGCCTTTAGGGACAGACTCGGCTGCAGAGTGTGGCCTCGCCCAAGGTCATGCTCTTCCCAGAAAGTTCCACATGCAGTGACTGATCCTTACAGACCTGAACTTTTTGGCCTGACTGGGATGATTTTGAAGGGGCGTTCTGACTCCAGAGCTTCCCATGGTGTCAGTTCAACTGTGCTCTCTACTGGCGCCTCCAACTCCACAACTGATAGGTGGAAGTTTAAACCCCAGAACCTCAACATGAGTCCTGGTTCAGAGATAAGACCTTTAAAGGTTAATTAAGATAACACGAGGCCATTGGGTTGGGCCATAATCCAATATGACAGGTGTCTATAAAAAGAAGAAATTGGCCGGGTGCAGTGGCTCACGCCTGTAATCCCAACACTTTGGGAGGCTGAGGCGGAGGGATCACCTAAGGTCGAGAGTTTGAGACCAGCCTGGCCAACATGGAGAAACCCCGTCTCTACTAAAAATACAAAATTAGCCAGGCGTGGTGGCTCATGCCTGTAATCCCAGCTACTCAGGAGGCTGAGGCAGGAGAATCACTTGAACCCAGGAGGTTGTGGTGAGCTGAGATTGTGCCATTGCACTCCAGCCTGGGCAACAAGAGCGAAACTCCGTCTCAAAAAAATAAAAAAAAGAAGAGGAAATTAAGATGCAGACACATGGAGGGAAGACCAGAGGGAGACACAGGGAGAAGACAGTCGCCTAAAGCCAAGGAGAGAGGCCTCAGAAGAAACCAGTCCAGCTGGGTGTGGTGACTCACTCCTATAATCTCAACACTTTGGGAGACTGAGGCAGACAGATGGATCACTTGAGGTCAGGAGTTCAATACCAGCCTGGCCAACATGGTGAAACCCTGTCTCTACTAAAAATACAAAAATTCGCCAGGCCTGGTGGCACTCACCTGTAATCCCAGCTACTCAGGAGGCTGAGGCACAAGAATCGCTTGGACCCAGGAGGCAGAGGTTGCAATGAGCTGAGATCCCACCACTGCACTCCAGCCTGGGCGACAGAGTGAGACTTTGTCTGAAAAAAAAAAAAAAAGAAAGAAAAGAAAAGAAAAGAAGAAACCAGACCAGTCAACACCTGATCCCAGACTTCCAGCCTCCAAAATTGTGAGGAAATACATTTCTGTGTGAAGCCCCTCAGGCTGCGGTCCTTTGTTATTGCAACCTGGCAGATTAACACACATGGGTTGGCCAAGGCTGTGGCCCTGGTCGCAGCTCAGCGGCTCTCTCCCCCGACTCCTGCCTCTTTCCCCTCCTTTCCATGGGTGTCTATCCCAAGGGCAGTCTTTGGTTAACATGGAGCAGCCTAATGCTCTCAGAGGCGCCTTCCGGGGGACCCAGACTGTGGGTCCTGCAGCCTGCTCTAAGGGGAGCCTGTAGGGAGTGCACAGGAGACACTTGGAGACATGCATGGCAGGAACGCACAGGCCCGGGGAAGGACTGCACCTGGGGCTGGAAGCTGGAGAGGAACAGCCTCTCCCTAGCACCTGCCCGTGTGTCTCTTGTCCCCTTTCTGAGTGTCTGCTTCGTGCTGCAGATTCCCCAGGAAGACCTCCCCTCTCTGTGGCATCCTCATGGTTGGTTCCCTCAACAGAACCAGCCTGCCCCATCCTGAGTCTATGTGATTTTCCATTTCCAGGTCACCCCTGACCCTCCTCCTCTGGGATGCTCTGCTGAAATTCTCAGAGAATCTGATTGGCCCCACGGTTGCCCATGTGGTCAGATGGTCACTGGTAGGATCTCTCCCGGGCCTCCGGGAAGTGAGGGCAGTGGGCACGTCCACCCTCTTTTGAGGTCAATGTCTTCCTGAGGAAGGACTGGAGGCCCGCAAGTCTTGCTTTCTTTTACCACTGACAGGAGATGCTTGTCTTGTGTCGCCTGTGTTGTTATGGCACATTCCTCAATCTGATGAGAGTTCGAAGGCCTCTGAAACCCTGCACTGGGTATTAGACCTCTGCATCCTCCCCTCCTCCCTTACACCCAAGCCGTGGCCTGTGGCCGGGCCTAGCTCAGAGCCGGAGCTTAATGAACATTTGTGGATTCAAGGACGGAGGTCAGGATTTCAGGTAAGTTTAATTCAGTTTCTTTCATGATAACAGCCCGTCCCTGGAATTGTGCTAGCCGTCTCCAAGAGGTATGAAATGAGGGGCCGGGGAGCAGCTGGAGGCCACAGTCCTATACAATATTAACTTATTTAACAGCTGTTTTGCCTGTCATGGTAAAATATACATGCCATACAATGTATCATGTTTGTATTTTTAAATGTACAGTTTTGTGGCATTCATTACATTTACATTGCTGGGCAACCATCACCACCATCTAACTCCAAAGTTTTTTTGTCTTCCCCGGCTGAAAGTCTGTACTCATTAAACAATAATTCCTCATTCACCTCTCCCCATAAGCCTCTGGGAACCACCATCCTACTTTCGGTCTCTATGAATTTTTTTGAGACAGAGTTTCGCTCTTGTCACCCAGGCTGGAGTACAATGGTGCAATCTCAGCTCACCACCACTTCTGCCTCCTGGGTTCAAGCGATTCTCCAGCCTCAGCCTCCCGAGTAACTGGGATTACAGGCACCCACCACCACGCCCGGCTAATTTTTGTAGTTTTAGTAGAGATGTCACCATGTTGGCCAGGTTGGTCTCGAACTCTTGACCTCAGGTGATCTTCCTGCCTCGGTCTCCCAAAGTACTGGGATTACAGGTGTGAGCCATCGCAACTGGCAGTCTCTATGAATTTGTCTACTCTAAGTATCTCATATAGAAGGAGTCAGGCAATAATCCTTTCATGACTGTCTTATTTCACTTGGCATAATAGATGCAAGGATCACCTACGTAGACTATGTCAACATTTTCTTCCTTTTTGGGGCTGAATAATTTTCCATTGTATGGATATTCCACATTTTACTTATCCATTCATCTATCAAGGGACTCTATGTTTATTTCTACCCATAGCTTTTTTAAGAAAAAAAATTAATTTCTCATTCACCATTGTACTCAATTCTTTACATACCTTACTCAGTTAATCTTCCCTATAGCTTAGGAGGTACCATTATCATTATCCTCTTTTAGGATGAAAAAACTGAGATTTGGAAAAATTAAGGAATTTGTCCTCTGTTACTCAGCAAGTTAGTTCCAGAGCATGATTCCCCCCAGGGCTGTGTGACACTACACGCTTCCCGCCCCATGGTAAATGGCACGAGGGTAATGCAATCAGCAGAATTCCAAATGAGGAAATTCTACATGGATAATGACCTAGTTTTTTTTCAAAAAATAAAATAGAAGAAACAAAAGAAAAGAAAAGAAAAGGCAAGGAACCTAGAAATTAAAAGAGATTTAATAGAAAAATAAACCAAAAGCATGGGCTTGTTTGGATCTTGATTTTAACAAGCTGCAACTTCACTGTGAATTATATCACTTCCAAACAGTGATAATAACTGGGGAAATTTGAACAATGTGAGAGAGAGCAAGGGTGTTAGAAGTACAAACAGAAATATTTAGAGATGAGACTTAAGATTTTGGTGTCTGGGCCAGGTGTGGTGGCTCATGCCTATTATCCCAGCAATTTGGGAGGCCGAGGTGGGTGGATCATCTGAGATCAGGAGTTCAAGACCAGCCTGGCCAACATGGTGAAACCCCATCTCTACAAAAAAAAAAATTAGCCGGACATGGTGCTCATGCTTATAATCCCAGCTACTTGGGAGACTGAGACAGGAGAATCGCTTGAACCCAGGAGACAGGAATAGTCCCAGTGGCTAACCCCCTGGCTCCTGAGTTGAAGTTGATGACTGTGTCCTCCACTGCTGCCCACAACAGGCTGTGGAAACTTAAGCAAATTACTTATCCTCTCAAAGCCTCAGTTTCCCCACTTAGAGAAATGGGATGCTATTTCTTCACAAGTGTTTGCTTTTAGGATTTTTATTATAGAAATTTTCAAGCACATTCATCAGAACAGTCAATAGTAAAATGAATCCAGGTAAGCATCACCCAGCTTCAATAATTATTGACACAGCTGATCTCTGATCTGTATCTCTCCTTCTCCCCACACCCTACTCCGAGAATATTCTGAAGCAAATCTCAGATGATATCATTTTGTTCGTAAACATTTCAGTATGTATGCAAAATATAATTGCTCTTTTTTCTTAAATTTAACCTTTACTATCACACCTAAAACATTAACAGTAGTTCCTTAATATTCAAAAATGTGGAGTTTGAATCTTCCTTTTTGTTTCATAAATCGTTTTTCACTCTTGATTTATTTGAGTCAGGACTGAAGTAAGGCCTATTACATTCCATTTGGTTGATATGCCTCTTGAGTTTCATTTAATCTCTAGGTTCCAACAGTTATCAATAAGTCAATTTTTTTTTTTTTTTTTTGACACAGAGTCTCCCTCTGTTGCCGAGGCTGAAGTGCAATGGCATGATCTCGGCTCACTGCAACCTCCACCTCCCAGGTTCAAGTGATTCTCCGGCCCATATTTTTCCCCCGTTACTAGCATCTTGGTTTTTCTTAGAGAGACCACCCTCTCCAGCTCTTAGTCCAAGTGGGAGGAAGGCTGACCCCACATCTGGCCCCAGTCCCAGGGGAGGGGCATATTCCAGGCCCCATCAGTCTTATTAGTCTATCCCCTCAATCATGCTGATTGCCTCAGGGATGGACAGGAGGCCTGCATTGATCCAATGAGATACAATTCTTGGAATTTTCCAGAAGTAGAAGCAGCAGTTCCTTTTCCCTCTGGAATTGCTAAAGAATAACAACAGCAATGAGAATAATATGTATCAAAGGCTTACTATAGGTGCTATTATTATCTCCCTTTTTACAGATGAGAACACTGAGGTGCGGAGAGGTTAAGAGACCTGGTGACAATCTGGAACTACTGGAGGCCACCACATGGACAGATCTGCTCAGGGTAAAGTCAACTCCTTGAAGTCAACCATGCTCAAAAGAAAGAGTTGCAAGGAGATCAAGTCCCAATGATGTCATCTGAGTCTCTGGATTCAGCTAGACTTAGGACTTTTCTATTTCTTGAGCCTATAGTGTAAGTGTAAGCCCACTTGAGTTAGGTTTTGGCACTTCGCAACTCAGAGAGGCTTGGCGTGAAAAATTATGGAGGACCTTGAATTTTGGGGATAGGAGAATGGAGAAAACAGAAAGGAACCAACAGAACTTGCCTATTGTTAAGACAGGCATTGTGCTAGAGGTTTTCCATACACTATCTCACTTAATCATTACAACAGCATGTTTGATGAGTAATAGTCACATTTTATAGATTAGGAAAATTAGGTCACAAAGGGTTCAGTCCATTGGTTCATTCACCACATATTTTATTCTGGATCAGGTACTCTACTAGATATTGAGCAGTCAAAGATAATAGCAATAATAACAACAGCTAACATTTTATTGAGAACTTACTATGTGCCAAACACCGTTCCAAGCATTTGAAATTCATTGTCTTATTTATTCCACTAAACAACCTTGTGAAGGTTGTTATCATCATCCCTATTTTATGCATGAGGAAATTAAGGCACAGAACCATTTAGAAATGTGCTGAAGGGCAGGCGGCTGGGAAGTGGTGAAGACAGAGTGACTTCAGGGGCCAGGACTCTGACATGATACCATGCTGCCAAGCTTCTCTCTGGAAGTTCAAGGTAGCTTGCCTCAGGTCACACAGCAGCAGTCCAGACTGGTTCATCTGACCCAAAGCAAGCTCTTTGCTCAGCATCATGATGCAATTGCACATAATGAAGTTAGATTTCAATTTTGAAAAGGATTGGCAGCCACCAAAAGGTTTTGGGTGTTCCCAAAAAATTATGCCATCTTTCAAAGAAGGGGTGGGTCCTTCATTGTATTTATTCTGACCATGAGACAAAAAGACATCCCCATAAACACCTCCCAGAGGCCACACCTTAGTGTGGTTTATACTGTGTGCCACGATGTACAGAAATGGGTTTCATTTCTGTTTTTCAGGAGAAAACTTCCTGTTTGTCCTGGCACAGAACCCCTTGCAGCAGGACACACTGTTGGCCAGCATAGGAACTTGACTCTTGCATGTCTTTTCTTTTGAACTGCCAAGAGCTCTTACTAACCTTATTTGGTAACAGCTCCCTTCTTTTGTTTCAGAACTAACCCTCTTCCATTCCACATGAATCTGTTAGGATCCCCTAACTCTGGCCAGAGGGTAGGTGCCCCTGAGCTGCAGTGATGAGCACATGGATCGGGAATGTCACTCTAGTAAGAGCAATCAGACTCTTCTAGGAGAAGAGTCTGGCACTAGAAGAGAGAAGCTTGCTTTTTGTTGAGAGTGAATGATGTAAACTAGAACCTGTCTGTGATCATAGTCATACCCTCCTCTCCAAAACCCCTAAATCCACAGAGAAGAAGCTCATCTCTTGCAATAGGAATAAGCCTAACATCCCAAGAATAGCACAGCTGAGAAACAGGCACAGAGAGAATATTATTGAGTTCCTGTGTCCAGTCATGCTGGAGAACAATTCCATTCCATGAACTCCTAGTTTTTGGAATCAGTAAATATCCCCTTTGTTTAAATTGGCTTGACTTGAGTTTCTGTTGCTTGCAACCAAAAGATTTCTGGCTAAGACTTGCTTCATTACCCAGAGGCTTTATTATCTATTGTTTGTTTTTGTTTTTGTTTTTGTTTTGGGTTTTCTCACTTTCATCTTTCACAAATGGTAATAAGTCAAGAAGATCTAATTGTAAGCTAATACTGGCTGCAGAGTTATTTGTTATGGTAAAAATTTAGAAAAAAACTTACATGGCTCATAAGGGATCACTCACCTATACAGTAACCTAGTGTCCCTAAGTCTGATGACTTTGTGGATAAAAAGTGACATCTAGTGATGTTAATGGCTTGACTGTGAAACACAGGGGTTCACCTCCACCCAGGGTCCCTGCGGTTTTGTCTGGGGTCCCATGGTAATGTCTCACATAAGTTCAAGGACAGGCTCACTTGTATTTTTCAACTCTGGCTTCCTCCTTGAGACATTTCACCACTGCCCGGGGCTGTCTGGGAAAACTGCTCCTCTGTGTGAAGCTGTCCTTTGGGTGGCTTGAGCTCTGGAGTATCAGAGCTGGGCTAAGCCAATGGGGGTGGGAGGACCAGTGAAGGAAATCGCCCTGCAGTGGGCTGTGGCATCTGTGCTTTATCTTTCTCTCTTCAACAAGCTTCTGCATGTTATTTCCTCTGTTAAGAAACCCTGTGATCTGGGAGGAACCAGGCCTGGCCAGTCAAAGTACTTTCTCCCCATGACAATGAAGACTGGCCAAGAAGTGACATGGGACCCATGCAGGAGGACAGATTCCCAGAACCTGCGGAGAAAGACACTCTCTTCTTTTCACTTATGTTTCTAAGCTGGAGCTCATGGACTAAACCTATAATAAGAAAACCCAAGAGCTGTTGGTTGGCCTCTACCTTTCACCCTGTGGCCTGAGGCATAAGGAAAGCTGGCTTGCATAGAACAGAGAATAGAGCAGATGGACAGGGAGCAGCAAGGAAGAGACAGAGTCTTGGCAGCTTCCCATCCAGGCCCTGATTCTAGGTCATTCCTAAGGTTTTGCTGCATCCCTGACCTTGTGCTTCAGGGAATCCATACAATTGCTCTCAATATTTGCTAAAATTCACTGCAATTGGCTTTTGCTTTTTTGCAACTCAAAGGGTCCTAACGAATACATGCACTGTTCTTTCTTTCTTCACATACCTGTGCATAAAGACACCTGTGCATAAAACTATTCCCTTCTCTCTAGTCTCATAAAAGCAACGGCAGCTGGGCGGTGTGGCTCACGCCTATAATCCTAGCACTTTGGGAAGCTGAGGCGGGAGGAACACTTGAGATCAAGAGTTTTGAGATCAGCCTGGCCAACATGGTGAAACCCTATCTCTACTAAAAATACAAAAATTAGTCAGGTGTGGTGGTGGGCGCCTGTAATCCCAGTTGCTTGGGAGGCTGAGGCAGAAGAATTGCTTGAATCTGGGAGGCAGAGTTTGCAGTGAGTCGAGATCTTGCCACTGCACTCCAGCCTGGGCAACAGAGTGAGACTCTGTCTCAAAAACGAAACAAAACAAAAAAACAAAGCAACTGCCTTTAAGCAAATGAACATATGCAAACCAATCTCTGGGCTACTAGCCCTAAGCCTAGCCCCAGACTTGGCCAAAAAAAAAAGTCCCTTAGACACAACCTATAACTCACAACTTCTACATTGAGTCTAAATGCAATAAATAGCAATTGTGAATGCGAACTTGCTCAAGATTGTCAGATATGATGAGAAAGGAAGGGCCAGAATTCACATTTATGCCAACCTGTGTAGAAAAGTGTTTCACCATTTTGCTGTATTTGTGTATCAACCAATCTTTCAGAGCTTGATCTCAAAGAAGTAATCTGGGACTCATTTATAATCCTTAAAGTAAGGGTCTTAGCTGAAGATTCCAGCACCTCTTTGCTACTTTGGCTGGCCTTTGCTGCCATCAGCCAGGCCAGCAAGAGGGGAGGTGTCCTGTACCCCGCACCACCACCCCTCGCAGTTGGAGGGGCACTCAGCACAGATGCAGATCACACAGCTCAGACACTCACCAGCTAAGCTCCAAGGCCTCTCCAGAACAAGGATGAATGAAGACAACTCCGAATGAGAGGACACAGGCCTGGTGTTCAGCCCAGGAGATAAGCCGGCTCAGAGCATGGAGGAGGGTGGTCACAGTCAGAGAGCAGGGACTCTCTCAGACAGCTGTTTCCTGCTGGGATCTGCTTCAGAGAGGCTGGAGTGCCACCCCACACACCCCTTCCAGGGACTGCTGTCTCGACTGCTGTCTCCAGGCAGTTTTTACCTCATAACCCTTCAGATTCAAGCCCAGGGATTGGAACTATGATTCCTGATTCTATGGACTTGAGATTCCCAAGGCCTGGATCTTGCTGGTGAGATCTCTCTGGCCTTCGCTTCCAAGGACTTCCAGCTCCATGGATTCGTGTGATTGGGTTCTCCTTGGCTCCATAACCTCATGGTCTCTGGCTCTCCACACCTCTGCTGGTGCATTATTAAAAGAAGCCTATAGACAACTTTCCCAGTTTGTGGGTGAGAGAAACAGCTGAGAAATATCTTGCCTATGCTGAGGATAAACACAGCCATTCCCTCTCAGTGGAAATCTTTGTTCTAGTTCTCCTTTGATGCCAAGGGAGTAGGCAGGTATTGAGAACTCTGATGAGAGGCCTCCACACTCTTGCCAATACTGGTTCTGAACTTGCTGACAGGCTTGCAATTCCCTCTGCTGTAGAGACCAACCCTGGATTTAGCCTGCTGTTCTCTCCCACATCAGGCCTCCTGGTCCTACAGATGGGCACATCGTGGATCATGGTCTTCAGCCTCAGCAGGACCTCCATGCTCCCTGGGGCTCTTTTCAGCACTAGTGCCCCTGATTTCCCACGGTCCTTTAAAAAGTGCCTCCCCTTCGGCCATGATGTGACCTCACTTTCTTTATCTGAATAGTCATCAGACAAGATGTCCGCAGTCCCGCTGCACCCCCAAGCCTCCTCATTTCCCCTCCATCTCAGAGATCTATCTAAGGAGCCCCTCTTCCTGTCTAAGGCACATATGCTGTGCCTCCTCAGGAAAGTCAACTATTATTTATGTCTCCCTCCTGTACCACCAATGTTAGTAGCCTTCTGCACAGAAACAAAGCCAATAGGATGGATGGATAGGTAGATGATAGATAGATAGGTAGGTAGGTAGATAGATAGATAGATAGATAGATAGATAGATAGATAAGAGATGATAGATATATACATAGATAAGAAATAGATAAAACAGATACAAAAGACATATAGATTTATAGATTGGATAGAAGATAGAAAGATGAGAGATAGATAGATAGATAAATGGATAGATAAGAAAGATGATTGATGGATAGATAGATTAGATAGATGGATGAATGGATAGATTGATAAGAAAGATAGATGATATCAAAACAGATAAGAAAGATGATAGATTACTCTTTTCCTTTCTCCGCCATCGTGGTGTGTTCTTGCCTCTGCTTCTCGCCATGTCTTCTCACAAGACTTTCAGGATTAAGCAATTCCTGGCCAAGAAACAAAAGCAAAATCGTCCCATTCCCCACTGGATTTGGATGAAAACTGGAAATAAAATCAGGTACAACTCCAAAAGGAGACATTGGAGAAGAACCAAGCTAGGTCTATAAGGAATTGCACATGAGATGGCACACATATTTGTGCTGTCTGAAGGTCACGATCACATTACCATATCAAACTGAAAATGTCACCACTATCTGGAGAGTTGGACGTGTTTTCCTCTCTGAATCTATTATAAATGCGTTGGTTGGCTGGGTTCAGTAATAAATATGTGAGGCCTTTCATTTCAAAAAAAAAAAAAAAAAGAAAGATGATAGATTAGATCTATGGATAGATGATAGATAGGTAGGTAGATGAATGGGTAGATAGATGGGTGGATGGATGAATGCATAGATAGATAGATAGATAGATAGATAGATAGATAGATAGATAAACAGATTTTAAGGAATTGGCTTATGTGATTGTGGGGCTGGCATGTCTAAATTCTGCAGGGCAGCTCAGCAGTCTGGAAACCCTGGGAAGACTTGATATTGTAGCTCAAGTCTGAAGGCAGTCTGGAGACAGAATATCCTCTTGCTTGAGGGACCTTAGTCTTTTCCTCTTAAGGCTTCAGCTAATTGGAGGAGGCCCACTGACGTGATAGACAATCATCTGCTTTACTCGAAATCTACTGTTTCAAATGCTCATCTCACCTTTAAAATACTGTCACAGCAATGTCCAGACTGGTGTTTGCCCAAATAGCTGGGCACTGTGGCCAAGCGAAGTTGACACATGAAATTAACCAATTACAGCAGTTATAATTGTGGTTAAGAGCTTTTATATGTTTACTAAGTGTTAGTGTTTGTGCTAAATTAATCACATACAGTTTCTTATTTAATCCTCTTGATGCCCCATGAGGTAGATCCCATTGCTGTCCCCACTTTACAGATGGGAATGTTAAGTTACACAGTGAAGGGCAGAGCTCCTCTTCAAACCAAGTCTAGCTGACTCAGAAGATTATATTCTTAATCACTAATCTGTGCCACCTTCCAGCTGCTTTCCCTATTCTGGCTTTTTATTATCTGATTATAAACATATTAAAATCTCTCTGATTCAACAAAACAGAGCTTCCCATGATCTGTTTCCTCTCTTTCCTGGGGAACCATCTTTGCAAGAGTGGCATCCTCTTGGTGGCTCCAGTTCTTAGTCTTCAACTCACAGCATCCTGGTATCCACCTTTACCAGAACAAGAAAACAATGTTGACCTGGGTCACAAATAATGTTCATGGATATGGTTCTTTTATCCTGGCATTTATTGTAACATAGGAGCAATTGTCCATTGTGTTAAAAAATCAGAAAAGCACTTCTGGTCAAGACAGCATTTGTGTAAATACACATTTGTGTCACCCATTCTGCCATAAATATGTAGTAGATAATATTTTTTTAATGGAGCATGTAAAAAGGGTATAACTGAGCTCACAAATGAGATAGTCAGTTTTGCAGACCAGAAACAGAAGAGAAACATACAGCAGTTTGTGGGCAAGGCTTTGGCTTCTGGGTGTAGCTAAGCTAATCTGGCTCCAAGGAAACAGGAACTGAATATGCTGTAGGTGAGACAGGGTTCAGGACTGAAACTAAGACTGGTATATTCTCCACCTAGGACAAGAGATTGCTAAAAGCGCCTACAAACAACTACCTGAGGTTTTAGCTTATGTGAAGCTGAGGGACTAGGTGGACAGTGATCAAGACAGAACAAGAAGCAGGACCTGAACCAAGCCACTTGTTCACTAAGGCACCCACATTGCCAATAGGCAAGAGCTACCATCATCAATATAAGGTTCAATTAGCAGGCAGGCTGATAGAGGAAACTCAAAACTCCTAGATAAGAAAAGAAGAATAGACAGAAAAAGAGGAAAAGAGAGAAGACAGTAAAGGATAAAGCTTTAAGTAAACCTGAAAACTAAAAGTCCAAAAGATAAAAAGAAATCTATCTCCAAGGGATAAGAGCTAATCAATATTGATAGATTTTTTTGCTTCAAGTGAAACTAAAATAGTAAAACAATCTGAAAAAGAATTGAAAAATAAATGTGTTCCAGGTATTTAAAACAGAAAGTGAAGGAATAAGATGAAATAAATAAGAATATAAAATGTGAAACAAAAATAGACAGTAACGAACTTTCTTTTTTTTTTTTTTTTGAGAAGGAGTCTCGCTCTGTCACCCAGGCTGGAGTGCAGTGGCATGATCTCGGCTCACTGCAAGCTGCGCCTCCCAGGTTCACAGCATTCTTCTGCCTCAGCCTCCCAAGTCACTGGGACTATAGGCGCCCACCACTACACCTGGCTAATTTTTTTTTTTTTTTTTTTTTGTATTTTTAGTAGAGATGGGGTTTCACCATATTAGCCAAGAAATGAACTTTTAAAAAAATGAATATGGCCAGGTGTGGTGGCTCATGCCTCTAATCCTAGCACTTTGGGAGGCTGAGTCGGGTGGATCACCTGAGGTCAGTAGTTGGAGACCAGCCTGACCAACATGGAGAAACCCCATCTCTACTAACAATACAAAATTAGCCGGTGTGGAGGTGCATGCCTGTAATCCCAGCTACTCGGGAGGCTGAGGCAGGACAGTCGCTTGCACCCGGGAGGCAGAGGTTGTGGTGAGCTGATATCATGTCATTGCACTCCAGCCTGGGCAACAAGAGCGAAACTCCATCTAAAAAAAAAAAAAAAAAAAAAAAAAGAATATGGAAAAGAAACAATTATTAATCTTGGAAATATAAAATACAGTTCCTGAAGTTTTAAAAAGTCTAATAGATTGGATAAAATTTCAGACTTGGTACAGTCATAAAAATAATTGAATTGAAAGATGATACCAGAGAGTTCACCCAAAAATATGGCACAGAGAGCCAAAGTTTAAAATTATGTAAGAACAATTGAGAAAGATGGAGAATAATTGGAGAGGCTACAACTTACAGCACATGGAAGTTGCAGAGAAAGAGAGTAAATTAAAAAATAGTAAAAGAATGATGGTTAAGAACTTTCCAGAATGGTAGAAAGACCAAACTCTCAGGCTGAAAGTGTATTTTGAGTGAATAAAGAAAATCTTAAAGGCAATCAGAGAGAAGAATTAGATTATCTAACAATGAACCACAGTTAGACTGAAGGTAATTTTCTCATGAGCCACAATGAAGTCAGAGATAGTAATGACAACAGCTAACACTTGAATGGTACTATGTCCCAGGCATAATGCAAAGTACTTCATGCATATTAACTAATTTAATCTTCACAACAATTCTGTGAGATGGGATTCTTATTATCCCCTTTTTACAGTTGAGGAAACTGAGCCAAAAGGAAGTCCAAGGTCTCGCATCTATTAAGTAGGGAAGCTGGAACTCAAACTGAGCTGATCTGGCTCCAAATGCTCACAGTTACTGCTCTGTAATGCTTCTCACTGTAGACAAATATGTTCAAGGTAATGACGGAAAATAAATGACAACCTAAGATTTTATTTCCAGCTACATTAAGAAATGTTTTGGTGCATAAAAATTAGAAGATATATATTACCCACAGACATTCATTTAACAAATTATTAATGTATATATTTCCACAAGAAGAAAAATTAACTAAAAGGGAAGGCACAGGAGTCAAGAAACAATGAGGACTTGATCATCCATTTGGTAAACTTAATTATGAAGTCTAAAAATTAGTTTCTTTCTTTCTTTCTCTCTCTCTCTCTCCTTTTCTTTCTTTCTTTCTTTCTTTCTTTCTTTCTTTCTTTCTTTCTTTCTTTCTTTCTTTCTTTCTTTTCTTTTCTTTTCTTTCTTTCTCTTTCTTTCTTCTTGAATCTGACTCTGTCACCCAGGCTGGAGTGCTGTGGCATTATCTCAGCTCACTGCCACCTCTACCTCCTGGGTTCAAGGGATTCTCCTGTCTCAGCCTCTCGAGTAGCTGGGATTACAGGCATGTGCCACCACAACTGGCTAATTTTTGTATCTTTAGTAGAGACGGGGTTTCACCATGTTGGCCAGCCTGGTCTCAGACTCCTGGCCTCAAGTGATCTGCCCACCTGAGCCTTCCAAAATGCTGGGATTACAGGCATGAGCCACCACACCTGGCCAAAAATTATTAATTTTTAAAGAAGAGATAAAACTTAGTTGACAGTAACAACATAAGTAAGATGATAATTACAATGTGTTTATATTTCTTTTCATGATTTAAATGAGCACAGAAGTATGGAATGACTTCAGATTTATTTTGTGTGAATTATAAAGGTAACAATAAGGAATACAAATAAAGCCTACAGCTTTCATACTGACAGAGAGGGAAAAGAGTAAATATAGAAAACTTTATCAATGCAGCAGAATAAATGGAAGGAAAAAAGGAAGCAAAGAAAAGGAATGGCAAATAGAAAGTGCAAAATAAAATGGTAGAAATTGTTTCAAGCACATCAGTAATTACAATAAATGTAAATGGAATAAATTCATTGATAAAGAGGTAGGGATTATCAGATTAAAGTTTTTAAAATTCTGGGGCATATTGTCAAAGCCACATAGCAAAATTATAGTAAAGGTAGAGAAAAAGATAAACAATATCATATAAATACTAACAAGAATAATGCTGAGATTATACTACTTAAGTCAGACAAAATAGAGTTTAATGTAAAAAAAAAGTAATAGCAACAAAGGGGTGGTATAGAACATTAAAAGAAATGATTTTCTAAAAATGTATAGTAGTAAACTTATATGACCTTACCAATGTAACCGCAAAATATAGAAAGCAAAACTGACTAAATTACTAGAAAAAATGGGAAAAAATTGTTATAATGGAAAATTTTAACTGATCTTTTAAAAATGTTATATGAAATTGACAAAAATATTTAGAATTTAAATTTAAACAAAAACATTAAACACTTTAAAATCTATATAAAATGCTGTATCCATTAAATAAAGAATACACATTATTTTCAGATACATGTGGAACACTTAAAAAGTGATCATATGTTAGATCACAATATTTTCAAAGAGATAAAATAATAATGTCCACATTCTCTGTTCCCATGGCAATTAAATTGAATGTCAGACTTCCAAAAGTTTGGAAACTAAAAAATGCACTCTAAACAACAGATGGGTTAGAAAGGAAATCATAATGAAACAGAAAATATTTTGAACTGAAGAGCATTCGAATTATTACCTATCAAAAAAGTATACAGCTAAAGTGATACTTTGAGGTAAGTATAACCCCTACTACCCGCCACATACACACACTCCACCTACCCAGTTCCCTTCCCTGGAAATTGCTTATGTTTCCAGTTTCTTTTGTATTCATCCACAGATATTCAAACCGTATGTAAGCATATATGTATAGGCTTAGTAATGTGCAAAACAATGTGTGTAGTATGCTACCACTGGCATAAAAATGTTATAAGAAACAAGTACAAGTTTCAGTTAATACATTTTGAAGATTTTCTTTTTTATAACTGCATTATATTAATTGTGCAACCTGTGAATGACTTGCATTAAAATCAGAAACAAGACAAGGATGCCCACTCTCAGGCAACTATTCAGTACTAGAGTATCTGTCTAAGGCAAAGCTGGAAAATAAATAAGCAGCATAATAATTGGAAGAGAAGAGGTGGGACTTTTTATATGCAGGCAATACAATTATCTGTGTAGAAATCCCTTCTCCCAAACCCCAAGAATATCCACTGTCAAATTATTCAAATGAATACGTGAGTTAAACAAAATTGCTGGCTGCAAAATCAACATTTTAAAAATGGTTAAGTTTTTATATGCTCTAAATTCAGAATTTTAACTGAAAAATATCTAATCATAGCGTTAGGTGTCACATCCTCCAATCATCCTGAAAAACAAGAAAAGAACATGGCGCCTGCAAGCTAAAGCTTGAAAAATCCCAATAAAGGTGTTCTCTCTCTCTTTCTTTTTTTTTTTTTTTTTTAAATCAGATTGCTTCATATTTGTCTGTGTCTGAGCCAGCGATTGTGGTGCAGAAAGAGATGAGATCTGTGATTAATAGTCGTTGGTAAAACAGATGAATGAGGCAAGGAAGGGAAAATTATCTCCAAATAGGTGGGGATCTACACATCTGTCTCCCCAGTAAACAGCTCATTAAGGGCAAAGACAATGTTGAATTGTCTCTTCAGCACCTAGGCTTAGCCCTGTGTCTTACATGTGATAAAGTCTCAATAAGTAATCAGTGAATGAGTGAGTGCATGTAAGCCAGGACCAACAAGCCTGGATCAGCCTCTCCTTTTGCAAGACTACCCAGAACCCCCACAGCTGGGGATAGAGACTCTTCACCAAGCCCCAGCTGAGTGAGTGGGAAATGAGGGAAGTAGCTTTTGGTTGAGATTGATGGGATCATTTAGAGGACAAATGTGACTACCATCCAAGGCACTGATGCAGGACCCTTGAAAGGAAGTGCTCACATTGAACTTGACTGTGCCCAACATGGTTAGTGGTTTCCAGGAGTGTAGGGTCTTCCGTGCATTGGGAAATGAGGACAGCCTCTCATTTTGCCCAGAATTTTATGGGACTGGTTCCCTTTTATTTTGTGACCTAAGAGAAGTAAGTGATCCTGTCTTATTTTCTTTTTTTGAGACACGGTCTTGGTCTGTCACCCAAGCTAGACCATAGTGGCATGATCATATCTCACTGCAGTCTCCAATTCCTGGGCTCAAGAGATCCTCCAACCTCAGCCTCCTGAGTAGCTGGGACTAGGTAAGATCCACTATATCTAGCTAATTTAAATATATATATATATTTAAGTATATATATATTTATATGTATATTTAAATATATGTGTGTGTATGTGTGCGGGTGTGTGTTTGTGTGTATGTATATGTACGTGTGTATTAATATATATGGGTATATATACATACACATATGTGTATTTGTAGAGATGGGATTAACATAGTTAATGTTGCCCAGGCTGGTCTCAAACTCTGACCTCAAGTGATCCTCCCACCTCAGCTTTCCAAAGTTCTGGGATTACAGGCGTGAGCCACCATGCCCAACTGATCTTGCCTTTTAAGTACAGACAGAACCTTCAATGCTGCTCTCTTCAGCCTCAATACCACCGCTAGTTAAACACAAAATGAGACAGTGAGAGGAAATTGACATTTGAATATACCCAGAGATTGATGGAAATCTTTCAGGAGCAAGGACTCCTTCTGTGTCTTTGCCCAAGCCATGCCTTTTGCTGTAACACCACATTGTCTCCTCCCAAGGCCCAAGTTCTGTTTGCCCTTTGAGGCTCAACTCATATCACACTTCCCTGGGGAAGCCTTCCATGACTATTCTCCTTAGAGGGCATTTCTCTGGACACTGAACTCCTGTAGCACCATCACCAATAACTAATTCTCTTTTCTGTGCCACATTTTCTCCTCTTGGAGACTTTTCTTCCTCCCAACACTTTGGAAATCTGATGGATTGTCAATCAAGGGGAACTGTCTTCCCATCATCTGAGGAGCCGTAAAACTCAGGCTGGTCAACCTGAGTACGCCATTCACCTGGACACAGTGATGGGTCCAAGAGTGGGCAAAGGAACAAAATGGACTCTGGGCAAAGGAGGCTTTCTCTCCTTCTGAAGGACCATGGCTGGAGCCGATGAACATCAGGTTTTCTGCAACAAGGAAAAAGTGTCAAGAAGTGAGGGCACACCGAGGAAAGCGAAACTGAGAGATGGGCAGAGAATATCCTGATTATATCACAAGAGTGCCCTGGATTGAGCTGTGCCTGAAGCCAGACTACTCTACCACTTGAGCCACCTCCTTTCCCTTTGTCTTGAAGTGCTCTGAACTTGAGTTCCCTCAAACCAAGAGTCTTGACCAATTAATTCTCCCTCTTATTATTAGGACCATTTATTTGGCACATAAAATTATTGCAACCCAGTGAAGCTGGTTCAATGTCTCACTTTTTTACAGAAAGACTTGACTAAACTCTGCTGTATATCAGGGCCATCAGGCCAGACTCTTGGTTTCTTTCTGTATCAGCCCTTGTTTCTTCATTTTGTAAAAAATTGTTTTTCAACCTTTCTTTTTGCACACTTTTTTCTCTCCATATGGTCTATCATGCTTTGGTGTCAAAATAATTTAGAGGCACATCAAATTGCTTACGATAGCTTATGCAGAATTTCCACTGCTCTCTGGCTCAGTCTGAGCCTCCCCCTCTGGGGTGTGTGTGTGTGTGTGTGTGTGTGTGTGTGTGTGTGTGTGTGTGTGTGTGTGTGTGTATGCTGTCTCCTTCCCTCACTCACTGCTCCATTTAGGAAACAGGTGTGCACAACCTCACAACCCCATTCTCCAAATGCCTCCTTCTCAGGTCAACACCTCACTTGAAGATAGCCTTTGCAGAATCAGGTGCTTGGTTGAGAAAGGATCCCTCCCCTAAGGCCTCCGGGGGCCCCCAGATTTAGGACACCCCTGGGTGTTCTCTGGTGCAGTCTGTCATCTGTGTTCAAGGAGCCAGAGAGCAGGGATCTGGCTAATTCTCCTGTCACCATCTCAGGCTCTACCTTAACTTAATCACCCTTTTATCATGTACTTGCTCTAGAGCCCACAATGGCTCCCTAGTGCTACCCACATCTAAACCAACCTCGTGCCAGAACCTGCCCAGCTTAGGCTAACTTCCTTCCCGCACATTCTCTCTCCATCCCCCAGATTGGTGGACTGACCCTCTCCCTGCTTCAGAAAAAAATATCCAGCTCATTCTCCCCTCAAGGCTTTTGCTGTTTGTGCTCTTCCTGTCTGGAATACCCTTCTCTCTTCTTTCTCCTGCCTCCAAATCTTACACAGCCCACTTCAAGTCCCTCCTGTTCCGTGCAGCCTTCTCTGATTTTTCTAGTTCATGATTTGCACCTTTTCTGAATTGCTCCACAGTTAGGGCCATACAGCTTGTTATTTAGCTGTTGCACACTTTGGTATTCGAATCTATCTTGCCCCCTTACTGAAATATGTGTTTCTTGAATTTACGGACCATTTCTTAAGCATGTTTATTCCCCTCACTCCATCTCAGCATCAGGCATGGAAACAGTTGCTCGCACATGGTAGATCATTGGTGGCATAGGCATCATCCTGAGAATTTGTTTTAGAAATACGGATTCCCTGGATTATCCCCTGGAGAGTCTGACTTTTAATAGGTTTGGGGTAAGATGCTTGGATCTGTGCTTTTAAAAGCCCCATGAGGTAAGGCATTGCTGAAGCAAGTTTGGAAAACAGCTTGGGTGAATATATTGTCGAACCTCAAATCATGATACTCATCTGACGAGCTCAAGTATTTTTATGAGAAAAAGCCACAGGATATTTTAAATGTGTAGGGACTTGGAAATCCCAGGCTGTGTGGTTCTCCTGCACTTGGTGATGGGGTTCCATTTTGGAGGTCATATGGTGTGATGGCTAAGAGCATGGGCTTGGAGTCTGACAAGGGTTTGAGTCCTGGTTCACTCACTTATCGTGGGACTTTGAACAATATAACCTCTCTGAACCTTCGCTTTCTCCTCTCTTAAATAGAAGTAAAAATAGAAGCCACTTTCCAAGATTAGTGTGAGAATTAAACAAGGTCCCATATGTAAAGCACTCAGCTCCATGCCTGGCACAGAATACATATTTGTATCAAGTACTAGTAGGTGTTAAATTATTGAAGCTGGAAAATCTGCCAGCTTGTAGGAAGTTTTTGATCCAGGAAACTCTATGTTGGTGAGGCACACTCTGCTTTTGAGAGGGAGCACTTGGGAAGACCTCTTAGTCCTAATGCAAGTGCTTACCCACCACTGGGAAGGAGGAGCCCAACGACATGAAGCAGCTGAAACGCAGACTGATAAATTAAGTGCTCTATTTATTATGCAAATTGGGAGTGCTCCCAGCACTATCTCCTTGCTGAGTTAGAGAACGTTTTCCTTCCTCAATCTGTATTTACACAGCACCACAACTGGAAATCATTGTTTCTTGGAAGTGTGTGTGCCCTTTCCCTTTCTTTGCCCACAGGAGATTGAGGGGACATCCGTAGCAGAGGGACAGAGAGCCTGGACTTTTCACTCCTAATGTCAGAGGAAAGACTATGACCAGGACCTAACCCGGGCCAGGATGGTGTGACCACCAGATGATGTCATTTAAGACCAGCAAACCCAGGCTTTAGAAATGCATTAGCTGTGTCTTATAGGAGGCAGGGGGACAAGCCCAGCAGGTGGAATGGGGCTTTGCATGCAAGCAATAGATCAGTGGATCAATGAATCAACGGGCCAGTGAATCACTTGCCAAATGGGTTTCTCCTACAGGCCATGAATACTCCCATGGGTCAAGAAAAGAACAGGGTCTTAGTTTGGGCAGAGGAAAGCTTTCCTCCCCTCTTCGGGACCAACAGGCACTTGGATCTGTACTATGAGGGGACAAGAAGCTGGGAAAGTGTCATTCTGAGGGAGGTTCATGGCCTCTGATACCATTTTTGGGACACGGGTTCAATCGTTCTGTGTCACATGGTGTTCTGCCAGGCAGGTGGGAACTCTCCGCTCAAGCAGTAGGTGAAAAGCCCTCTCTTGTTTAAGCTTCAGTTTCCATAATTTTTGACAGGATCTCACGGGAAGAATTTAGTGGCAGAAATAACTCAGCAGAGATCATCCCTTCCTGGGGTGGGAGTCTTAGTGGCAGTTAACATCAGAAAAGCTAATGGGGTAACCCAAGAAATCTTTCTGGAGGAGGAGATGTTGGCTGAATCATCAATCGGCTCATATCACTGAGCCAAATACTTGTCATTGGCTTTGGGGGGTCAACGTAGGCCCCACAGCCCCCCTCATCATCCTCAGAATTGGCACTCCCCAATGCCTCACAGGGATGATTTCAGGGTTCAGAAATTGTGACTCCCAACCCCCTTGGGTAAACTTCCCTTCCATCATGCAGGGCCATCTCCCTGGTCTTGGCTTGCCCTGTGACCACACTGCATTATCCTTCCACATGCCCTGACACACGCTTCGAAATGCCAGAGTTCTCATGAGTCCGGCCTGCCAGGAGCGAGGTTTGCCAAAGCCATGTCCCAGCCAAGCGGGTGGCCTGCAGAGTGAGCCATAGGACTGCACTCAGTCCAGTTCCAAGCTGGAAGGTGAGGGCAGCCTCCCAACTATTTCTTCCAACCTCAGAAACGATTTAGTGCTGGCAGTTCACACGAGGTCCCCCTGACATCTCCAGTCAGGAATGTAACTTGCTGTGGATTCTGAGGCAAAGAGGCAAAGAGAAGACCATTAGGAAGGAGGGAAGTCATTAGCAGATGGGATGACCAGCATGCACGAGGGACCCATCTGCCTTTCCCCGAGGTGCCCAAGAGCTTGTGTGTGGGTCAACTTGAGCCTTCCAGGATTCTTTGACCACTTGAGACCCAGAAGATCAAAGGTCTGGTAGCCACAACCCTCTTTGAATCCATAAATCCTTGCCTCTCACAAATAAAGGGAAGAAAAGGTGTCAGGAGGCAAAGTTGTAGCTAGCAGTTTTGCCAACATGCATGGATTGCAAACATTATTTAGTAAAAGGGTTCAAGGATGGAACAGAGGAGGAGTCAGGAACTCCATTCTTGACCACCTCAAAGCACCCTTGACCTCAGGGGAACTCCTGCTGCCGACTCCCTGCCCTTGACCTTCAGTCCTGCTCCATACATTTTTGTATCCTCTAACATGCCTCTGATGTGGTCTGGCTGACAATTTCTGCTGGCTGCTATCCCCCAAACCAGGGCTGGCTTGGCTGAATACACAGAGGGCACTCTGGGTTCTAGAACATGTATTGGCTTGATACATAGTCATCCCACTGGTGGGTAGAGGGTACTCGAGCAGTGCTTCTCAAACTTTCATGTGCCTAGATTTATCTGGGGCTCCTGTTGAAGTGCAGATTCTGATTGAGTAATTTTGGGCGAGCCCAAGATTCTGCCCTTCTAGGAAAGCCACAGTTGAGGTTAATACTTCCAGTCCATGACTACACTTGGAAAAAGAAAGTGCTAGAAGGCTCAGCAGCTACTGCTGTGAGATCAGGGCTTGCAATTCTTGTACAGAGGTCCAAATAGCACACTCATAAAAAGACCAGCTGACTCCCTGCCCTCATAGCTGCAGCCACTTAGCCCCCACTAGCAGGCCCAACTCCTCCCCAAACTCAGGTACCCAACATCTTGAGAGATACAAAGGAGCTGTGGGGGTCGCTATTTCCCTCTATCCACTTCACCCTCCTCTTCTCAGTGTTAGATTCTCCTTTGCAACCTCCCAGCTTCCTGGGTTGACCAACCTCTCTGCTTCACCCTCCAGTGCCAGGCCACAACCTGCCTGCTCTTGCTATGGAATGAATGTGCATCCCCCAAAGTCATATACTGAAGCTCTAATCCCCAGTGACTATGATGATGCTAAAAGGTGGGGTATTTGTGAGGTAATTAGGTTTAGATGAAGTCACAAGGGTGGAACCCCTGTTCTGAAATTAGTGCCCTTATAAGAAAAGAAGGAGACCTTTTCTCTCTGACATGTGAGGACACAGCAAGAAGGTGGCCATCTGCAAGCCAGAAAGAGTCCTTACCAGAACATTGAATCAGCCGGCACCTTGATCTTGGACTTCCCAGCCTCCAGAATTCTGAGAAACTAATGTTTGTTGTTTAAGCCACACAGTCTATGGTATTCTGTTATAGCAGGCTGAGCTGACTAGGATACTTGGAGTGTAGGATACTTGGAGTGTATCCTAGTCACTCCATACTTGGACCAGGCGGTCCCTTCATGGGCAGCACTAATGAATGAACACAGAGTTCTCCTCATTCCTCTAAGACCACCAGTGCCTCCTTTTCTGGGCCCCGGCTGGAAAGAGCAATCTCTGCCTTTTCCACGCTGCTACTATTACTTGGAACATATAACCATAATGTTAGTCACAGTGTGATTGTGATTCTGCATCTACATAATTGTCACTTCTTCTATCCTTGAGGGAGGACATAATAATGCAGAGCTGAGCACATAATGTATATTCATCGAATCAATGATGCTGTTATTCGTGGTCCCTCTTCCTTGGGAGGCCCCTCCCTCATATCCTTGGAGACAGTCACTATGTCTATCCCGTAGAGGACTTTTCTAGTTTAATAGCTCCGGTTTCTCCAACCCCAACCAACTTCTCTATTTAGAAGTATCTAAGATGCTAATTCTCAAGCTTGGCTGCTTGTTAAAATTAACAGGGGAGTTTTAAAAATACTGAGTCTAACCCTTAGAGATTCTGATTTATTTAGTTTGGAGTGTGACCTGGCCATCGGGATTTTTTTTAAAAAACCCAATGCTGCTAATGTGCAGCTGAGTTTTAGAGCCACTTGGAGTCAGGAATTTTAGGTTCCCACCCAGCACTTTAGTCTCCAGACAGCACTGCTGTCCGGCCTGTTCTAATTGTAGGTCCCCCAGTGCAAGTGAACAAGCTCTTACCTTGATCTTGACACTAGTTCTTTCTATGAAGAGAGGGCACAGGGCTACACTAGTAAGGGACCAGAGGCTGGCATGAGACAGATCCATGATTTAAATTGGCATGACTTGAAGCAATTGTCTGCACTTCTCTAAGCCTTCATTTCTTAACCAATAAAACGGGATCATGTGTAGTCAATTTCTACTGGATAACAGATCACCCCAAAACCTAGAGGCTGCATTAGTCCATTTTCATGCTGCTGATAAAGACATACTCAAGACTGGGCACTTTACAAAAGAAAGAGATTAATTGGACTTACACTTCCACGTCACTGGGGAAGCCTCACAATCATGGTGGAAGGCAAGGAAGAGCAAGTCATGTCTTACATGGATGGCAGCAGGCAAAGAGAGCTTGTACAGGAAAACTCCCCCTTATAATAACCATCAGCTCTCATGAGACTTATTTGCTATCATAAGAACAGCACAGGAAAGACCTGCCCCCATGATTCAATTACCTCTCACCAGGTGCCTCCCACAACACGTGGGAATTCAAGATGAGATTTGGGTGGGAACACAGCCAAACCATATCAGTGGCTAAAAGCACAAACATTTATTCTTTCACACAATTCTGTGGGATGGATGGGCAGTTCTGGTCTGGATGGACTCACCTGGAGCTAGATGGTCTAGGAGGGCCTCCTGCAGATGTCTGGTTATTGGCTTGACATCAGCTGGGGTGACACAGATGGCTTGGCTGGTATCTGTGTCTCTCATCATCAGGCAGGCCATCTCAAGCTTGTTCACATTGTGGTCACCAGGTTCTGAGGGAGTGAGTCTCAAGATACTTTTCAAGCCTGTTTGCTAATGTCCCATTGGCCAAAGCTAGCATAGGGACCAAGGGGAAACTTCCCTTTCACTCTCCTGAGGTCTGCTGAAAATCAACTGACAAAAAAGGCAGATTAATAGGAGAAAAGACATACAAAATTTATTTTATGTACATAGCATGAGGGAATTGCCAGAGAATATTACTCAGTATCTCCATGTGGTCCAGATGCTTATATAACTTTCTCCATAGCAAAGAGGGGAGATGGGAAATGTTGATAATTCTTTTGAGGAGCAGTAAATGATTATTAGGGAGAATGAATGGACCCAGAAGACTGAAATTCAATTGTAAATTATTCTCTTTGGAATCTGAGCAAACCTGAGAGACAGATATTATCTTATAAAAAGGTCTAACAAGTTGTGGTTACATTACTCAGTCTTTGTTTCTGGGATAGACAATGAGATTTCAGGGATGGCACAGGAAGCAATTGTTCCAATTGGTGGGTCAAATCTTCATGCAGCTAAGGGAAAAGCCTCTTCCAGCATCTGCTGGTCTCCAATGGCCTTGAATTTGAAATATTCATCATACCAGGGTGCCATATTTTGGGGTAAAATTTCTCTCGGCATCTTCATTTATCAAGGCCAGCCCAGAGCCATGTTTGTTGCAGATGTTTCCCTGCAAGTCATGCCATTAATTCATTGATTCCTCCTAGAGATTGATTCATTCATTCATGTATCCGTCATAGCGATGCTGAGTGTCTGCTACATGCCAGGCATTGTACCAGGTGCTATGAATTTCGAAACAAGTGAAAATAGACCCTTACTCCCAGGAGTTTTATCATCCACTGGGAGGGGTGTGTAGGTAAATAGAACCCAGAAGTCAACTTGAACTTCAGATTGGTATTTGCATGTGTTTTCTCTGCTTTCGCTTGTTTCAACTTGTACACAGAAATCCTTCTCTTTAGAGTTCCGCATCAGACAAATGTGTTTGTAAGCAATACAGACTTTATGGGCAGCTTCACAGGGGAAACAAAAACCGGGTAATATGGTACCCATCACATCAATGGGCCATCGGCTCAAACAACCCGTCAGATGTTTCTGTTCTTCCAAAGTTAAGGTGTCCGAACTCTCCCTTGGAGGAGCCCCATCTTCAATGGTTCCCTCTCTCCCCTTCCCAGAACCTCCTTCAGAAGTACACCCCTCTCCTCTCTGTTAGGCAAAGCGAAGCAGCTCTCTCCCGGCTCCCCCACATCAAAATATTTCTTCTCCAATTTACAAAATTAGATCCACCCTGCTTAGAAGTCAGCGTTGGAACCATCTTGTGCTGTTCAACCAGGCACTTTGGGATCTTATCTCTTGCCTCCTGTCATCCAGAACAATTTCTCAAATTGTTCATTCCAGTGTTCTCCCCAAGAAGATGTTTCTGAGTAAACATTTTCTTCATCTTCTTCCATATACATCTATGTCTAAAATCAAGCATGTTGAATTGTGTGCAACAGGAAAGAGTAATTTTTTTTTTTTTTTTTTTGAGACAGGGTCTTAATCTGTTGCGCAGGCTGGAATGCAGTGACAAAAATGAACTCCGGTCGTCCTCACTGCTTATTATATGCCAATTATAATGCCTTAGCAAGCAAAAGACACTCCCACGAGTGTCATGACAGTTTACAAATGCCATGGCAACATCAGGAAGTTACCCTATATGGTCTAAAAAGGAGAAGAACACTCAGTTCCAGGGCTTGCCCACTCCTTTCCCAGAAAACTCATGAATAATCCACCCCTTGTTTAGTATACGATGAAGAAATAATCATAAGTCTACTCAATCAAGCAGCCCACACCACTGCTCTGCCTATGGAATGGCCATTATTTGTTTGCTTTCTTAATAAATGTGCTTTCACTTTACTCTATGGATTCGCCCCCAAATTCTTTCTTCCTTTCTTTCTTTTTTTTTTTTTGAGATGAAGTGTTGCTCTGTCGCCCAGGCTGGAGTGCAGTGTCGTGATCTCGGCTCACTGCAACCTCCGCCTCCCAGGTTCAAGCAATTCTCCCTGCCTTAGCCTCCCAAGTAGCTGGGATTACAGGCACCCACTGCCACTCCTGGCTAATGTTTGTATTTTTAGTAGAGACAGGGTTTAGTCCTGTTGGCCAGGCTGGTCTTGAACTCCTGGACTGAAGTTATCCACCCACCTTGGCCTCCCAAAGTGCTGGGATTACAGGCATGAGCCACTGCGCCCAGCCCCCAAATCTGTTCAAGAACCCTCTGTTGGGGTCTAGATTGGGGCCTCTTCTGGTAACATTAGCATAAGTGCCTTTTCTAGTTAGCTAACAGAGGAGAAAACAGACCAAGTCTTCACCTATTCACGGCACATAGAACAAGAAAGAAAACACAGTGGCCCTACGGTTTCCATTGTTTCCCCCAAATGTCTGTATGTCATTTGTTACCTTGGTTTTGTTTGGCAGGGATGTGTTGTTGTTGCCTTTCACATGCTTTGGATCTAGACTAATCTTGGCACTCAGATGTCCCTTTGGCCTCACAGAATAGGATGCCTGGAATCAGAACAAGCCATGGAGTGCAAAGAAATTCCTCAGTCATAACTACATTAAAAATTTTGTTCTTCATATCAAAAGCAAGCTAGGTGAGAGAATTCATTCATCTTTTATCCCACTGTAAGGGATAGAGGCAATTTTTCTCCCAGCATTCAGGACTAAAGTAGATGATCTTCCGGACTTCTCTGTGACATTTAACTGAAATTGCAATTCACCAAAAACAAACAAATGAAAACAAACAAACAAACAAAATCTTCCTTTTGAGAAGATCATCCCCAAAAGTAAAAAAAAAAGAGTAGTAGTCCACTTGGAAGATGCAAAAAATGTAAGTACACATGTCATTTGAAGTGTGTATGGACTCTTTCAGTTGCAAGGTAGAGCAACTCAACTACAAGTGGCTTAAACAAAACGGGAGTTTTATTTGTATTCTAGAAAAGTCCAAGATAGATCAGTCTTCAGTCATGGCTGGATCCAGGTGCTCAGATTATGTCATGTGAGTTCTTATCCCTCTTCCTCACTCAGCTCTGGTTCAACATGACCACCAGCGGCCCCAGACTTACATTCTGCCGGCTAGACACATCCCTGGGGGAACGTGTGCTTCTTTCCCAGAAGTCTTTTGAAAAGTTCCAGGCTTGCCAGGCGCGGTGGCTCACGCCTGTAATCCCAGCACTTTAGGAGGCTGAGACGGGCAGATCACGAGGTCAGGAGATCAAGACCATCCTGGCTAACACGGTGAAACCCCCTCTCTACTAAAAATACAAAAATTAGCCAGGCATGGTGGCGGGCACCTGTAGTCCCAGCTACATGGGAGGCTGAGGCAGGAGAATGGTGTGAACCTGGGAGGCAGAGCTTGCAGTGAGTGGAGATCGCGCCACTGCACTCCAGCCTGGGTGACAGAGCGAAACTTCGTCTCAAAAAAAAAAAAAAAAAAGAAAAGTCCAGGCTTGCATCTCAATAGCCCAAATTGGATTTAGTTTCCATCCCTACACCAATAAGGGTGCCTCCAATTGGCCAGGCCTTGATCACACACTCCTGAAGCAGGGTGGGGTAAGGCAGACTCCAACCAAACTACACGGACTTAAAAAACAAAAAAAAAAGGATGATATTACCAGAAAGGAAAATGGTTTGGCAACAGCAAAGGATGCCTGTTACAGTGGAATGCCTATGTAATGGTGAAATAAATAAGAGGGAGAAAAGAAAGGCAGCAGCTGGTAGGATGCTGGCAGAGGGCAATGAACAGGTCTGTCCTAAGTGAACTCAAGTCGGCAGGCTTGGTTCTCAAACCAGCTGCCTTGATTAATGGTAAAAACAATAACATTTCAAGACCTGAAACACATCTCCTTAAATTTCATCGAAGTGTCCAGTAAGTGCTGATGTTTATGGATGTTACCATCACCCAGGGTTGCTGTTGCCCCTGGACAGCCCGGTAAGCAGGCAGCTGTCTATCAGGACTAAAGGAAAGAGGTTCGAAAGCCAATGTGGAGAAGTCGAGAACTTGGCTTGTGTAGTGCATCATAAAGGAAGGAGGGAAGAGGGAGAAGCCTTGGCAATTGGTTTTTAATATTTTTGCTTGTTTTGGATGCCACAAAAGCCTCATGTATTGGCTCTTGACTAATAAAAACAGAGGGGAAGCCAGGCTGGAAACCTGGCTGTGTTTCTGTGCACAATTAGGTTTGTTTGTTTAGGTCTCTTTTTATTTGTTTTCAGATGACTCAGATATGAATACTGCAGGCCTTTCAGAGTGAAGTGTTCATATGTGTATTTTAGGTCTAGGGCTTCGCCAAGTGCAGAAAGACTTGGCTCCCTGAGGTTATTTTCCTATCCAGGGGTTTTTCAAACTTTCAAGTGGAGCTGAAGAATGCTGTTGCAAGCCAGGTTCTTTTTCTTAGCAGACCCCAGCTTGGGGTTGTAGGGGGGACAGGGATTGCAAAAATACAAACACAAAAATCCCCAAACAGTGCACAAGGGCACCCATTGTGCTGATCCCGGCACTGCCTCTCCCTGATGGCTTTACCATCTGCATACTTCCAACCTCTCTGGAAACCTCTTCATGAGTCTGCCTCCCTTTCACCAGACAACCAAGTCCAGAGGTATACTCTCCCTTCCTCTCCCTCTGGATCTGTCTACAAACTGTTCTGCTTTCAAGATTCTCCTTTTTCATTGCCATAGTTTGGAGTCTGAAGCCTCCTATAAAATGCAGAGGTATTTACAATCTGGGTAGCTGCCAAGCACCTGGCTGAGCTCCTACCCCTAAGGGTGGTGTCTCCTGCAGGTTTGCTTCTAGCCAGTTGACCCAGCGTCCAGGGCCTTGGGAGGGGTCTAGGGAGAGGTTGAGCAGTAGTCTTTCCCCCAAGATGATCAGGATGCAAACCAGGCAATGATGAAGACCACTCTGGTCTCCCTTCTTGGAGATAAGACTTCTTTCCAGTATCCCTGCCTCTACATTGATGAATCAGAGAATAGGGACAGCCGAAAGTGGTCCCAGCTGTTTTCAAATACTCAGGATCTATATAGGCACCAGAAGCAGGTTTCCTAAGCTCCCTGGAAGCTGGTCACAGCCTAAGAGTCTCTAACAACCTCCCTTGCTCACTGCCTATGTGAAATGGAAGACACTGACCAATGCATTCGCCAGAGAAGCACTTTCCTATGTTAGTCACTCCAGCGAAACGTCTGGTAGCCAAGATCGCATTTTTCAATGCTCCTCTCCCTCTGAATTTGCCCCTCAACTCTTCTGCTTTTAAGACTCTCCTTTTTCAGTGTGCCAGCATAGAGGCTGAAGCATCTGAAACTTTTAGGAGAAAGATTTATTCTGTCAAAATTCACGTATTTCAGGAATGTCCCTTTTTTTCCCCCAAAACCAGTGTCTTCCAGAACTGTATCCTGGGGTCAAAGAAAAGATTGGTCCAATCTTGCACCTTCCACACCTACACTGCTGTGTCAGCACAGGTGGTGACTGGAATAATGGCCCTGTGTCTCAGCAGACACTGAGATGAGGATTTGAGTGCAAACAGTTTAGTTGAGCGGTGAGCCCAGGAAGCAACTCGGTGGGGAGGTGACCCTGGGTGACTGGACCTCAGTCCTGCTGGGACCCTCTAAGAGGAGGAACAGTGGAATAATGCCCCTGATTGTCCCACTGAGGGACAAGGAAGCTGGCTCTTGATAGCTGAGGGTTGCTCTTGGCATCTTAACTCCTGGGCACTTCCAAGTACACTTCCAGTCAGGGAACATCTTCAGGCAGAGAGAAATGTAGAACTTTCCAGAGGCCACTTCCAGGGCAGGCTGAGGGGATTTGGGAAGGGCACCAGCCATGTCTATAGTGTCTTCTATACCCTTTGATGACATAAGGAAAGGACTAATCATCAGAAAAAGACTATAGTGTCCTTACTCCACGGTGCCCACTGAGGCAGGGAAGTGGGCTGATAGGAATACTTATTAGCACTAGCTGAAATGACAGGGCTAGAAAGCAAAAGGTTTGAGTTCAACTCTCAGTATTTTTGTCTATTTATTTATTTAGCAAATATTCCTGGGCTGCTTGCGAGTAGGTGGCAGGTGGGGATGGTGACGGTTAAAGCTGGCAGGGAGCAAAGGTCAGATCATAGGATCTAGAAGGCCATACTATGTTGCATAGCCAGGACAACAAGGAATTCTTTTGATTATTATTCAATTAATATTTATTTCATTGTTTCTTGAATCGCCTGTTTTGTTTTCAGGTTCAACATATTTCTGAAGGCCCCCCCCCCCCCGCCCTTTTAGAAGCTTTTCACTGATGTCTGTGAGGGGTAAACTCTCTCAGTCAAGAATGGATCCATTTTTAAGACTATTCATTTATTTATTTATTTACCTATTTATTTATTTATTTATTTATTCAGAGACAAGGTCTCACTCTGTCGCCCAGGCTGAAGTGCAGTGGCACAGTCACGGCTCACTTCAGCCTCCACCTCCCTGGCTCAAGCAATCCTCCCACCTTAGCCTCCTGAGTAGCTGGGACCACAGTCACCCGCCACCATGCCTGGCTAGTTTTTAAAATTTTTTGTAGAGACAAGGCCTCCCTGTGTTGCCCAGGCTGGTCTGAAACTCCTGCACTGTAGCAATCCTCCTGCCTTGGCCTCCCAAAGTGCTGGGATTACAGGCGTGAACCACTGCACCTGGCCTGGATCCATTTTTCTTGGGGCCTGAAGCTAATGCCATTTTGGATCCTCTTTAGGAAAAATAATACAAATTATGAATATAAAATTAAGTATGAAAATATTGACAATGAGAAAAAAATTACTACAAATTATTAAGTTTGAAATGCTGACAAATAAAACAAACATGAAAAAAGTCCAGAAAAAAAATACTATTTTTTATTAATTAACTAGACTTTTTCCAACTTCTCATATTGGTGCCATTGGAGTGACGATGGGCATTTTGGAGATTTGACTAGTGAGAAGATGAGATGGTCTACATTAACTTTGGATTTCATGAGACACATTAGGTGATCTGCAATCCTTTTCATGTATAGCTCAGTTATTCAGTTATTGCTGGGTGTACAGATGTTGGAATGGCTTCCCGAAATACTCCTACCTTCCACAGGCTGACCCGCCTGGCACACAGCATCAGAGATTGGATGGAGATGCAAATAATTCTACAATGTCTGGCACCAAAAATAAGTGGATAGTGAAGAAACAAGATTTAAGATGTATGGAATCACAAGGTAGTCTGTAGAAAACTCTTCCACTTAAAAGATATGTAAAACTGTAAGTAGAGGACTCATTCATATTTAATGCCTAGTCAAATGAAAGATTTTTTCCCACCAGAAATATATTTGAGAATGTGGTGCATACGATTATAAACACACCATAAATTTGCAGCTCATATGTCAAAGAAATTCATAAAGGTCTTCCCAAAGTCAACAACAATTCTAAACATTTATATGCTAGTACCAAAAATGGGTTGTAAAGCTGAAAATTTCTTTTTTTACTTTCCGTAACTTAAAAACAAAGTCTGATCTGCCATGTTAGAAAGAAGACTGAATTATCTTTCCATTCTCTCTATAGAAAATATTACAAAATCATCATATTAAGAGATAATTAAAGGATATATAACTAAGAATGAAAACAATCTAAATGAAATATAGTATCCTTGATTGGATCCTAAAATTCAGCATGTTCAGCACAATTTCTTTTGTGAGAGAGCAGAGACACATAAACAGAAATCATTGGTTGGAACTTCTGGGGAAGCTTATGAAAGGAGCCAAGCCAAGACTGAAGGACACACAATCTTGCCCTTTACCCCTCCTCCTTCCTGCTGCTAGGAATGTCATTGTGATAGAGCTGCAGCAGTCATCCTGCAGCCGTGAGGTGACATTAAAGGTAGAAGCCAATGTTAGAAATGGTGGAGCAGAAAGACGAAAGGATCCGAGATCATTGGTGGTTTGGTGGTAGCCACCATACCAACCCTGAATGGCCTGTTCCAGACACGTTCAGAGAATGAATTAACTGTCTCTTTTAAGCAACCGTTAATTGGGATTGCTGTTACATGTAACTGAATCTAGTCCTAACTGATAAATCACCTGACCCCATCTTGGGGATCCAGGGACAATTTCTTGCATATCATGAAAGATAATTAGGAAATAGGTCAGGTAAAGGGTAGTAGGAGCATTAGAGGCTCCAGAGTACAGGTTTTATTTAAAGAGCAGCAGACAGCCACTGATGGGGTTTAAGGAGAATTTCAGTATTGGATTTTAGTATTAGGAAACAACAAATATAACTATCTCATTGGTAGCTATACTGAAGACAGGGAAAGAATGAAGACAGGAAAACTAGGACAAGAGGTGATGTGACTATTTATGCCAGGAATAAGATCCTGAAATAATGCTGCATAACAGTGCTGAACGCCAAGGGCTGTGCCGTCAGCAAGACCCAGAGGCCTATCCGGGCTTTGTCACTCATCAGCCATATGACCCTGAGCAAGTGACTTAACTTCTCTATGCCTCTGTTCCTTCCTATTTCCATGATATTTCTAAAAGAATTAAATGAGGCCATGTGTGCACAATGCTTAGGACAGTACATGTAAGGACTCACTAAATTATTGCTGTTGTTATTGTTGCTGGGCCTGTGGCAGTGAAAGACAGGTTCCAAGCAATAAGATGAAATCAAGAGAACGCTAAGACCAGTTGGATGGGGAGAGGGGTGGATGAGACAGAAAGGAGGTAGAAATGTCACTCGAATTTCTGTAGAAGAAACAACTTGGGGAGAAAGATAATGAGTTCAGTTTTGGACCTGTGGAGCTGGCGGTGTCTCTGGGCCATCTGCATGGAGATGATGGTTGTTCACCTTCACTGACAGATGCAGAGGGAGTGGGGATCTGAGCTGGAGACGGACTGGAGAGTCCTGTGGGTGGATGAGATCACAGGCCTAAGGTGAGTGTGGAGAATGAAAAGAAGATGACAAAGAGAGAGCCCTGTGGGTGGTAGGGATGGACCAGAAGGAGCCAGCAAGGAACCAGAGGAAGACAGGACGGAAAGTCCTAAGAAAAGCCTTGGGAGTGCCCCCAGGAACTTCAAAGGAGAGAGAAATTAAAGAAGTGTTAATTGCACTAAATGGAGGCCTATGGCTCACGCCTATAATCCCAACCCTTTGGGAGGCTGAGGCAGGAGGGTCACTTGAGCTCAGGATTTTGGGACCAGCCTGGGCAACATGGTGAATGATGAATCTCCATATCTACACAAAAACAAAAACAAAAACAAAAAACCTGGGCATGGTGCTGCTCACCTGCAGTCCCAGCTACTCAGGAGATTGAGGTGGGAGGATGGCTTGAGCCCCGGAGGGAGACAGAGGTTGCAGTGAGCCAAGATCGCACCACTGCCCTCCAGCCTGGGCAACAGAGAGAAACCCTGTCAAAAAAAAAAAAAAAAAAAAAAAAAGCACTAAATGCTGCAGAACCGGACAAAAAAATCTGTGATATGAACATTGGGCTGAAGGGCAAAGAGGTCATTGGGGACCTTGGCCCCTGCCGGCTGGAGGTTATGATGGGGCTGGAAGGCAGAGTCTGGTTGGGGGCAGGGGGCAGGGGGTGGGGGTGGGGGGAAGCAATTAGAACTAGGGATCAGGAAGAAAGCTTGCGTGAAGGTGGAAGAGAGTCCCGCAGTAGCCAGAGCTAATAAGGAGAGGAAAACGAAAGGAAAGTAAGACGGAAGGAAATGGAAGACAAGAAACCTAGGAAGACAAGCGCAGGCTTGATGTTCATGACAGGAACCCAAGCTGTCCCCGGTCCCGACCATGTGCCCAGAGTGTAGAACATCGCCCCCTGTGGTTCGGGAAAGCCCGGCTGCCCAGTAGGGATAGGCGGAAAATTGGTGGGGAAAGTCTCCAACCTGAGCTTGTGTGGAGAGAGCGCAGAGAATTCAATGAGGCCAGAAGAAAAGAGAATCATGGCTCCCATTTACTGAGCACTCAACATAGCCAGGCACCCGGTGCCAAGACGTGGCAACCTACAAAGTCCCACCTATTTCACCAGTGAGCACCTGAGGCTCCATGAAGTTAAGGAACCAGCCAGCGCCGGCGGAACCGGGGCCTTCAACCCTCTCTGAGCCCACAGAGGTAACTCTTAGTCACCAAGCGCTGCAGTGTAAGGGGCAAAGACGGTAGAACTGGCCGGAGAAGACGAGGGAGATGTGGCCCAAAGAGAGGGGATGGGCCTGGGTGATTTCACATAGTAAGGGGACCGGCCTGGGTGATTTCACATAGAGAGGGGACGAGCCTGGGTGATTCTACGTAGAGAAGGGATGGGCCTGGGTGATTTTACATAGACAAAGGATGGGCCTGGGTGATTTTACATAGAGAGGGGATGGGCCTGGGTGATTTTACATAGAGAGGAGACGGGCCTGGGTGATTTTACATAGTGAAGGGACGGGTCTGGGTGATTTTACATAGAGAGGGGATGGGTCTGGGTGATTGTACATAGAGAGGGGATGAACCCAGGCAATTTTACATAGAGAAATGATGGACCTGGGTGATTTTACATAGAGAGGGGACGGGCCTGGGTGATTTTACATAGAGAAGGGACGGGCCTGGGTGATTTTACATAGAGAGGGGACGGGCCTGGGTGATTTTACATAGAGAAGGGATGGGCCTGGGTGATTTTACATAGAGAGGGGATTGGCCTGGTGATTTTACATGCGGATGCAGAGGAGGGACAGCGTCTCGGGGGGCGGAGTCCGACCTCGGGGGATTCACCCTGAGGGTTACAGGCGAGGCAGCTCCGGGCACGCAGGACCTGCCGGACGCCTCCCAGGAGGGGGCAGCAGCGCCATGCGCAAAGCCGGCCCGTTCCGCTACGCTCTCAGCCTCAGGGCTGCGAGACCGGAATCGCAGCTTCCCCGGCAAGGGGCGTCCCAGGGGACCTCCGCCGGACCAGGGAAACCCGGCCTCCGGGCCTGGGTGAACGCGCCTTCCAGACCATCCCGTCAGGCCGCTGCTCCCCGGAGGCCTCAGGCGCTTGGGACAGCCTCCTAGCCTACTCGTGAATCTCTCCTCCATCCCGGCCGGCCCCCACCCACCCCTGGTGGAACGGAGACCCCACGTCTTGCTCAGGACCCTCGCCACAGTGAGCCCTGCCAGGGAGGCAGAGCTGCAGAGCACACCCTGCCACCGCAGTAGGGGCCCTCCCCAGGCTGGCCCTGCTGTCCCAGGGACTTAGTCACCAGGCTGTACAAATATATCTCCTACCGCACATCGGATGCGAAGGGAAAACCGAGGATCACTATTTTGCTTAGAACTAATCTGGTCTGTCTCTTCTGAGCCTCACCCACTAGTTAGTGGGATGGGAGGATAAATGAGATGTCCAATCCAGTTAAACTTTGAGCTGATATTTTAAACCCTACAGATACTGCTGGGTCTTTAGGGAAAGCGCTCAGTATCTCTGAGAGCTGCTGCTTGCTCTGTCTCTCACTGCAGAGGCAGGGATATGGAGAGCGTGGGGACTTTCCCCGCCGTGGCAACAGAGCAGTGAGTTCCTTGGTCCCATGAAGGTCCCTGGATGTGTGCCAGCTGCTGCCTGGTGGTCTTTGGGGAGATGTCCTTTTGTGGCCTGGGTCATGCTGGACCTCCTGGCCTCCAGTACTGAATGTGTGGCCCATTCTTCCAGCCCAGGCAGTGCCCCGGGTGGGCTGCAGCCCCAGAGATCTCCCCGTATCCCCCAATGGCTCTCCAGTCTGTTCGTGGGGAGGTCTAGCCCTTGGGGGTGACCAGGCGGTCACCTTGTCTCATGCTGGTTCCCGACTCAGCATCTGTGCCCCGTGGGACTGATGGGAGCTCTGGGAAGCCTCCAGGCTGACCACACAGAGCTCCTTTCCGGGGCTGCAGCCTGGGTTCTTAGGGGGCAGCTTGTGAGTGGCTTCCTTTCAGAGTCCTGAAGGGTGACACTCACGTCTCTAACACTGTCCCTCTGCGGGCCCAGAGATGGGAAAGCCAGGTCTTCCCTCCACTCTGTTGATGGCTTGGCTATTCTCAGCCAGTCCACTTCTTTCTCTTTTTTTTTTTTTTTTTTTTTGAGACGGAGTCTCGCTCTGTTGCCCAGGCTGGAGTGCAGTGGCTGGATCTCAGCTCACTGCAAGCTCCGCCTCCCGGGTTCACCCCACTCTCCTGCCTCAGCCTCCCGAGTAGCTGGGACTACAGGCGCCCGCCACCACACCCGGCTAGTTTTTTGTATTTTTTAGTAGAGACGGGGTTTCACCGTGTTAGCCAGGATGGTCTCGATCTCCTGACCTCGTGATCCACCCGTCTCGTACAGAAAGAGCACGATGGGCTTTCCCTTGACTTCTTTCTCTCCACGTTTCCTCCTTCTAGACTCCCCTGAGCCCTCAGTGACTGGCTTTGGTTACTGAGCCGTGTATTTTGGAAATCCCTAGCTCAGTGCTTTAGGATTCGCCTTGAAATACCAAGGGAAGAGGAAGAAGAATCTGAAAAATCCCTTCTCAGAATAATGGTCTGGTCTCTCATGCAGGAACTTTCTGCATAACCTTATTTTGAATGACCACAGCTCAGCATTGCCTGGGTGTCTCTTGGGATTCCTCCTGTAACCGAGTTGAATCTGCCCACATAGTTCCCCTCTCCCCATCTCATCACGCCTCCTCCCCCTACAGCCAGATATCAAGGGAGAACCAGGGAGAGTGGGAACCGGAAGAGAAAGCATGTTACTGCCTTAAAATGGGATTCCCCTTCCCTTCTCTTGCAGTCTAAAGAACTCTCCTCTCATTGGATCCAAATCACTTAGCTTTTCTTCTTTCTCTTATTGTTCTGTTAAAACTCCAGGTATCCGTCTCTGCTCTCATCACTCCCCAGCACACCCCAGTCCACCCTACAGTATCGTCTCTAGTCCTGTACCTTCAGGTAAGGACCACATTTTGTCTGATTCCCCGGATTCACAGCCCATGCTTTCACACCGCCATGCCATTACCCCGACCGTACTCCCGCCTGAATTTTCCATCATCCAGTCCTTTTCCAAGGCTCATCTCAGTATCACTTTCTATGAGAATCTTTCTCGAGTTTACTGAGTCAGATGAGACTTCTCCCTCCTCTAAGGCCTGCACCACTCTGAATCTCTCACATCCTGCCTTGTATTTAGATATGTGTGTATTTATCGCCCAGCTAGTCTGGGATCACTCACTCAGCTACATATCTTCTGTATGATTGTGGATTAAATTAAATTAAATATGAGGCTGGACGTGGTGGCTCAGGCCTGTAATCCTGGAACTTTGAGAGGCCGAGGTGGGTGGATCACCTGAGGTCAGGAGTTTGAGACCAGCCTGGCTAACATGGTGAAACCCTGCCTCTACTAAAAAAATATACAAAAAATTAGCTGAGCGTGGTGACAGGCGCCTGTAATCCCACTACTCGGGAGGCTGAGGCAGGAGAATCGCTTGAACCTGGGAAGTGGAGGTTGCAGTGAGCCGAGATGGCGCCACTACACTCCAGCCTAGGCTACAGAGTGAGACTCCACCTCAAAAAATAATAATAATAATAATTAAATCAAATATGATTATCAACAGGAATAGCCCTATATCCAGTTTTCAAGTAGATCCAAACCCCAGAGCACATCACTTTACACAAATTATTGAATTTCTTTGGCCTCAGTTTCCTCCTTCGTTAAATAAATGAGCTGGTTTCCATAATGTCTTAGGTCATCTCTGTTTCTGACACTCTATATAATTTCATCCACTCTCTTCTGTGGTCTCTGTGTGTGTGTGTGTGTGTGTGTGTATGTGTGTAAGGAGGGAGGGCTAACTAACTGGAGAGGGAAAGATGGAGTTGTGGAATTGACACAAGCTTTAGATCAGGACAAACTTGAGTCTAAATCCAGGCTCAGGCACCCACCTGCGAGGTGACCTTGCACACTCTTACCTGCTCTGAGTTAAATGGAAAATAGGATTGTTCACCCACTCAGTAAGCATTTACTCAGTCCTACTAAGTACATACATCGCGTTGGTTATCAGGGGATATTGAGTAAATAAGACGTGTCCCCTCTCTGTAGGAGGCCAGAGTTCCTCACATAGCGATAAATCTATACACAAGTAAGTGTCATACCGTGCAGAAGTACTAGATGGGAGAATGTTCCTGATACAGTGGGGCCCAAAGCAGGGAGAGACTAAATGGATAAACAGATTATAGGGACTGATCTCACTGGGAATGTGACAGGGAAGGTTTCCCAGGAGAAGGGAGACCAGGAGGGAGTACTCCTGGAACTTGTAGGTGGACGGGGAGAAGCAAACCATGCCAGGTCCGTTCCTGTCATCATGAGTCTTCTCTGACCCACCTTGGTGAGGCCTAGGAATCTTGGATCCTGAACACATTTCCAGAGAGGTGGTCACAGCTGACATCAGTCCCGTGGCTGGGCCTCTGAATCTGTTGATTCCACTCTCAAACCTCAGTTCCTTTCCTCGTTGCAGATGAGTCGCCTCCAGTGCCCGAAGCAGCCTCCTCACCCTCTGTGTATCAAGAGTGACCTGGGCCCCAGCTAATCTCTTGGGGGAAGAGCAGTGCCTGATATAAGGCAATTATTACCATAAGCAATGACCCCTCCCCTAACTGCCCCCTTTACTGGATCCAGGGGAGAAGTTTTCTGCACAGAACCCACAAGAGTTTCTGCCAAGGGACCATCTGAAAAACAACTCTAGCCAGAGGAAGCTGTTCAAACACCATCCATTTTGACACTTGGCCGGATTAGCAAGCACCTCTTCCCTCAGAGAGAGGGAACGTTTCCAGAATTAGTCTGCCGGCAGAAAGGGAGGTTGAGCAAACAGGCATATTGTTTTTTCATAGCTGTCTTTCTTGTTAATGTTTGGTCAGCCAGCCGTGCATTTTTGGAGTGTTACATAGGCTTACATTCAGCATTCATCAGAGAACAATTAGGATGAGTGTGGGGGAGGCCACAGGGTCAGGGATAACAGATGGGCCTCCACTTAAGCAGGGTAGAAGTTCAGTTGCTCAGGAGGAAGAAGACCCATCTTTGGCTGGGGAGCACAGGGTTGAGTAGAAAGGGGAAGAATGGAAATATGGCAGAGGGCCTCTCTTTTCTGAAATATCCCTTAGGGATAAGTCCCTATATCTTAAGCAGTTGTTTTAGTTTTCCCTGAAGAAGCATCAGCAGCCCTGGCTGAATCAAGGAGCCAGAGGCCTGGTGCCATTCTAAAATAGCAGCATTGCTACGCTTTCCAACTGAGGGATTATTCCTTGGTGAGCCAGAGAGCTTTGGAACATCATTTGGAAGCAAAACCACATTTTTTTTCAAAAAAATTTTTTTTTAAAGGAAACTTTACATGCAGTGAAGTCAAGGCTTAACTCTTGAGAGGAAGCAGTACAGGGACAGTCATTGGGTCTTTGCTGATGGAACCTTTGCTCTGAGTGGAAGGTGAATTTTTCTTTGGTGAAAGGTTAGTTGAGGTGCCTTTGAGAGGGGAGGGGCAGAGGGCACTGTTTTTTACAAGAGTTGGTTAGAAAGAGGAAAGTACGTACTGGTAGTTGGTAGAAAAGTACAAAAAGTAGAAAGAGAATTCTGAGTTAGCCTTTGCAGCATAACAAACTGCCTCTAAACTATGTGGCTGAAAACAACCATTTCATTTGCTCAGGGTTCTGTGGGTCAGTGATTGGGTTTGGGTTCAGTGAGGTGGTTCTTCTGCTCATCTCACCTGGGGGTCATTCTTCTGGCTGCAGTCATTTGACAGCTCAAAATGGGGTTGGATAGTCTAAGATGGCCTTACTTCTCTAGCAACAAATGCTGGCTGTTAGGGCCATGTGTTGTCTCTAGAGACCAGCCTTGGCTTCTTCACATGGTGTCTGGGTTCTAAAAGCAGCAACAGAGAGGAAAAGGCTGACCTCACAATGGTCTTTCTTTTTTTTTTTTTTTATTATTATTATACTTTCAGTTCTAGGGTACATGTGCATAATGTGCAGGTTTGTTACATATGTATACTTGTGCCATGTTGGTGTGCTGCACCCATCAACTCGTCAGCACCCATCAACTCGTCATTTGTCATTTACATCAGGTATAACTCCCAGTGCAATCCCTTCCCCCTCCCCCCTCCCCATGATAGGCCCCGGTGTGTGATGTTCCCCAAGTCTTGTCTCCTGTCCTGCACCCTCAGGTAAAGGCCACACTTTGTCCCATTCCCCTGATAAACAGCGCATGGGACATTTACTGTCCTATTAGCAAAAGCAAGTCGTACAAGCTCTAAGTCAGCGTGGGTGGGGACTGAACAAGAGTATGGATACAGGAGGGAGCCCTGGCTCCATTAGAAGCCATCACTGAAACTGCCAACCCACGAGGGAAGTAAATCTTAAATGGACTTGGATGCCCTAAGCTTAGTGGGATGCAAACCATGAGAATCAGAGTTATGAGCTCAAGCTGAGGAGAAAAGACCAGAGAATCATTTTGTTGAGTTTTGGAACAAGCCAGCTCTGTCCTGGGGATGCTGGGGTAGGGAGACACTGGGATTAGTAAGACTTGAATAACTCTAGTGAGAATCATTTTTAACATCTCATAAAATTTGTAACAGTGTCCTCTTCCTCCATATTTACATTTATATCCAAATAGATATGACCTGAGACTCCTCAGGCCTCCCCAGACTATAGGAAAGATGGTAGTATGGCCATAGAGTCTAAATAGAAAAACAGACACCATTTCCAGGTTTTTGAACAGAAAGAATGGTTTTTGCTGGTGATGGAAGGGGACAGTGCAACAGCCCAGAGATGAGCAATGGCAGGAGGTCACTACTTCTCTGAGATTGGAGAGGCAAAGAGAAGACACCAACTAATAGAGTCCAGAGACCAGGGGGTGACATGGTACAAACTACAATCATAATGGACCTGTCTGATAGGAGCTGGAGCCATGGAGAAGACAGAGCCACTGAGGGAGAAGCCACCCAAGACTGAGAGGGAGTGAGAGCAGAAGCCTGGCTTCTTCCTTCTTTCCAACCCCTCATCTCCTGCCAGTGCCTTTTATGGGCTACACCTGGCCAGAACCCACTACTCTAGGAGCCTCTGAAACACAGCCTACAAGGGTAGCCCCCTATAATAGACAGTAGGAGCAATTCAAGGAATGGATCTGGGGCAGAGAGGCCCAGGACCAGCCCATGGAGCACATTCACAGTAATAATCCAAATATTACCCCTGCTTGATCAAGTAAGACTCTTTGTTCCCCACACAGTCCCACTGTATTTCTTATGAGCACAAGAAAAACTTTGAGGTTGATGTCCAAAAGCCATTGAGAAGGGGCATCTCCTACCCTGAGAATGCTGCTCTGCCCAGGCTGCTGTCCTCTGCCACCCTGAGGCTGAAAACACTGGTGTGCCAATGTGGTACTGAACACTCCCACATCCTCCTTGAGACTGAACCTCACTAGCCCACTCAGAAGTGGAGAGGTGCCTTTTCCACTCTGCCATTCTCGTTATAACAGTCCTTTATAAAAATAATTCATACAGCCTCTCCTCAGACACTATCTTTGAGACCAGGTCAAGGAGCACTGTAGAAGGCTGACTCCCCGTTCCCCCATCTGGTAGCATCTGACCAAACAATTCCCACATCCTCCTTCCACCAGCACATCTCCCTGCAAATCCACTCCTGGATATTCACCTTCCCTTTACCAGACACATCATACATGGATAAATCCCTGATGGGTTCGAGCTGGGACCACACACTCAAACACACACGCATGCATGTGTACATATGTACACACAAGTATGTGCTCGCATCGTTACTACCACAGCCTCTGCAAGAGTGCACAAGAAATGATAAAAATGATCACTGATTAACACCTCCAAGGCGTCACATAGCTTCTACTTAATTCCTTTACTCCTGAAGAAAACCCTACAAGGAGGCCTGATTCTCATTTACAGGTGAGAAAATTGAGGTGCTTATTTCTGTGACTGGCTCTAGCTTACACAGTACAGAAGCAATAAGATCAAGATGTTAAGTCAGATCTATATAATACCAAAATCCATATCCTTCCCCTACACATTGTCTTTCAACCTATATGAACAGCATTTGATTCTCGTCTTGGCACTATTTCTTATTGTCCTAGTAAGACTGAATAAACTGTTATTTCTAAGACTTCTTATATCTTTGAGTACCAAAGACTACTGTCTTCTGGTGAGTGGCCCCTAGATTTCAGTTTAGGGACTACCTAAAAATAATCATAAGCAGTATGTTGTTTCATGCTTCCATATTGTTTTCCAAAGACTGCTGTTGTTATTACAAGAGGGGCATACTGGAGGATAGCCCCTGGAGGTGATATTGCCTGGGATCTGGAGGTGATTGAGCATTGCTGTTGAGAACACAAACTCTGGCACTGAGAACAGCCTTGGGAAAAGAATTTTCCATGTGCACACAAAGCTGCATTGTAGCTGGGAGTGTGGGTAATGGCCAGCACACGACTCACAGCCAAGCCAGGCCAACCCTGTAGAATCTTAGCAGCAGCATGGATTTGGAGAGGAGGGAGAGGTTGGGGAAGGCAGAGAGATTAGCCATTGCAATGAATGGTCCCTGTGAGAGGTGATGGGTGGTGATTCTCTAGTTCTGGGTCAAGGCTTCCTGTACTTGAAGGGAAAATGTGAGTAGCAGAGCTGTGGAAAATGAGGAATGCTGTTTCTAGGAAATGAATGTCCTCCTGGCTCTCCCAGTCACTGTCCTTTAAGTCTGATGAGGCTGCCCCATGTTCTCAGACAACCAGGTCTGCTCTCAATAGCTGGGCCTTCAGCTACCTTGTTCACCACTTTATCCCTGGTGTCTGTGCATAGTACGTGCTCAATAAACACTTGCTGAATGAATCAACAAACCAAACAGATCAATTTAAGAATCTATTATAAATTTCACCTGCACAAAGTCTTTCTTCTAATGACCATGTTAATACAGTGCAAGGCTGAAAACTTCAATGCACTTTATTTAGAAAATATTTTATAATATTAAGAAAACAATATTATAGAATGATTAGGAATTGAAGGAGAAATAAATACTCATAATCACCCCTTTCCAGAGCAGCTATTATTACACCATGTTTCCCTCGAATATTTGGTCAAATGCTTGTATAATTTTACATGCTTCCATTTAGATGTGCATTTCATTATGTTTCTTCTGTGTGTGTGTGTTTCACTGCAGTACATTACACCATAAGTATCTCCATGTCGCAACCTAGTCTACGTAAACATTTTACATTACCTCATTGCATAGCCTTAAAGTGAGGCCTTCACAAATTCAACTCCTACATCATCTCTGTTTCTCTTCCAAGGACTCTTATCAGTTTTGGAACATGCAGAAATTTCTGCCGTCTTTTAAACAAAACTCTCTCTTTCCATACATTTCCTTCTGCTTCCATTCATGGCAGAACTTCTCTCAGCTATTTTCTATCTCCCATTTATGGTCTTCCCCGTTCTTCTCCTCCCCTTCTCTCTTGAACTTATTCTATGCAGGCTTTTGTCCTCACCACTCCACAAATTGCTCTTGTCAAGGTCCCCAATGATTTTAATGATGCTAAACCCAATAGTTGGTTTTCAGATGTCATCTTAGGTGACCTGTCAATAGCATTTAACATCATCCCTTACTCCCTCCTTCTTGAATCCCATTCTTCTCTTGAGTTCCAAGAAGACTCACCTGGTTTCTTCTCATATCCTTGACTGCTCCCTCTCAGTCTCCTCAAACTCCAGATGTTGGCATGTTCCAGAGTTGAGTCCACAGAGCTCATCTTTCCTCTGTCCATACTCACTCCTTTGAAATATCATCCATGCTCCTGCTATCTGTGTGCCACCAGAGACTTCCCATTCTCTATCTGCACCTAGACTTTTCTTCTGAACTGTGGACTCTTATGCCAACTGTCCACTCAACATGACAACCTGGATCACTAATAGGCATCACAACCTTCATGTGTCCAAAAATGAAACACCAGGCTGGACATGGTGGCATGTACCTGTAATCCCAACACTTTGGGAGGGCAAGGCAGAAGGATCACTTGAGACCAGGAGTTTGAGACCAGCCTGGACATCATAGCAAGACCCTATCTCTACAAAAAACATATATATAGCCAGATGTGGTGGTACATGCCTGTAGTCCTAGCTACTTGGGAGGCTGAGGTGGGAGGGTCACTTGAGCCCAGAAGGTCGAGGCTGCAGTGAGCCATGACTGCATCACTGCACGCCAGCCTGGGTGACAGAATGAGACCCTGTCTCTAAAAAAGTTTTTAAAATAATGAAAAATAAAAAGAAAGAAACTCCGGACTCTTCACTCCAACCTTCTCTCATAGTCTTCTCCAGTTCAGGAAGTGGAAATTCTATCTTTTCCAGTTGCCCAGACAAAAGCTCTTGTGATGTTGATTCTTCTCTTTCTTTCCCACAGATTTGTTGATCTACTAATGAATCCAATGGCTCTTTCTAAAAATACATGTAAAATCCAACCACCTCTCATCCCCTCCACTGGTTAAAGCCACCATCCTATCCCACCTGAATTGCTTCAAGAGCATCCCAATGTCATCTAGCTTTGTCCCCCATAGTTTATTCTCAATGTAGCAGCCAGAGTGGGTGCCTATTAACCTACATCACATTTTGTCATTTCTCTGTGCAAAAGGCTCCAGCAGCATACCATCATACAAGGAATGAAGCCACTGTTACTCACAGAAGGAAACCACTGTCCCCACCGTGGCCTGCAAGGCCTCCACATCCAGCACCCCACAGCTAGATCTCATAGACCTCACTTACTGCTCCCCTCCTGGGTCTCTCCATCATGCTCAAACATTCTGCTTTGACCACAGGACCTTGACACTTGCTGATTTCTCTGCTTGGAATGTTCTTTCCAAAGATATGTGAACTTTAGAGTCTTTTGGGTATTTGTTCAAATGTGAGGCCTTCCCTGACTATTCCAGTGAAAACTGCAACCAAGTCCCTGGTTTCATATTCTCCTGGTTTGCCTTGTGTGTCTCCATATGAGCTACTGCATAATTTACATTTTTTTTTTTTCCACTGCTTTCTACCCAATGCCTAGAACAGTGTCTGACATGCAATGTTTGTTGAATGAATTGATCTGAGATCTGGCATTTGAGAGTTGAAAGTCTTGCCCACGAGACATGAGAAGGCAGAGCACAATAAGAGGATCGTGGGCTGCCCCCTGTGCCTTGCCTGTTCGTTCACTGAACAGCAATCCAGCTGTCTCCATCTGTTCACAGGACATGCCTGTGAGCGCCACACGGGGGAAGAATGTTTGACATCCCTGAACTCAGCAGCAGAGGGCCTGAAGCATGGTCGTTACTTATTAAATATTTAAGTTCATTAACACACAAGAAAAGGGCTCCTGAAAATGGTCTGGAAGCACTCAGGACCGGCTTTATCTCTTTTCCAGTTTTGCCTTGGGCCAGCTGTGTGCTAAATTTATTCACTTATTTACTCAACCAGTCCATAAATGCAGCTTTGTAAATCACATGATTGTTATTATTGTAAACAGTGTTTCTGAAAAAGCAAGTGGAAAGGGCAATTCCTCTAATGCTTTTTCCCTAAGAGTTTTTGTTCCAAGTAGAAACTTCAGTGCCCCATCCAATCAGCACAAATCCCAAATGCACTGTCTGGCCAAGTGCATCGAGTTTTTAGCTCACCACCCCCTCCAGAAGTTTGGAGAACATTTCCCTGAAGAAATCCCTACCTCATTCCTTAAGTGCATTGGTGGCTGCTCACAGCTCAGGACAGATGTGTGGTCATTCACAGTTAAGTGGGTGCAGGCCGGTTAGCGGACAGACAACATGAAGTATGCATAGATGAGCCAACAAGCCAACTGTGGAAACCCCAGAGTGGTGCAATGGCTGTGTCTGCCCCAGTCACTTGCTTTTTTTCTTCATTTCCTAGCACTTCCTCATAGCCTCACTAACCGTCTGATTCGCATTATAATCTGTGCTTTGTACAGCAAACAGCAAGAGATAGACTGAGAAACTCATCCTGCCCATCAGTGAGTGGTGTTGCCCTTCATGGTTGTATTAGTCTGTTCTCACACTGCTAATAAAGACATACCTCAGACTGGATTTCAATGAATTCACAGTTCCACATGGCTGGGGAGGCCTCACAATCATGGCAGAAGATGAAGGAAGAGCAAAGGTACGTCTTACATGGCAGTAGGCAAGACAAAATGAGAGCCAAGTGAAAGGGGAAACCCCTTATAAAACCATCAAATCTCCTGAGACTAATTCACTACCATGAGATCAGTATGGGGAAAACTGCCCCCATGATTCAATTATCTCCCATGGGGCACCTCCCACAACAAGTGGGAATTATGGGAGCTACAATTCAAGATGAGATTTGGGCAGGGACACAGCCAACCATATCAGTGGTCATCCACTTCTCGTCACCTTTTCAGTTGTTGACCCCTGAGTGTGGCTGAGTGTAGATACTTTAAGGGAAGTTCAGTAGCAGGAGACAGTTTAGCCACTGCTTTCTACTCAGATTGAGAGCAGCTGACTCCATCATTCAAGTGTCCATCTTGGGAAAGAATTGATTTCAAAGGCAAACGAGACCTGCCATCTTCATACCATTCATTCCTCACAGCAGAGAAACCCATTCCAAGCGTGCTTTTGGTCTGTGTCTACTTGGTTCTTTGGGGCTTACTTTGAATTGTTGTATTTTGCAGGTATGCAGTACCTGTGATTGTTTAAGTAAAAAGGGTTGTGTAAGTAAAAAAGATGAAACTGTGGATACATACGCCAACGTGGGTGCTCTCAAATGCATTAAGCTAGGTCAACGGTCCTCAATCAGGAGTGATTCTGCCCCCCAGGGGGCATTTTGCTGTGCCTGAAGACATTTGTGGTTGTGACAACTGGGGAGAGAGGTGTTACTGGAATCTAGTGGGTGGATACCAGAGATGCTGCTAAACATTCTGTAGTGCATGGAACAGGCCGGCACAGCAAAGAATGATCTGGTCCACAATGTCAGCAGTGCCAGGGTGAGAAACCCTGTGCCAAATGAAAGCAGCAGACTCCATTCATATGACATTCTGGAAAAGGCAAAACCATAGGGATAGAAAATCCAACAGTAATTGCCGGGAGTTGGGGATTAAGTCCAAAGAGGTATAGGGGAATTTGGGGGATGATGGAAATGTCCTCTATCTTGATGGTGATGATGTTTACATATAGAACTATAAACTTGAATTTGACCATATGGAAATTAAACTTATACCTGAAACAGCAAACAAAAACCCAGCTCTATCTGAACCAAAGAAATTCTGGAGAAGGTAGAGAGAAAAAGTAGGCACCAAAGGAAAAAAAGTGGGTGGGGGAAGAGAGGCTGAAGTGTAAAGAAGAATAAGGGCTGGGTTCAGTGGCTCTCACCTATAATCCCAGCACTTTTGGGAGGCCAAGGTGGGCGGATCTCTTCAGCCCAGGAGTTCAAGACCAACCTGGGCAACATGAAGAAACCCCATCTCTACCAAAAAAACCTTTTTCCTTAACCAGGTGTGATGGCGTGCACGTGTGGTCTCAGCTACTCAAAAGGCTGAGGTGGGAGGATCGCTTGAGCCCAGGAGGTTGAGGCTGCAGTGAGCCGTGATCTCACCACCACACTCCAGTGGGGGCAACAGAGTGAGACCCTGTCTCAAAAAAAAAAAAAAAAAAAGAAAAGAAAAAAGAAAGAAAGAAAAAAAAAACATTGAAAGACAGATTTTTTGTTTTTCAAAACTAAATTAACTGATTGCCCCTCAGCAAATGATACCTCATCAAAAGCTACTTTGTTGTTGTTGCCCAACACTTTTATAAAACAGCATCAATGAGGTATACTTACCATGCAATGAACTGCACAACTTTAAAAAGTTCCATTTGGTCAGTTTTGACCTATGCATATACCTGTTAAACAAATATAACAATCATAATAAGCATATCCAACATTCTCAAAAGCTTCTCCTTGTCTTTTTGCAACCCTTCCCTCTCATTCCTCCCCTAAAAACAGTAGTACTGATCACATCAGGTTGTTGTGAGAACTTAAATAAGATTCAAGCATAGAGAGAGCCATGTTATATATACACTTTGCTTTCTGTCTGTAGGTGGGGGAAGCAATTGTCTAGTGAAAAAGACCTGAATTCCATGCCCAGATCACTGCCTATTCTTGGTACAGGGCTGGAGTGGAGTTGTGTAAGTGTCACAAGCAAAGAGAATGTGCTCAGTAAATGCTTATTGAATGAATAAATGAATGAATGCACCAGATCTATATGCTCAAAAATCTGACTTAGAGACAAGAACAACACAAGCGAAATAAATTGATGCAAGTAAGAGGCATTATATAATCACGTGGCACTAAATACATGTACCTATTATTAAATAAGTCTCAAATTGATTGTGTTTTCTTTCCCGCAAAACACATTCTTCTTCATGAAGATCCTTATTTGTGGCTGGTGTCCACTTAGCCACCCAAACCAAACCACCCATCCTCAATTTCCCATTCGCCCTCAACTGATCTGGCTCAAATCAATAGGCACATAGTCCTGTTTGTTTGACTTCATCTCTTGTCTTTTTTTGTTTGTTTGTTTTTTGTTTTTGTTTTGTTTTGTTTTGTTTTAGATAGGGTCTCCTTTTGTCACCCAGGCTGGAGTATAGTGGTACAATCTGGATTCACTGCAGCTTCCACCTCTCCAGCTCAAGTGTTCCTCCCACCTCAGCCTCCTGAGTAACTGGGACCACAGGTGCACACCACCACACCTGGCTAGGTTTTGTCTTTTTTTTAGAAACAGGGTTTTGCCATGTTTCCCAGACTGCTCTCAAACTCCTGGACTAAAGTGATCCTCCTGCCTCAGCCTCCCAAAGTGTTGGGATTACAGGCGTGAGCCACCATGCCCAGCTTTTGACTTCATCTCTTGATGCTTCTGTGTCCTCTTCATCTCCACGGCAGTTCCAGCTCCCATCACATCTCATAGCACTGAAGTTGGCCTCTGGTCTTTCTACTCTACAGGCTGAGTCTTTCCTAAAAAATCTGGTCCTTCCCCACTTCTCCAGTAATTCTTTATTACCCCCCTCCAAGGTAAAACCCCATCTCCCCAAGTACAAAATGTTTTATTACCTGGACTAAATCTACCTTGTCAGTCTCTCACCCACACTTGAAGTCTTAGCCAGGCCTATGAATTCACCTTTTCCTCAATAGACCACAATCGTTCCTCTCCTCTTTTTTCTTGTTAATTTTTAAAAATTGTAATAAAATATACATCTCATAAAATGTATCATTTTAACCATTTTTACGTAGACAGCTCAGTGATATTAAGTACCTTCACATTGTTGTGCAACCATTCCCACCATCCGTCTCCGGAACTTTTTCATCTTCCCCAACTGAAACCTTATGCCAATCAAACAAAAGCATTCTCCCTTCTCTCAAGCCCCTGGCAACCATTCTACTTTCTGTCTCTATGAATTTTACGACTCCAGATAATCCATATAAGTGGAAGCATACACTATTTGGTTTTTTGTGTCTGGCTTATTTCACAGGAGGTCTTTGAGATTCATCCATGTTTAACATGTGTCGGATTGCATTCACTTTTATGGCTGAATAATATTCCATTGTAGGCGTGGCCCACATTTTGTTTATCCATTCAGCTGTCGATGGAAAGTTGGGTTACTTCCATCTTTTCACCCTTGTGAATAATCCTGCTATGAACATTGGTGTACAGGTCCTGTTCAAGTCTCTGCTTTCTTTCCCCCAGAACCTTTTAAAAAAATATTGTGTGTTCCTTCTGGCTAGAGAGTCAGCCCGGAGGCATCTTCCATCCTTCTTTCTGAAGAACTCCTACTCATTCATCAAGACTCATCTCGGTCCGGGGTGGTTGCTCACACCTGAAATCCCAACACTTCGGGAGGTCGAGGCAGGTGGATCACCTGAGGTCAGGCATTCGAGACCAGTTTGACCAACATGGTGAAACCCCATCTCTACTAACAATACAAAAAGCCAGGTGTGGTGGCGCACACCTGTAATCCCAGCTACTCAAGAAGCTGAGGCAGGAGAATCGCTTGAACCTGGGAGGTAGAGGTTGCAGTGAGCCGAGATTGCACCACTGCATTCCAGCCTGGGTGACAGACTGAGACTCTGTCTCAAACAAAACAAAACAAAACAAAACAAACAACAAAAAAAACCCTCATCTCAAAAGTCCATTTTCTAATTTAATCAAAGAGAGGTTGCCTTGACTTCCTCTGCGTCCTAACCCCACAGACTATGTCTTCTTATAGTCCTTATTTCATTGAATCACAATCACTTGTGCCATTGCCTTCCTCCCTTACTAAACTGCACTTTAGTGAAAAGGGAGCTTACCTTGTAATCTTTCTCCTCCAGATAACATGCCTAGGCCACGGTCAGGACTTCATAAATATTTGAGAAGAAATAATTTAAGGACTACCTCTGGGTTCTTCAGTCCCAACTTCTCTAGGGACTTAAGGAATATTATCAACTAATGTTGATTTTTATTGTTTGTTGGCTCCAGGATAAAGATCCAGCACAGATTTCTGACCTTGGAAGTATTCTTTGGCTGCCACAGGGTCTTATTTCACTGGTGGTCCTGAGGAGATGAATCACCGTGGTTAGACCCTCTGAAATGCAGCTTCTTTGAATCCTGTTAATCATCTACCTACTTAGCCCTGGTGGGAAGGCTCGAGCCAGCTGAGCTTTCATTTACGCCTTCAGCCAGGTGGACTCGAACATTTCTAATCATGCCAAAGTGGAGGACCAGGGGAGCAGAGTGAACATGAGTTGAAATGAGCTCTCAGCTTCAGAATTAAAAAGCATTTTCTCATCTTTTCTAAGGACCATGCTGCTAAAGGTACAGACTTTAATAGTTATAAGAAAGTCATAGGAGGCCAGGAGCGGTGGCTCATGCCTGTAATCCCAGCACTTTGGGAGGCCGAGGCGGGCGGATCATGGATCATGAGGTCAGGAGATCGAGACCATCCTGTGAATGATGAAACCCCGTCTCTACTAAAAATAAAAAAAATTAGCTGGGCGTGGTGGCAGGCGCCTGTAGTCCCAGCTACAGGACTACAGGCTGAGGCGGGAGAATGGCGTGAACCCCTGAGGTGGAGCTTGCAGTGAGCCGAGATTGCATCACTGCACTCCAGCCTGGGCGACAGACCGAGACTCCATCTCAAAAAAGAAAAAAAAAAAGAAAAAAGCAAGCAAGCAAGCTATAGGAAACCTAAAATACAGGTCTTGGCTCCCCATCCACTCCCCTCTTTCCCATTTTCTTGACCCTGTTCCTTGCCTGCCAGCTCCGTCTTTCTTTCCTGAGTATCCTAGTATGTGGCCTGGCCTTCCTCTTGCCTATGATCCCAACTCACACAAAGGAGAAAGCATCTCTCACCTGCCTTGCATGATGATGTGTTCAGCACACCACAGTGTGTGGCTTTCAGTCGTTTATCCTTTTGTTCTTTGACCTCACCTCTTGTGCTCCATGCTGGAGGATTCCAGATATCTGCTTACGTTTGAGAGGTGGGAGCAGGAAGGTTATACTCCACCCCACAACGAGGGAAGCATACACATGCAGGCATGTGCACACGCACACTTTGAAAAAGGTTCAATCACTTCCTAATAAAGTTCAGGTGCAATTTCCCATCCCTATTTGAGTTCAGAATGTGTTGAGGAGTTTAGTGTAGACTCCCAGTATAACTGAACTCGTCCTCAGATCATATTAACCTCTAAAATATTGGGACTAACCCCACAGTCACCTTTCAGCCTACAAAGCGCACCTGAGAAGCTCTTCTTGTGTCCTGAGCTTCTAGCTTCCTCTTGCTGCCCTCCCCACCCCACTCCACAAGGGGCCCGCCCTTTGGCTGTTGGTCACTATCTGCTTCATCAGCCTCACAACTGGATGGGTCAGAAGGAGGAGGAATAAAATGCTAAGATGGAAGTTTGTTCTGAGATTGGAATGTCTTCAAAACATTCTAGGTATGGCTCCAGGTATAAAAGACAAAGCCACTAGTAGAGTTTCAGCACCCAAGCATGCCACAGATTTTTTTTTTTTTTTGAGTTCTGTAACAACAATGTTCAATTCCCTTAGCCCTGGAGGTGGCAACTCCAGGAAGTCAGGGAGGTGAAGCAAGAAGGGAAGAAAAGTCCATTCTCTTCATGAGGAAGACAGAGTGCAGGGAGACTGGACTGAGACAAGGAGACCATCTAGGAGGCAGCCGTCAAAACTGTGAGGCTCTGAACTAAGGCAGGGGCTCTAGGCGTCGGGTCTAGATAACTGGGTGATTGGCTAAGAAAGACTAGAAAACATTTTAGGAAAAAATAATGACCAGTTTCCAGTTTGCGCTATGTTAAGTTTGGGCTGGCACCATCAGATCTTACTTATCTTCTGCCTGGGCATGTCCCTGCTCTTGTCCCCTGTGATCTGTTTTCCACATTGTAGACTGATCAAGTCTAATTGGGTTTCTCAGTCCTCTAGGCTATAGCCCAAAGTCCTCAATGTGGCCTTCGGTTCCTTGCATGCATTGCTCCTGCCAACCCTCCAGCTTATTTGTTTATAGTCCATCTTTCCTATAGGAAGCTCCATGAGACCAGGAAGGATGTCTCTCTTATTCTTGGATTCATTTGCAATGCCCAGCACATAATTGGTTCTAGAGAGAAATGGGGAAGAGAGAGACTGAGAGAGAGAGAGAAAGTAAAGAATGAATAATGGCCAACTGGAGACTCTGGGAGATAATTTGAGCTATAAATTTGGGGCCATTAACATTAAAAAGGTATATGAAGACATGGAAGTAAATGAATTTGCGTATTGTCAGAAAAGATGAAACCTTGGGGAACAGTGACATTCTAGGTGGCCACATGAGTGAGGAAGGATAAGCAACCCGAAATGAGGCTGCCTGAGAACAAGCTGCTAAAGACACAGGCGGGGAACTGGCCAAGAGCACAAGAGCACAGGGCAATAGGAAGGAGTGTCAAACGCTACCAAGATACACAGTGTGGGAAGGACTGACAGGAGGCCACATTTACAGTCCACACGGGATAGAAGAACAAGGCCAATGACACAAAAGAAAATGATCAAACAACTGCAGAGCATGGGACACTCCACAAGACAATCAAGATGATCTCTTTATTTATGCATTTGAGATAGGGTCTCACCCTGTCACTCAGGCTGGAGTACAGTGGTATGATCATAGTTCACTGCAACCTCAAACTCCTGGACTCAAATGATCCTCCCAAGAAGCTAGGACTACAGGTGCACACCACCACATGTGGCTAAATTTTTTAATACTTTATAGAAATGAGGTCTCTGTTTGCTGACCAGACTGGTCTTGAACTCCTGGCTTCAAGCGATCTTCCTGTCTTGGCCTCCCAAAGTGCTGGGAATCCAAGTGTGAGCCACTGCACCTAGCCAGGATTTTTTTTTAAATCATTGTTATTTTTACAAAGAAGCTAAAAAGAGTCAATCACAAAAATATTTTTGATTGGATCCTGGTTCATAAAAAAATTAAACTCTAAAATTAGCTGCATGGATATCTGCAGAAAGAACCTTACAAAGGAGGGGAAGAGTCAATGCAAAGGTTCCAAAAGGGGACACTGCCCAGCCTGTTTAAGGAAAGGCAAGGAGGCCAGTGTGACCAGAGGAGGGTGAGCAAGTTGGGGGAGGGTAAAATTCATAGGGTCTTGGATGCAATTGGTAAAGACTTTGAACTTGACTCCATTTTTGGCATATTCAGTTTGAAATATCTATGTAACATCCAAGTGGAGAAGTTGAGCAGACAGCTGGGTATGCAAGTCTGAAATTCAAGGGAGGCCAGGTGTGGTGGCTCACATCTGTAAAGCCAGCACTTTGGAAGGCTAAGGTAGGCAAATCGCTTGAGCCCAGGAGTTTGAGACTGGCCTGGGCAATATAATGAGACCCCATTTCTACAAAAAAATTTAAAATTTAACTGGGTGTGGTGGTTCACACCTATAGTCCCAGCTATTTGGGAGGCTGAGGTGGGAGGATTGCTTGAGCCCAGGAGTTTGAGGCTGCAGTGAACCTCATGCCAGTGCACTCCAGCCTGGGTGACAGAGTGAGACCCTGTCTCAAAAAAAAAAAAAAAAAAATCAAGGGAGAAGCTATGAAAGGAGATAAAAATTTAGGAGTCATCAGCAAATTACATGATTTCAAAGCCATAAAACTCGATGAGATCATGGAGGGAATGAGGATAAGGAATAGAAAAGGGCCAAGGAGTGAGCACCGGGCCTTCCAAGGCAAGAGGTCAGGAGAAAAGTAGGGATCAGCCAAGGTGGCTCTGAAGGACTGGCCCGTGTGAGGGAAGGGAACCCACAGAAAGCGGTGCCCTGGAAGCCGAGTGTGGACGTGGGAGGCAATCATGTGGGTTCCCTGCTGGCTCAAAAATGAGGCCCAAGGCCTGGGTTCATCCACACAGAGGCACAGCTGACCTTGACCTCGGCAGGGCAGTTTTGGTGGAGGGAAGTAGCAAAGGGCTGCCAGGCTGAGGCCTGGGAGAGACTGGGAAGAGAACCACTGGAAACAGTGCGTAGAGCAGAGTTGCGGGGGGGCGGTGTCACAGACAGAGGGACAAGGAGTCAAGAGAAGTTTGGGGCTTTTTGACTTCTTTTTTCTTTTTTTGCTTTAAGATTGGAAAAGAGAGGGCCAGTCCATAATGTTGATGGGACTGAACGAGCCAATGAAGGAGCACATGAGGGAGTGAGTGACTGAGAGCAGATACAGGGTCAAGTGAGGGTTCCGCCATCTGAGAGAGGTCTGAGCAGGAGTCCCAGCACGTGGGAGATCGCCCTGGAGAGTGGATTCACAGAGACGGCGGGGGTGCCATCCGAAGTCCCTGCCTTGAGGGGCCCGTTGTGTCCTACCCGCCTGTTGAATCTGGCTGTCCCCACAGCTACGTTGCCTGGGGCCCAACTAGGGCAGAGATACAAATACGCCAGGCCATGGCCCCACAAAGTCTGGCCTCAAGGCTGCAGCCCATTTGGAAAACGTTTTAATTTCATTTGCGTGTTTTTTCAATTTGATTATTAAGTGCCGTTTACACATGGACGGGGAAAGCCTGTTTTCATTCGCTGATTCCCCTTCCTCCCTGGCCTGCGTGCCTCCCCGGTGAGTAATGGGGAGGCTGCTTTTCTGGAACACAAGGGAAAAGTTCCAGCAAATTGCAAAAGCATGTTCCTTCCTTGAAAAATCCTTTCACACTTGTTTTTTACTCCGTTTGTAAAGTTCATGAAAAGCCTCCATAAAAGTGCTTTAAAAGGCCTTAACTTTCTTTGTTCTCCACATTCAACTTTGTTTTTCTCTCTTAAGGGGGTATATAATTTCAAGGGATAACAAACAAAACATCAAACCTAGGGAGCGAGTGGCGAGATGAAGGAAATGCAGCAAACTTTAGAAATGTCGGAGGATCACAGGTTGGAGGTACCAGCGAGGGGGAAATTTCCACATGTGTTTTCAGAAGATGACAGTCCGGCACTCCCCCACTGGCCCCATCATCGCTCAGATTTGTTTCTGAAGTTATTAACATTTCACGCAAGGCTAGGGCAGCTGGGCAGACAGAAAGACTGAAATAATAAAGGCTCAGGAAGAGCAACGCATCCTTTTAGGTACATTTCAGCAGCCTGAACTATCGGGGTGCAGGAGATGGGACCGTAGGAAATCGTGCTGCCAAGAATTTGCAAAGAAGGTTTCCCTCCTCAAGGCCAGAGTGGGGCGTCATCTGAGCAGAGAAATACAGAAGGTTCTTAGAGAGGATGGAGGCCATATAAGGAGTTTCCCTCTGCAGAGAGAGAGTCCACTCTGGTTTGGGTTTGATGAGACAGCTTTCTGAATATGGGCAGTGGGAGGAAGGAGCTGAGAGGATGGGGTTCCCACCAGCCTCGAGGGATGGTCCTGGAGTGCCTCATGGGGCTGGCCAGGGAAAGTGCTACAGGGTGCTGTGGGCAGTGCTTGGGGACTGGGTAGCGTGCCTTAGCCAGCTATTGATCTAATTCCGGTCATTGTGACCTGCCTGTCCTGGTGTCTGAGTCCATCTAGGGCTGCATGTCTGGTGTATCTGTCCCGAGCCCTCTGGGCTCCAACGTTGGCAAAGTAACACTGGCGGACTCACCTCTCCATTCCCATTTCTCTCTGCAGCACCTGCTTCCCTCCTGCATGCCCCTCCTCATCTTCCTCTGTCACCCCCAGGGAAGGACTTCCAAGAAGGGACTGAGAAGAGGCAGAGAACTCTATTTTGACAAAGGCCTGAGAGGGAGAAATGCTGTTTGTTTGCTTGGTGGGTTCAAGATATGGAGGATGGGCAAGAAGCAGGAGGAACGGAGCTATCTTCAGCTCCTGAAATCCTGGGAGGGACACTATGGTTCCAAAGGCCACCGTGCCTCCCTAACCCAATAATGAGCTCTGGGTGGACAGGAGCCCAGCCTTCATTAGTGCTGTGGGCCCTGGGTTCTGGGATATTGCAATTAGGGTGGTGCTTTCCCCAGCAATGGCCACATGATCGGCAAATAGATCCTTACATCTCTTTGAGCGCTGGACCCCTTCTCTGCCGCAGAGAAAGAACCAGCAGTGCACCCCGCACACACCCTCTTCCTTAGGTACTGGGCTGACCATAGGACTTGCTGTGCCTACCGCTGAGGAAGCTGCCCCGTGGCTCCTCCGCCCTGCCTGGGTGTCCTCTTCTTCCCCCAGCTGGCCCAGTTGCCTCCTCTCTGTTCCGCCTTTTCCTCCCCGCCTTTCTTTCCCTTCCTCTTTCTATCCCTCTGATCTTCTCTGATCCTTGGATTGCCTGGCAGAAGGCCAGGGGGTAACCCGGAGTTCGCCTCAGCAGCCTCAAGCTCAGAAGCAGTTTCATGCTAAGCCATGGCTACCCCAAAGGCCTCTCACCTCATTTACATCCAGGGCTTTTCCTCAGCCACACCCTTGTGGGTGCTCCAGAGAGGGCGTGACAATCACCATGTCTTTCTTTGTGCCAGCCCTAAGTATAACCCCACCCAAGACAACCTGATTCTTCCAACACCTGATCTTCTATAGTTACTTCCACTTTGCACATGGAGAAACTGAGGCTGAGAGAGATGAATTTACCTGCTCTCTGGAGCGTCCACTGCCATCACTGTACTCAAGTAAGGAATCACTTGTTAAACGCATCTAATCCCATCTTCTTCGGAAGAACAATGTGGTCTACAGGGTTGCGTCAGGGTTGTTCATCATCAGGGCTGTGAACCTGCAGTTCTCTGACCTGGCTACCTGCATCCCCTCCCTGAGACACCAGCTTCCTCATGCTTCTACTGCTCTTGCCCCACCCCAGTTTAGCAAAAGCCTGGCCATGCTTCCGATCTTTCACTATTCCGGGCTCTACCAGAATCTACTGAGAGTGAGCGAGATTGACATAGCTCCCGGCTCCTTGAGTTTTCCTCTTCAATCACTTGAATACATAATGCATTTTTATGTGCTTGCAATGGCACGGCTTCAGCTTTGCAAAATCAAGACTGTCAGCCCCTTTACAGTGAGTCTACTCCCTTGATTAACTTGAGGGTAAGGAGAACGTAATAAAGAGGTTTCATTAAATGCAAAGAAGATCATCACTTTTAACTGTCCCTGTGGAAAAGCCCACGCCAGATCTCTGATTCTTCTCCTGAACTAACTGGTTCTTTGCTAGGAGATGAGTGAAAGCAGCGTTTGTTCAGGCAACCGGGAGGAGCTGTTCCACTCCTCCCCCAACCCCCGCCCCTTGGCCTCTGGAAGGCTCTTTTTAGGGCATGCTGGTTTTTATGCACACTGATGGCTGTTTCGTATCGGGGCTGATAGGCTTGGCTGAACGGTTGCCACACAGCCAGCACACGCTGCACAACACGGCTAGGAGGGAGTGTTTATGGGGCTAGCTGCTAATGATTTCCATTTATGGAACATGTGTGCAGCAGCTGAGTGGGGCCGGCTAAGATAGGATATCAATAAAGGCCTGGCTGCACACACAGGATCTCCTGGGCAGCTGCAGTGATGGTTCCAGTGCAAGCTTCTGGGGGATCTTGAGGCTCCCCAGAATTCAGGCCCTTCAGTGCAGATCATGTCCTAAAAAGACAGCTCTGTTGGGAAAGCTGTGGCCAGGATGACTGTACAAGGCCAATAAGAAAAAGGATTGCTGTGATAAGAATTAAAACTCACATTCACTGGGTGCTCAACTCATACCTCATGCCAGACATTGTGGGAAGCTAGCACATGCGTATTGTTTTCTTTTGTTTGATCCTCACAACAAGCTTATGAAGTTGGAACTATTTTTTTGTTTGTTTGATTAATCACGGTACTGAAGAGGAAACACTCGTAGAGATGACGGACTTTGCCCAAAGCGGCAGAGTTGGGATTTAATCCCGGTGGTCTAACTTCAGAGCCCTGTTCCATAGGTGTGGAAAAGTGAATTCTAGACGTTCACTCAAATCATGTTAGATCACAGTTGACATAAGAGTAAAAGACATGCATTTTTGTATTAGAAGGACCTAGATTGAAGCTCTAGCTTTGCCACTTACAAGTTATATAAACTCCTTAAGCCTTGGTTTCCTCACTAAAAGAGAAGATAATAGTGTTACCTAGTACTAGAGTGTGGAAAGCCATAGCTCAGTACCCACCATCGAATAAGCCTCCAGGAAATGTGTAACAATGCGTTCACACCAGGGGTCAGTGCACCTGGGGTTCTGAGTATGGACCCCAAGATGCAGGAGCACGTGCTGGATGGAGCTCAGCTTCTACAACTTTCTCAACCCTTCCCCCTGCCCCGCCCCGAGCCTTAGTTGCCTCGTCAGTAGAATGAGACGGTAATAGAGACCGCTAACAACAGGTGTGTCAGGGACCACACAGAGTGGGATGTCAGGAACAGAGGAGCTTGTATGTACAAAACACATTTTGCGTCTTCCAAAGCTCTGGGAAAATGCTACTTGTTGTCTTTGGAAACAAAATCCTGTTGGAGTTCTCCCTTTTGAGCACAGCCGCCCTGCACATGGCATGTAGTTATAAGCAGAGGGGAAAACAGAAAGCTGACCTTCAAAGTTCTTATGCGCTCCAGGGGGAAGATGAGACCAGCAAAAATAAAGCGTTCACTGAAAACAAAGTGGCATGTCCATATACACACATGCTTGTAGATAATCACTTACAGCCATGCAGAGACATGTGCAGGGCTTTGGGGATTCTGTTCGAGTGCCTGAGATGACATCTGGGTGGGTTTGTAGAAGGAGGGGCCATTTGGGGCAGGGGAAGGAAGGTCCCCCCTAGAAAGGGAGCTCCACTTCATTTCCTTCTCATCTTGCCACCAATGCCTCCAGCACACAGTTGGTGCTTAATGTGTGCTTGTGGAATGAGAACAGGAAGTGGAGAGAGCAGGATCCAAGCAGGGGAAGTGGACAGGGTGGCATGACTCAGAGGTGGGGCAGGCACGCCACTAAATGCTGAAGGCATGAGTTTATTCTTCTTGAGTGTTTTCTGCCAGAGGTTGGCCCATGATAGGCCCAGAGGACCTTCTTCTCCTTAAAGTTATCCTTTGGGGAGAAGAAGAGAGAGAGAGACTGAGACAGTATTCCATTTATGCAGTTTTGTTTGATCTCATCTTTGTGTGAACTTTACACACACAAACCCTCCTAACGCTGGATTCCAGTACAAGCTAAAACTGATCCTCCTGGGCGCAGACACTTTGGGTGGCCTCACCCAGATCTATTCTCCCCCACCTTCTTGCTTACAGCACCGCAGTCTTGTTCAGGAATCACTGCTCAGGGATGGTCACTATGGTGGCTGTGTCATGTATTGGCGTGCCTAGGCTGCTGGTAGGTTTCTGGAGTCCACTTTCTTGTATGTTTCCAGTTCTGCCGCAAGAGATATCTTGCCTGAGATTTGGAGGGCAGAAGTCAAGCTCCAAAAGTCAGGCAGTGTCGCCAGGCTCATTTCATTGTCAGAGTGTGGTGGGCGGGCCTGCAAGTGCTTCGCCTCTGCCTGGATCCTTCTTCGGCTTCCTCAAGGCCTTGGCAGAGCTCAGTGACAAAGGACACCCACTTCTCTTGCAGGAGGACATGGAGATTATCCTCATGTGGGGGGTCCAGCTTGTCCTTGCTCTTTTCCACTTGACATCCATCTCCCCTTCTCCACTTGCCACCCCATGGACTTCCAAACGCAGCCACAGCACGGTAGAGACAGTTGAACCTGTTTCCACAATTGCAGAGGGTCAAACCTCTGTAACACATCCCTCATTGCATGTTTATACGTAGAGCCACTTTCTGTCTCTGTATCAAACTTTGACTTATGTAAATACCGTATCTCCAGCTTGAGAGTGAATCCTGGTTGGTCTGAGCCAGTTGTGGTTCATTCCCCTTGGTGGTGATGGGCTCAGGGATGGACATGTGACCTGGGACTCCAATAGTGGAGCCTGGGGGAAAGGCTTCCTAGATCTGAAGAAAAGACACAAAGAAAAGATGGTGCTCTTCTACTGATGTAGTGTCCGGATATCATGCTTGGAATTGAGGCAGCCATTGTAACCAAGCCAGGGGATTACCCAAAGAACCACGCTGAGGACCAAGATAGAAGAGATGGAAACAACCTGTGTTCTCCAGGGTAGAGTTCAGCTGGGGAGCTAACCTTCCTTGAAACCGCCTACCTGGCGTTCCAGGTATGGGAGATGTTACTCAGTAGTCCCCGGTTATGTGCAGGGGATATGTTGCAAGATCCCCTGTGAATGACTGAAACTGCCATAGTACTGAACCTTATATATGCTATGTTTTTTCCTATACCTATGATATATACCTATGATAAAGTTCAATTTACAAATTAGGCACAGTAGGTGATATGGTTTGGCTGTGTCCCCACCCAAATCTCATCTTGAATTATAGCTCCCATAATTCCCATGTGTTGTAGGAGGGACCTGGTGGGAGATAATTGAATCATGGAGGTGGTTCCCCCATCCTGTTCTCATGGTAGCGAATAAGTCTCACAAAATCTGATGGTTTTATATGGGATTTCCCCCTTTTGCTTGACTGTCATTATCTCTTTCCTGCCACCATGTAAGATGTGTCTTTGGCCTTTTTGCCATAATTGTGAAACCTCCCCAGCCACGTGGAACTGTGAGTCCATTAAACCTCTTTTTCTTTATAAATTACCCAGTCTTGGTTATGTCTTTATCATCAGTGTGAGAATGGACTAATACAACAATAATTAATAATAAAATAGAGCTAGTATAACAATATGTCAGCATCCCTGCTGTTAAATTTAGAGCCATTATTAGGTAAAAGAAAAGATATAAGCGCTGTGCTACCTCGAAGGTTGTTCTGATCACCAAGATGGCTACTGAGTGACTAAGGGGCAGGCGGCATCGACAGTGTGTATATGATGAACAAAGGGATGATTTATGTCCCAGGCAGAACACAGCAGGACTATGAGAGATTTCATCAGCTACTTAGAATGATGCAACATTTAAAATTTATAAATTGATTATTTCTGGAATTGTTCATTTAATATTGTCAGACCACAGTTGACTGTGGGTAACTGAAACTGCATAACTTGAAACCGTAGACTGGGGAGACTACCGTATTTTCTCATTGTTTAAGCCAATTGAGGCAGGCTTTCTGTTTCTTGTAGCTGGAAAACATCCTTGTCCAACTCCCACCCCAAGAAGGAGCCTCACGTTTCCTCTTGCAGTGGGCCCTGAAGTCTCCTTTCTCTGGGAGCTTTTCCAGAATGGAAGTGGTCAACTCGGAGTGAAGCTGGTATCCGGCCTCCCTGAGCTTGCTCTTCCCAACCAAGAGGCTGGAAGATGGGCGACCCAGCAATCCACGGAAGATTTGAAACTAAACAATAGAATTTAGGACGATCAAAATGGTTTCCAGATTATGGCCCAAGGAAAAATGGGCTAAGGCTCTAATTGCAGTAATTATGATAATTAAGTGTACCAGCCGGATGCAAGGAATGGAAGCCCAACTGGAGCTGGTGAGACACGCCCTTTACCTCTCGGCTGTCAAGTCTAAGCTCACCCTACTGCCCTGTGATGCCAGAAGGGTACTCTGCAAGCCACAATTGACGGACTGCCCATAGGAGGCGCTAGAGGGAGACTGGGGTTAGAGAAGAGGAGAAGGACCTCATTGTTGTCTTTCAGCTCCAGGCAGCGTCACTCTAGCAGGAGCAGATGGTGAGCTCCACTTGCCAGCTCCATTCAGCATTCCCAGGGGCCCCTCACCCTCCACCTGCAGAGGTGCTGGAGTCCACCACCAGCCTGGGACCTGGGGGCTGGAGGAGCAGCTGGACAGCTTCCTCACCTACTCACTGTGGGCATCAGAGCAATTCCTGGCCCACCACCCTGGGGGTGCAAGCATCTGTCAAATCATGCCCCCTGCTCTTCAGTGGTCTGAACCCAAGCTACGCAGTTTCCCCTGAGGAGCGCCTCACCAGCATCATGAGACCCTCCTCTGATAATCACCCTCTCCCTTCTTTTCTGCCAGCCCTAGGAGTAACCTACTCCCACGTTATTGCAGCATCCTCTTTTTCATCTCTCACTGTGTAAAATTCTTTTACTCTTTTTCATCTCTCACTGTGTAAAATTCTTTTCTTTCAAATCTCCTGTTCTGAAATATCTACTGTGGTTTCTCTTTTCCTGGCTGGGGCTCATCTGAGAGAGTACATTGATTGGGTTATGTAATCCACAAGTCCAAATTGAAGGTAATCTGAGGCACAATTTGTTCCAGAGTGTCTAAATATGATTAGGGCCAACACTGGGTTTTTTGCTTTTCGTTTTTGTTTTTGAGATAGGGTCTTGCTCTGTTGCTCAGCCTAGAGTGCAGTGGCATGATCATGGTTCACTGCAGCCTCGAACTCCTGGGCTCAAGTGATCCTCAGCCTCAGTCTCCCAAGTAGCTAGGACCACTGGCACATGCCATCATTTCCAGATAATTTTTTCCCACTCCTTTTTTTATGTTTTTTCTTTTTTGAGTCTCACTCTGTCGCTCAAGCTGGCTAGAGTGCAGTGGTTTGATCTCTGCTAACTATAAGCTCCACCTCCTGGGTTCAAGTGATCCTCCCACCTCAGCCTCCTGAGTAGCTGGGACTACAGGTGCCCACCACCACACCTGGCTAATTTTTGTATTCTTAGTAGAGATGGGTTTTCTCTATGTTGGCCAGGCTGGTCTTGAACTCTTGACCTCAAGTGATCTGCCTGCCTCAGCCTCCCAAAGTGCTGGGATTACAGGTGTGAGCCAATGTGCCCAGCTATTTTTTCCCACTTCCATTTAGCGATAGGGATCTCCCTATGTTGCCCAGGCTGGTCTTGAACTCCTGTCCTCAAACAATCCTCCCTCCTTAGCCTCCTGAGTAGTTGAGATTGCAGGTGTGAGCCACTGCGCCCAGTCCACGCTCTTTCCCAACATTTTCTCAGCACCAGTATCTTCCGTATGTGAACTGTTTTTAGGGTGGCCTCCTTCTGGGGAGCAAAAATGACTGCAGCAGCTCTAATCCTCACATCCAGAAGCCAGACCTCGTCTGAGGAAGACAGAGAATGCCTTTGTCCCACATTTCTAAACAAGAACCCTGAACTTCACTTTGCTTAGATTAGGTCCTGCCATTTTAACCAATTCCTGTGGCCAAGGCACCAGCACACTGATTGGCTTGGTGTGGATTGCATGCTCTCTTCCTAAAACTGGGGTAGGACCGACACGTATGGGGTCACTGGACCCACAGATGGAAATCAGAGCTTCCTGAGAAGCTATAGTCAGATGCTGGGGACATCAAGGTCCCCTACACTTAATCTCAGATTGTCCAGGGAAGCCCAAACTTCCTATCACTATTGCTGCTGTTTTTAAAATACAATACCTTTAAAAATATGTAACTGCATTAGTCCATTTCTGTTATTAGAAAGGAATACCTGAGACTGGGTAATTCATGAAGAAAAGAGGTTTAATTGGCTCATGGTTCCACAGGCTGTACAAGCATGGCACCAACATCTGCTCAGCTTCTAGGGGAAGCCTCAGGTAGCTTTTACTCATGGTGAAAGGCAAAGTAGGGGCAGGTGCATCACATGGCAAGAGAGGGAGCAAGAGAGCAACGGGGGCTGGGCACGCAGTGGCTCACATCTGTAATCCCAGCACTTTGGGAGGCCGAGCCTGGGGGATCACTTGAGCTTAGGAGTTTGAGATCAGCCTGGCTAACATGGTGCTCAAACAATGCTCAAAAAATACAAAAATTAGCTGGGCGTGATGGTGGGTGCCTGTAATCCCAGCTACTTGGGAGGCTGAGGCACAAGAATCACTTGAACCAGGGAGGTGGAGATTGCAGCGAGACGAGATCATGCCTCTGCACTCCAGCCTGGGTGACACAGGAAAATCCTGTCTCAAAAAAAAAAAAAGAAAGAAAGAAAAAAAGAAAAAGAAAAAGAAAGAGAGAAAGTGAGGGGGTGTTGCACCAGATCTGACATGAACTATTCATCGGTCCCTATTCATCAGGGACCCTGATGCACTTTGGAAGGCCGAGACAGTGGATCACCTGAGTTCAGGAGTTCGAGACCAGCCTGGCCAACATGGTGAAACTCTGTCTCTACTAAAAATATAAAAATCAGCCAGGCATGGTTGTGCATGCCTGTAATCCCAACTAGTCGGGAGGCTGAGGCAGGAGAATCGCTTGAACCTGGGAGGTGGAGGTTGCGGTGAGCCAAGATAGTGTCATTGCACTCCAGCCCAGGCCATAAGAGTAAAACTCCATCTCAAAAAAAAAAAAAAAAAAAAAAAAAAGAACTCACTTTTCACTAAGGGGATGGTGCTATGCTAAACCATTCATGAGGGATCTGTCCCCGTGACGCAATACCTCCCACTGAGCCCCACCCTCAATACTGGGAATGACTTTTCAACAGTAGATTCGGAGAGGACAAACCTCCAAACCATAGCAATAACCAAATGGAATGTAATTTTTATTCCTTTTTAAAATACGTTCACAAATGAAAAATAGTCCTTTGGTCAACCCCATCTCCTGAATTAGGTTTCAAAAGTGATGTTCCTCAAAGCTGTGTGAAAACTCTGGCTGAGTTCGCAGCCTCAAATAAGGTGTCTCCTTTCCTTTGTGGTCAGAGGAGTGATAAGGAGATATTACTGAACAACCGTGATGTCTAGCAAACGCTTTTCAATTTTTTTTTTTTTAGGCAGAGTGTCACTCTGTCACCCAGGCTGGAGTGCAATGGTGCAATCATGGTTCACTGCAGTCTTGACTTCCTGGACTAAAATCCTCTTGCCTCAGCCCGCTAAGTAGCTGGGACTACAAGCGCATGCCACCATGCCCAGCTAATTTTTTTATATGTTTTTGTAGAGCTGGGGTTTCACCATGTTGCCTAAGTTGGGCTTTTCGATTTTTAAGTTGATTCAGGTTCATTGGAAGTGTAACCTGAGAGAGTTCATTTCTGTCTCAGCCAGCAACCAGCTGATCCCGGACACCCAAGAGTTTTGAAGATAATAGATAAACCCATTGTCATCAAGCATCGACTTAAAAATCACCTAACATTTCTGGCCTCCTCAGTCTTTCTTAGGAACCAAGTTGTTCTGTGCGCTAAGACTGCACGATTGTTTTCTTTTTACTCTTTGGTTTTTTTCTCTCTTTCTCCTGTCTTTTTTATAACCCAGGGAGATTAATCAGTTTGTTCAAGGTCATACAGCAAGGCCAAGACCCTGTCTGAGTTATAGCATGAAGTTTTAGCTCCTGGGCTATGCCCCACACAAGGGTCCTCTTATTTCCCAGATGAGCTTCCCTCTGTCTGGAGACCTCCAGGAGCTTCAGACATCCTTTCAAGGACATAAAGTGTATTTTATATAGCATTATTTGATCTCCATGAAATGTATTTTATATAACATTATTATCTTCTGCCTAAACTAATCCTATCAGGGGATAACACTAACATTCAGATGGTCCTTACTGTGTGCCAAGCCATTTCCCAAATCCTTTCCAGTTGTTAATTTCCTAATCTTCAAACAGCAGTATGAGGTAGATACTATTATTATCCTCACTGTGCAGATGAGGAAACTGAGGCATGGGGAGGTTAAGCAACTGGCCCACAGTCACACAGCCAGAAAGGATGAGCTGTGGGGTTTGAACTCAGGCACGTGGGTTATGAGAAGGGTGGAGGAAGGCAGGGGAGAGGCCCCCTCAAGGGGACTGAGAGCAACAGCCTCACTCACGTTTCTCTTCTTGCTCTTATTGCTCCACAAGTACATTTTCCACCAAAACTTACAGTCTAATATTTTTATTCTCACTTAGTAAAAGTCCTAGGCTAATTCAGGCCATTCCTAAGGTACCCAGTCAGGAGCTCCATGTCTGGAAATGGATGAGTCTATTTGGGCTGCTATAACAAAATACCATAGGCTGGGTAGATTATTTTTTTTAAAAAACCACAAATGTGTTTCTGACAGTTCTGGAGGCTGAGAAGTCCAAATCAAGGCACTGCCAGATTCAATATCTTGTGAGGGCCGCTTACTGGTTCATTGATGGTGCCTTCTGGATGTGGCCTCACATGGTGGGATGGGGAAGGAGCTCCCTGGGGCCTCTTTTTTAAGGGCACAAATCCCATTCATCAGGGACCCACCCTCATGTCCCAGTCACCTCCTGAAGGCCACACCTTTTAACACCATTGTCTTATTTTTCTTTTTAATGCCATCACTTTGGGTTTTTCTTTTTAATGTCATCATCTTGGGGGTTAGGATTTCAACATATGAATGTTCAGGGGACACAATCAGATCTTGGCAGCAGGGAAGTCACTAACGCAACTTCTCTGTGTCTTAGGAGAGGACAGCAATGTTAAGTTAAAAAAAATCAGTCCCTGGGAGCGGCCCCCTCAGACTCTGTGATAAACAGTAGTTGTAGTGTCAACACTGAACAAGATCCATGCTTTTACCATCAGTCTCAGCTCCAGTGAACCCACAGCGAGCACTGTCATTGTATCGTGGCATCAACAGGAGGCACAGAGCTGCAGGATCTCACCCAGAGGGTCATTCACTGGGGGTCACGAGTTGATCTAACTCATCTGTAATGAGTTAAGTATAAAATAACCTTTCCTCTTTCCCTGAAGCTGACTCACTCTCAGAGAAGATGCTGAAATTCAGAATGATGCTTCTGTATACATTCTGTTCAGCACCCATTTATTGAGCTCCTACTGTGTGCCTGGCACTATAGTGGGTAAACAGACCTTTTAAAATACACCAAGCTCTGACCTGAAGGAACCTGTGTCCCAGGAGGTGAACTGACATCAACCAGTTACAACAAATGTGCTGAATGCTGTCATAGAACAGTCCCTTCAAACTCTTTTTTTTCACATTTATTTATTTATTTATTTTTTAAAAAAGAGTCTCACTCTGTTTTCCAGACTGGAGTGCAGTAGCATGATCTCAACTGACTGCAACCTCTGCCTCTCAGGTTCAAGTAACTCTCATGCCTCAACCTCCCAAGTAGCTGAGATTACAGTTGTGCACCACCACACTCTGCTAATTTTTTGTATTTTCAGATGGAGTTTCACTGTGTTGGCCAGACTGGTCTCGAACTCCTGGCCTCAAGTGATCTGCCCACCTCACCCTCCCAAAGTGCTGGGATTACAGGCATGAGCCACCATGCCCAGCCCAAACTTCTGACCTTGCATCTGTACCATTTAAAATATTTGAGAGCACAAGCCAGTCTATGAGTACCAAACACACTCCTGATCATCCATCCTGGTCCCTGGAATAGGCCCCCAGCCCGGTTAAAGGACTTCCCTCAGACCCCAGCTCAATAAGTAGTATCTTATGGAGGAGATTTGGTCTTTAACAAGGCTTCTACTGTCCCAGAGCTGTTGATAGCACTGCTGCAGGACCTTCCCAGATGACTCAGCAGCGTCACACAAAGCTCTGCTCAGCAGAGGTGCCAGGGCACGCTCGCCCTTAGGGCCCCACTCTTGGTCTGGAGGAAACCAGGTGGTTTCCCCATTCGACATTCATTTTCTCTCTTCTCTCGTTATCGCCTGGGAGGCAGAGTGTGGCGTCCCCGCCTGTTCACTCACACACGTTTCTTCTGCTCGTTCCAGCTGGCCCAGAGCCCAGCTGTCATGGAGCATGTTCCCTGGCATCCGTGCACACACACAGGCCAGTCCTTGTGCCTGGGAAACACCCTCCCAACTAACTGCCTGCTGGACCAACTACTCACCTGCAGGGTCTCAGCCCAAATATTAGCTCCTTCCAAAGCCTTCCATGGACCCCCTTGCCAATCTTGCCACATAGCTCCCTTCAAGAAGATGATCTGATTTTGTAAGAAAATGAAAGAGGACTTTAACTGACAATGTAATTCTTGGACAGGAAAGCAAGGCATTCAAAAAACGAAAGTAGCACATTTGTGAAAAAACCTGGATGAGTATTTAGTTATTTTTCAAACATGAAATGAATGCTTTTTAAAAAATTACCCATTTTAAAGTGTCGTTCTGAAAGACAAGTTTAAATACGTGTGCTCATGAACTGGCGTCATGTTTTCTTTTGCTTTGAATGAGAGGATGCTCAGAGCTCATGGATGTGCTTGATTCGGTGGCTTTCCTCCGCCCAGGCTTTGAAGAGAATGCTGGCCCTCTTGGCTTTGGCTTTTGTCTTCTGTGAGAGCCCATGAGGGCAGCAGCTTGATGGGGTGGACAGAGCTTGGGCTTTGCAACCAGCATTGGGTCCATCTCTGTTGGCTCACTCATGAGAGGTGCCTTTGACTTGGGCTCGGTTCTCCTAGAGGCAGGCCTGAGACAAAGACGGGGGAGCAAGTAGCTCCTCTGGACAGGATCACGTGAAACTCCAGGAGGGGAGTCAAGAGGAGACATGGGCAAGAGAAGAGAGAAAATCAACCCAGGGAGCTTGATTGAGCCGGTTAGGTCACCACAGAGGGCAACTGGGAACTAATCCCAGTCGGGATCTTTGAGTCTTGTGGAGCACACGTCAGAGCTGTCCCACCCAAGGGGTGAGGAAGCAGGGGGATTTAGCTACCAGCTGCCATCAGCCACAGGGCAAGGGCTGCTCCTAGAGGCATTAGCTCCTTGGCACCTCTGGTCTGTCCCTAGCACAGGCTGAGCCAGAGCCTGTGGCTGAAGAAAGCTCTTAGGAATGTTATGGGCTGAAAGTTTGCATCTTTCCAAAATCCCTGTGTTGAAACACTAGCCCTGCACGTGATGGAATTAGGAGGTGGGCCTTTGGGAGGTGATTAGGTCATGAAGGTGCAGCGCTTGGGATGAGGTTAGTGCCCTTATAAGAAGAGAAGCAAGAGTTTGCCCACTCTGTCTGCTCTTGAGCATGTGAGAATACAATGAGAAGACAGCCATCTGCAAACCAGGAAGCGGGCCCTCATCCAACACCCAAGCTGCAGGTGCCTTGGTCTTGGACTTCGCAGCCTCCAGAGCTGTGAGAAATAAAGGCTTGTTGTTTAAGCCACCCAGTCACTGGTGTTTTTTCTTTTTCTTTTTATTTTTTTTCAATAGCAGCCAGAACCAACTGAGACAGGAAGGGACCACCGGTGCTTACAATAAGGAGCCATCAAGGATGGTAAGAACCCAGGGCATAAGGAAGGGCAATGACAGTGTCTGCTACCAACCATAAAAGGAAGTAAGAAGAACAATAAAAACATGAATGCTAACTTCAGTGTATGGCTGGGAAATCCAATGAGGTGATATATGTGAAATCACTGTGTAAACTAAAAGTCATCACATCAGTGTTCCATTTGATACTAGGGATGGTGAGGATGCCAATGACAGCAGTGAATCACATGCTAGATCACTTGCTCCGTCTCCCTCATTGGAATCCCTGACCATAGATTGGGTTCCAGTAGCTTTTAAGTCTTTGTGAATTTCTTGGGTGGCTGGAAGTGATGTTTCCTCAGTTTATTGGACCTGTCCTAAGAGTCAAAAGTGAAACCCTGCACAGGAGTCCCTCTCCTCCCAGCTCCGGACCCTACAACTTTCAGCAAACAAATAGAAATGCTTTTTGTTTTATTTCTAGCATTTTGAAATTCAACTTTTTGAATATACTATATTTGCATGGGGCAAAATTCTGGGAAATATTAAATATATTAAGAGGCATACAGTGAAACCATCTCTGGTTTTCACTCATTCAGTTCTCTTTCTCCCAAAAGTCAACATGACTACTATTTTCTCGTGCAAATTTACAAAGTGTGCATATTGTGTATTCAGATTTATGTATATTTATGTAAACCAAATTTGCATTTTCCCTCTTTTCTCTTAAACAAAAGATTTCAAACAGCACATATTGTTCTTCGCCTTGCTTTTGTCACTGGGCACTATATCCCAAGTTGTACATGAAGAGTTTTCTCTTTTTTTGTGATTATTATTATGTTACCACTCCAGAAATGCTACCTGGGTGTCTTCTCTTTTTTAACAGCTGTGTAATATTCCATTCAGCTTTTCATTCTAGAAAATGTGAATCATCAGCAATGGGTGAGCCTGCTATGGGGTTTAAACACACGATCTTATTAACCCTCACACAGTCCCAGGAGGTAACTAGGGCCTGTAGTTATCACCACCATTTTGCTATAAGGAATTGAGGCCCATTGAGAGATTAAGTCCTGGCTCAAGATCATGGAGTGGGGAAGTCGCAGACCAGTCTTGGGCCTGTTGCACTATAATTGCGTCCTTCAACCACTAGACGACCTCCCTCTCAAGGAGAGACTTTGGACTATCACTAAGGCAGAGCTGAGCGGTGTCCTAAGGTGCTTGGCAAAGGTCTTGGATGCCAACTTGGGTATTTCTTTGGCAATAATGCCATATTGCCTTGTGCATGCTGTGTTTTATTTCAATGCATATTAATATGATTTCCTGCATTTTTGCCTCTCAAGAATCCCATCTGAGGCATGAATTATTGGATGGAAGGGTGGGGGACATTCTTAACGTCAGGCCCGAGAATTTGCAGTAGTGCTGGCAGAGTGCAGTGGAGTAGTCGTCCTGAGTGAGCTGAGCCCTAGGGAGCCACTGGCAACCGTGGGGGTCAGGGGGACACTGCAGGCCCTAGAGCTGGGCCTGGGCTGGAGCCCTGCTGAGGCCAGTGGGGAGTCCAGGGCTCTGGGCCAGGAGGTAGATTTAAGGGATGAAATTGGGAGGGGAGCTGTAAACTAAGAACAATGTGGGAGCTGGGAAGTGTGTCTGGAATCATTTGGTATAAGGCCACATTTTTCAGGTGAAAAAACTGAACCCAGGTGGTGGCAGCCCCAAGTTCACAGAGGCTGGAGCTGAACAAGAAGCCAGGTCTCACGACCCCTATCCAGTGCCCCTTCTACTACCACTCTGAAGACATATGCAAATAGAGTGTGTCTGTGTGTGTGTGTCTGTGTGTATCTATGTTTGTGTGTCTGTGTGTGGGTATGTGTGTTTGTGTGTTTGTAGTCTGGGGAAAACAAGTGTGCATGTGAACCTCTGTGTATGTGAGTCTGCAGCACAAGCTGAGGAATGGAGAGTAAGAGGAACTCAGGGCCAGGAGGAAGAACAAGGATAAAAACGAAATAAAATCAGGATAAAAACGAAATAAAATCCAGGAATCCTTCCAGTATACATGCAAGTCCCAGGACTTCCAATTTGGAGTTTTGCCGTCTTTAATTCCATGACAATGTGTGACAGTCTAACTGGTATTCATCTGAGGGGTTGTTGTTTATTTTTATGACTCCAGCAACTGCAAATGTGAGAGTTCTCATGCCCTCTGGCAGATCCTCAGAAGCTCTCAGTTATTAATGGCCTTGATCACACACATACGCAGGAGATGCTTGCTGTCCTTGGCTCAGCATTCACTGCACTTCTTCAGGTGAAGCCCACAAAATGATGGGGACTGACAGTGGAAGAAAGACGGTTCCCTAAAGACTTTTTGCCAGAATTTGGCCGGGCGTAGAGGCTCACACCTGTAATCCCAGCACTATGGGAGGCCATAGCAGTTACATCACTTGAGGTCAGGAGTTCGAGACCAGTCTGGCCAATGTGTGAAACCCCATCTCTACTAAAAATACAAAAATTGGCCAGGCATGGTGGTGGGCGCCTGGAATACCAGCTACTTGGGAGACTGAAGCAGGAGAATCACTTGAATCTGGGAGGCAGTGGTTGCATTGAGCCAAGACTGTATCACTACACTCCAGCCTAGGTGACAGACAGAGACTCCGTCTCAAACAAAAAAAGAAAGACGTTTTGCAAGAATTATCGGGGAAGAAAATTTATCTCCCCTGTAGTTGCCACTGTAAATAAACCTGGAGATGTGGAGACCTCTTCATTGGAAAAGCATGTGAGGATGAAGCCAACACAGAGAAAAGCAGAACATAGAGAGTGATTCCAACTGATACATTTTTGAACACCTGGAACCAGCTGTGCCCGAAGCAGGTAATACCTGCACTTTTGAATTACAAGAGGCATTACATGATCTTTTCTGTGATATACATAATGAATGAAAACTAGGCTACCTAAGTTTGAATTTTGGGGCTGCCACTACCTTTGACCCCCACCATATTATCATCTATAAAATGGGATAATGATAGTATCTACCTCATAGGTTGATATGAGAATTAAATGAATTAGCAAATCGAAAGCATTTAGAACAGTGCCTGACATACATTTAGCATATTGTCATTTAAAAAAAATATTTGTGTACTGCAATAACAAATAGCCCCAAAATCTTTGTGACTTAAAACAATACAATTTTTATTTTTGCTCATATTACATATTCAGGAATCCAGGCTGATGGAGCAGCTGCCATCTCTAATGTTGCTGGCCACCACAACAGAGGAAAATAGAATCTAGAAAAAGCCACGCTGGCTCTTAAAGCTTCTCCCCGGGACAGGTACAGGTTGCTTCTACTCACGTTTCATTACCAAAACAAGTCATGTGGCCACACTTAACTTCAAAAGGGAAGAAAGGGCAAATCTGCTGTGTTCCCAGAAGGAAGAGCCCTATTGACTCCTACATTATCATTGTTATTTTGTAACTATTTGAATATTGGACGCTTATGTCGAAAAGATGCAGAGATAATTTTTTTAAAAATCTCTGTTTCCCTAGTTTTTGTTTTCTTAGTTTTTATTTTATTTTATTTAAAAACTTTTTCAGAGACAGGGTCTTGCTGTCACTGAGGCTAGAATTCAGGGGCACAGTCATAGGTTACTGCAACCTTGAACTTCTAGGCTCAAGCTTTCTTCCCACCTTAGCCTCCCAAGTAGCTAACACCCCAGGTGTGCACCGCCATGTCTAGATAACTTTTTATTTTTTATTTCTTTTGTGGAGGCTGAGTTCTCACTATGTTGCCCAGGTTGGTCTCGAACTCCTGGCCTCAAACAATCCTGCCTCAGCCTCTCATAGTGCTAGGATTATAAGCATGAGCCACTGTGCTCTGATTTGTTCTGGTGTTATACTCCCCAGGGACCAGGAGCCATGACTGAGCCATGCTCTATTTACCTCACTTTTCACCACACTACTCCAGTCACTTTAGAATCTGTTGGTCCTGGTGTCCATCATCTAAGGTCACTGACGTTTTCAACAATCTCGTGCTGGTTAAATCCCAGAGAAGAGGAAAGAAGCTGTATCTTGGGCCTACAGTCACAAGCAAACAAGAGAAAGAAAGAATTGAGGGACAAAAGATGAAAAGCTCTCTTTGAGAGAGGTTGGTGACTTGGGTCTGAAGCAAAGGGCTGTGAGGGAAGCTGGACGGGGCAGGGGAAGGTGCTAAACAAGGATGTAGCATCAGTGATGGTCTTGTTCAGCCTGACTCATGGGCAGCTCTGAAGTGTGAGTTGCACACGGAGTGGGTCCTGCCTTGAGGCAAGGGAGCTGGCCTTTTGTACCCCATTACTATGAGTCATTGGCAGTGAGCTACCCCTTGGAGGGGGGCATTCACCTTCTGGGTCAGGCAGCTCCTGTTGGATTGGTCAAAGGCAATTCTTGGAGAAGGGGGCCACTGTGCACTGTTCGCATCTAACCCTAGCAGGCGCTGGGGGATGCGTGCAGCAGTCCTATCAAGGCGCCTGGGTGGGACACTAATAGCATCTACTACAGGTGGTCAGAAAAGCACTAGAGGGCTTCTCTACCATCTTTCCCACCTGTATAACGGCACGTTCAAAGCATGAGATATACTGACATTAGTTGGGTAAGTAATGGCATCCAATGGCTTCCCATTTACCTCCTGGATTCAATACAAATTCTGCCATCAATGTATATTTCCAGGCTATGTCCCAGTGCTCTCCCTATATGAAAAGTCACCTGGAAACTTGCCATCTTCTGAAGAACCTCTGTGCCTTGGATCAGGCTCTTTCCTCTCTTCTGCCAGGAGTGCCCTGTCTACCACAAGACCCATGAAATTGTATCCTCACGTCAAGGCCCTTTCAAATATTAACTAATTCATAAAGCCTTTCCTAATCACTCAACGGGATGTGAGCTTTTTTTTCCTTCTCTCAAACACTCTTTGAAACTTCAGAGTCTTTATTTTATGGAGTGGGTCCCATTCCATGAATTTGAGTCGTTTGATCAGGTTATTCCCCCAAGTCTTTTGTGAACTCTTTAGGAAGAATTGAGTCTTTTTCTCTTCGCGGCATCTGGCAAACACCCTGAAAGACAAAGGCACTAAATTAGTATATGTGTAATTGAATTGAGACTTTGCTGAGATTAAACGTCTGTGCTTAATCAAAGCCTTGTCTTATGCACGTCACCCACAACTGGCATGTACTGAGCATTTGTTTTGTGCCAAGAGCTGTGCGGAAAGGATTTTCTTCACATTAATTATCTCATTTAATTGTACTACTAATGATCTCCACCCCACAGATGAGAAACTGAAGCTCAGAGAAGGCAAGCAGCTTACCCACAGCCACACAGGTAATGGGGTGGTAACTGGGTGGAGACTCGTATATCTAAATTCAGAGCTCATACCCCTAACCTCTATGAAGCAGCTGTGAGAGGGACAAGCGCAGGTTTTCAATCGAAGATGTGACTTCTGATTGGGTACTTCAGCAAAACTGGCAGAGACTGGCAAGCTTTCTACCCAACCCATCCCCTTTTCCTCCTGGGCAAAGAGTTAGACCAGCGATTCTCAGGTTTCAGTGTGCATGTGATTCACCTGGTGAGAACAGAGGAAACAAGCAGAAAATACACACATGCACCCGCCGTAACACAATGTTAGAACGTCTATTACAGAAACATGCCCACAGTCGGGAGAAGGCCAGAATGCAGACAGAGGTGCAAGGGAAGGCAGGAAAAGTGCCCCAGAAAAGGTAACCCCAGAGCTGGTCCTTTTTTTATTTTTTTTTGAGACAGAGTCTCGCTCGACCCAGGCTGGAATGCAGTAGGTGCGCTCTCGGCTTACTGCAACCTCCATCTACCAGGTTCAAGCAATTCTCCTGCCTCAGCCTCCCGAATGGCTGGGATTATAGGCACGACCACCACGCCCTACTAATTTTTTTATTTTTAGTAGAGACGGGGTTTCAGCAATTTGGCCAGGCTGGTCTTGAACTCCTGACTTCAGGTGATCCACCCACCTCAGCCTTTCAGAGTGCTGGGATTACAGGCATGTGCCCCACGAGTCTTAAGGAGGAAGAGCGGGAAGAAACTGCATTACAGGTGGCGGCTTCAGCACAAAGGCAAGAGATACAAGGGCACACAAGGGCATTTGGAGAACTGCTAGCAGCTGAGGGTAGAGTGAGGGTAGAGTGAGAGAAAGAGCCAAGCCTGGAGAAGTAAGAAGAGGGCAGGTCCAAGAAGCATCATTTGAACGATGTACCAAAGATAAGGGGAACTGCTGAGGCATCTCAAGGTGAGCGACAGTGTCGGCCTGACCTTCAGAAATTTCCTCTGCCTGTTTTTGGGGAGACTGGATTAGAGGGGCTGAAGTCAGTTTAATTTTAGATGAGGAGCTTCCTGGGTCCCAGCAAGCTTCACTGCCTGGGACCCCACAGTGGGAGGCTGTCCCTAGGATTCAGATGATCCATGCAGGGCATTTCCGAAGCCAGGGAGTCACAGAGCCATACAGCTGCAGAAAGCCCTGGGGACGCGAAGCAGGCACGTTGAAGAAGGCCACCAGGACATGGAGTAAAAGGGAAAGGAGGTTAAAAATTCAGGAGGGTTGGGCTAAGACAGACCCACACAGACATCTTTTCCCTGGGATCAGTCTGTTATCTCTTCAACAGGCCATTAGTTCTCAGCCTTTCTCCTGTTGAACATAGAAGATACATGACCTTCGCCAACAGGACCTATGTCTTTGATTCACCCAGGGTCATACACACTTCCTGGAGCCACCAGTCCTTGCAACTGAGAGTCACGTTCACAGAGGGATGACCATGAACTCACTTTAATTTACAAAATAAGTAATTCACACAAAACCATTGATGTCTTCTCCATTGCTAGAAGTAGATTATAGGCTTGGAAGTCAGACAATCTCAGGCTCCCATTGGGACTCCCTCACTTATAGGCTGTGTGGCGCTGGGTGAGTCACTTACCCTCTTTGAGTCTTAGCGTTCTCATCTGGAGAACGGGTGTGATAACAGAACTCCTTTGATGGAGGGTCTGTTAGGATTGGATCTGATTATGCAAACTAAATGCTTGAAAATGTGCCTGCTACATGGTAAATACTCAATAGGTGATAACTGCCTTATTATGAATGTTTTCTTACTCTTGTCATTAGCAATATGCCTCACGGCCGATGGGAGCACACCCGTGGGTAATAACACCGAGGCTGCCTATTAGCCTATTAGAGAAAGGAAAACCATTTTTCATACATGACTCCCAATTGGTTCACCTTTGTCCTTGAAAGCCATCACACTGTTTCTTTTGAAGCATGCTGTAATTGAAAATTCAGTCTAATTCACCCAGTCTTCCCCTCTGCTCCCAGTCAGGAGAGTTTTGCTGGATGGGGAACTGGGTTGTTCATAGGTTCTAAGCCAAAGCCCGGCTTTAATTTCCTATTATAAGCCTGTCCTTTTTAAGATATGCTGGGTGAAAATAACACCAGTGGTGGGACAGAAGGAGCTAGGAATGGCCTCCTGTGCATCCACAGGGGAAGTATTCAGTCCCGTAACAATCTTTCAGCAGCCCACACACCTGGACTCCATGTGACCCGTAGTCTCTGCCTCTCCAAGAAGTTGTTTCTCTTCACTCCCCATGGGGGGCAGAAATACCTTGACTAGGGCCCCTCTAACAGCGTTTCCATCTGAATAAATGGGAATGCTGCCCGCTCAACCCTACAAGGATTTAATTAGTTTGGTTCTTGGCAGGTCCCCCAAAGATGAAAAGAGCAAGAGATTCCACTGTCTCATCCAAGCCAGTGTCATCTCCGGCCCAGATCCAGGCAAGAGCCCCCTAACTAGTCCTGCTAAGCCCACTCTGACCCCGCCAGCACATTCTCTCTATGACAGAAAGATCCATCTAAAAATGCAATCTCATTCCATCACTTCCCTCATCGAGTATTCTCAATCGCTTTCTCAATCAACGCTAGGACCCCGATTCTGGCCCACAGGGCCCACGTGTCTGGCTTCTGCTGGCCGGTCCAGCCTCATCCAGGCCATTTCTGCCTTTCTGTGCCCAGTCACACCAGGGATTAGGCAGTCCTTTGAGTGTGGGGAGCCTCTGCCCACCTCTGCCCAGTGGGCATCTTTGCTGGGAGGGCATATCTTCCTTCCCCACCTCCCCCTTCTACTCAACTTTTAGTCCTATGTTCTCAAGGTTTCTTATTTTTCTCCCCTATAGGCTTACCCCTGGCTCCCCCAGTTGCATATCAGCTCCGTGAGGGCAGGGACTGTGTTTTATTTACCTCCTAATTCCCAGCACCGACCACAGTGCTTGAGTGACATCTAATAGAGAGTTGAAAAGCTTTTAAAAAATGACAATGGCAATCTTTTTTTCTTCTTCTTCTTTTTGAGACGGAGTTTTGCTCTTGTTGCCCAGGCTGGAGTGCAATGGCGTGATCTCGGCTCATTGCAACCTCTGCCCTCCTGGGTTCAAGCAATTCTCCTACCTCAGCCTTCCGAGTAGCTGGGATTACAGGCATGTACCACCACGACTGGCTAATTTTGTATTTTTAGTAGAGACAGGGTTTCTCCATGTTGGTCAGGCTGGTCTCGAACTCCTGACCTCAGGTTATCTGCCCACCTCGACCTCCCAAAATGCTGGGATTACAGGCATGAACCACTGTGCCCGGCCTCAAAAATGGCAATCTTTTATTAATACTGGAATTGCAGATGAAGAGCTCTGTTTTTGCCAAGGGAAATGGAGTGGAAGTTAGTTTATTCATTTGATAGCTGTAGACTCAATTATTCAAAGGGCAAATGCAGATCTGCCTATTCCTTTAGAATATCATGCTGTCAGGAGTTATTTCCCTTAATCTTAATGTTTCTTTCATGTCCTTCAAACTTCTTCTCCATTAGAAGGTGCTATTTATTACTTCCTCATCCATGAAGCCTCAGGCTCCTCTGGTGGGTATTATGTCACAGAGAGGAATCTTGTCAAAATCAAATGGAATGAAGGCAATCAGGGGAAAAGGATTTTATTTTTCATCTGATTACCGTCATTTTCTCTCTGTCTTGGGTCTAAGAGTGGGATGGATGTAGGAAGGGGAAGGAGTTGTCCTAAAATGGGCTACAGAAATGTTATTGGCCCATGTTAAATACAGAAATGGAGGGTTTAGAAATGTTTAAGGTGATTTTACTTTGCCACAATGTCCAAGCACATGATCAATGGACCTGTCTTGACGAAGAGGGCCGTGGAGACCATTTGGGGTGCTGTTGAATTTGTGTGGTGGCTCACACACACTAGGACCACACATCCTCCCTCAAAATTTTGGAAATTTTAAAAAACTCATGCTTAACTGCGAAGAATTTGAAAAATATGTTGTCAAAGACAACATAGCCCTAGTCACCGGTAAGGAAAAGCCAAGCATTCCAGAAATGCTTAGAAACTGAGAAATGTTAAAGGCAAGAGTACAAAGGAGGTGAAGAGAATAGTCACTGTAGGTTGAAGTGAAACAGGAAGTCGATCCTTGGAGATGAATCCTCACAGGGTCTTGCAAAAGAATGTTGGCAAATATTAAGGGGTAGAAGGATGTTTCAAGAGAGAGGAAGCCATGAGCGAAGGCATGGAGGCCTATGCAGAAGATGTGAAGGCCATGCACATTATTTGCTCATTAAACTGAAATAGAAAGGTCAAGAGTCTGGGTTCTACCATTTGGCAACCACCCTAATGATAATTGATTCAGGTAAGAACATAAATGGATGCTGAGGAGTGGGCAAGTTTGAGAAATAACAGACTATTTAGATAGTTTCAAAGTGTCCGCCCTCCAGATTCTTAATGACAAAGCAAAACTAATAACCCTCCACTGAAAAAACCTAGCAGATACCACCTTAAATAACTGATCAGTTAATGTTACAAGAGATGAGAAAAATCCACAGCATTTGCCTCCTGACGTGATGGACTGGGGAAAACACAACAACACAACATCACATTTGTGTTATTCCTGCAAAAAAAGGAATAACCTAAATCTACTCACAAGGAAGCATCAGGTAAACGTTACTTGAAAAGCATTCTACAAAATAGCTGGTCTGTATTCTTCAAAAATGTCAATATCATGAAAGACAAAGATTGAGGAAGTGTTACAGATTAAAGGAGACTACAGACACGTGACAACTGAATGCAATGCATGACCTGGGATTGTCTTTTGCTTTAAAGCAAAATACTGTCCTTTAAAGGACAGTATTGGGACAATTGGTGAAATTTGAATAAGGTCTGTTTACTAGATAAAGGTATTGTATCAATGTTAATTTCCTGAATTTTGTCATTGTATTTTGGGTAGTTCAGAGAATGTTCTTATTTTTAGGAAATACACACTGAAATATGTAAAGGGACATTGTGTCTCAAACAGTTCAGAAAAAATATAATACTATCGAGGATATATAGATTTGGAGATAGACTGAGACATAGGATAGAGCAAAGTGATAAAACGTTAACATTGGGGGAATCTGGGTGAAAAGTATGTGGGCCTATGAGAATTATTTTTATCATTCATGTAACCTTTCTGTGAGTCTAAAATTGTATCAAAATTTAAAGTTAGGCTGGGTGTGGTGGCTCATGCCTATAATCCCAACACTTGGGAGGCTGAGGCGGGCAGATCATTTGATGTGAGAAGTTCGAGACTAGCCTGGTCATGGTGAAACCCCAACTCTACTAAAAATACAAAAATTAGCCGGGCATGGTGGCGTGTGTCTGTAATCCCAGCTACTCGGAAGACTGAGGCACGAGAATCGCTTGAACTTGGGAGACAGATGTTGCAGTGAGCCAAGATCGTGCCATTGCACTCCAGCCTGTCTCTAATAATAATAATAATAATAATAATAATAATAAGTTAAAGGAAGAGAAGAGAGCCATTAGGCTCTGGTCCCTTCTTGGCTCTGTATAAGTGTGTAATTTTGGCTAAGTCTCTACACCCCGGGGTCTCCTCCTGCCCTTCCAGTTGGAGGCCTCATGGCTTGCCTTTCTTGTTCTGCCTCCTCCCAGCTAATTTCCAGATGGACACCTTGTCTCCTCTTCCTGAGTCAAATGTTTCTTTCGCACTGTGCTCTGATAACTGATCTCTTTGGCTTAATGCCCCTTGAGATCTGGGCCACCATGGAGGCTTTTGTCCAGTGTCCGGGACATTTTTTGCCAACTTCTGCTTGTGCACCATACACAGATCAAGATAATTCACATTTACTGAAGTCCTACTCTGTGCCAGGCACTGCTCTTGATCTTTTCAATAACCTGAAAAGTAACTTCTCCACTGTGTGTAGTCTACTCTCACTATTATCTCCACACAAATTTCAGTGACTCCAAAGCCCTACTTCCTTGATCAGAGAAATGTCAATATTTAGTGGCTCACGCCCCCACGTGTTTCTGAGAAAACACAGGATCACCTAAACACATCACGGATCCCAGTTGGTTGTTCACTTACAGCTATGGATCACAGAGCTAGGATTTTTGGCCTCGAGTCCTCAACCTTCTATTGAAGGGGTCACTCAGGGTCCCAACTATCTCCATTTCTTGGGTACCATCAGAGCTGAACCTCAAAGCCAGAGACCTTGTCACCTGTGAAATAAAGAGAAAAAGCAGACCTGGTATGGTGGCTCATGCCTATAATCCCAGCACTTTGGGAGGCCGAGGGGAGCAGATCGCATGAGGTTAGGAGTTTGAGAACAGCCTGGCCAACACGGTGAAACCCCGTCTCTACTAAAAATACAAAAATTAGCCAGGTGTGGTGGCAGACGCCTGTAATCCCAACTACTTGGGAGACTGAGGCAGGAGAATCACTTGGACCCTGGAGGCGGAGGCTGCAGGGAGCCAAGATGGCGCCACTGAGCTCCAGCCTGGGCAACAGAGTGAGTCCCTGTCTCAAAAAAAAAAAAAAAGAGGAAAGTGCTCTTTTCATGTTACAATCAGTTGCAGTCCATGTGAGGGGGTCCCACAACCTGTTCCCAGAACTCTAGTGCAATGGCGTTTATGGCAAACCTGTTTACATTCTGGGTGAGACTGAGATCCAGTACGAGCCACATTGTAGTACCAGGGCCACACTGCCTCCTGAACACTCAGGCCTGGCTGTGGAGCCCGCCTCCCCACACAGGACCACTTCCTCAGTGTGAGTTCTTCCCCAGCCTTTGTTGACCCTGTCTGCAAACTAACTTTTGTATATGACTGAGACAGACAGAGATTGTGGACTTAAGTCAATATGTGAAGCCTGTTGCCTATCGCCATGGGCCACCAGAAAAGCCTGGGCCAGATCCTGCCTCATCAAGAGACCCTGTTGACACTGGAGGCTCAGAGAAGTTACCCATTTGAGGCTGGGAGTCCTGCAAGTCATAAGTGTTGGGGTCAAGCTTTGAACTGAGATTTCTGGGGCTCTTTCCAGTCCACTGTCTTGTTTTCTACTCAAAGTGCAGCATAGACAACAATTTGGTAAACGGAGGCCTTCCTATTTGAGGCTTTGTTAGTGAACTGAGGTTTTTCTGGCCCGGCCTGGGATTCCGGAAGTACTGGGGACAATCGTTCATACTGCTACTGGTGATTTCATATTTAGGTGATGCAGACCTCTTGTTTTTCTTTCTTCATAGTACCTTTTTCCTCCCAAGCACTTAATCACCCAAAAGATGGAAACATCAAGGGTAGCCCATTTTTATACAGTTCTGGAAAATGCTTGGGGCAGGTGGGAGGAAAGGTTGAAACGACTGGCAATGTGGTTTTATAGAAAGAGCGTGGGCATCAGAATCAGACAGTTCTGGGTTCAAATCTGGATTTGTCGCTTCCTATTTGAGTAAACCTTCAGAAGTTAAAGGTCTTCATCTGCAAAACAGAGACAATACTATCTACCTCTCAGCGTTGCATGAAAAACCTTATTTAAAATCATCAGTCTTGAAGAGGTCTCAATGAAACTTAGTGTCCCTCACTTTGGCTGATCCTTTTTAGAGTATATGAGAATTTTAGTTATCTATATTTTGCTATTCATTCCTCTTACAGACAACCCTCAAGTCAACTCAGAAGCAGGTCTCGTTTCCATGGAGATGTATTTAAGGTAAACAAATGTGAAAAGGGGAAGCACAGACGCCCATCCCCTACACCCACTCACAGCTAATGCACCGTCTCAGCAGAAATGTTTCCAAAGAAACGTTTCACAAAGCTTTCGGGGAAGGCCAAGGGCTCTTTCAAAGTCTTGACATGCTTTTTCGTTGTACGGCTCTTGAAATGAACAATAATTCGAAACAGATAATAATGAACTTCACACAGCAATGGATCAAAAGTGGAATTACTGAGCTCAGCATTGTCTAGTATAATTAGGCTGACATGCTGCTGAATCCAAATGGATGACTTTCCGCCCCCCACTTTTGCATGTGCACATTTATTTGCAGAAGAACTTTTAATGGGCAGAATATTACAAGATTTCTGGACCCCACATGGTTTCAGTTCTATCCAAACAGCTTACTTTCTTCTGAAATTCTGATTTTCCTTCCTCGCCTTCTTTTTTTTTTTTTTTTGGCATCACTATTTTATAAATTTCAAAGGAGAATTGCTTCCTTGAATGTACATGGAAATATAAGCACATAAATCACATGCTGAATTTACTTAACAAGGAGCAATAATCCCACTGTCACTTCCCACTGAACAATGCCTTTTTAGGAAAAAATGCTGCAAATCCTTTAGAAGTCCAAATCCAATGCATCCAATCAACTCACTTTTGAAATTCCACAAAATAATTTCTCTGTTTTAAATCGCTTATTAAATACAACAGCAATCAGATAGTAGATATTTCTTCATTAGACCTAGCTTTAGATCTGTCTTCAATCATGGCAGACAGCACACTAGGTAGTCACTTTATAGGGCCACAAACATTCATTTCAAAGTCTAATAATAGAGTGATTTCCTCTACTCTCCCTCTAACACAAGGGCCAATTTTTGGCGAATGAAAATCAGCCCATGTCTTACACAAGACATCTGTCCTCAAGATGTGACACCTAAAATGATGAAACAGAAATATGTCACCAAAGACAACAACTTATAAAATTATGGCAAACAAAACTAGACAACCTTGTTGTTGCATCAACCACAAAAAGAAAGAGAAAGGGCATTTAATATAGCCTTTATTGGTCACTTTATTAGTCACTGGTACCTGTCTTGAATTTTCCAAAGGCTCTAACAGAAGAATTAACTTGGCCCACTTACAGAACCACAGGCAGAAGATTCTGCACTATCAGGGATATACATAGTGGTAGCAAGAACGATTAGCAGAATGTCTAGATGTCCCTAAGCAGACGGGTTAATGCCGCCATCCTCAAGGTGGGCTCTGAGCCCCTAGCTAGAAGGATATAAGGAGCTCTAGTTAATACAGAGAGAAGGTCCAGGCCAATAATTACTAACATCGCTGGCCCCATCCATTCACATTAGATCCAGAGCAGAAAATGAAGTGGAACCTTAGAATTCTTCCCATTGTCATGCAAACAAATCTGTTAGATGAGTTCTTAGAAGCGTTGAGCAGCCCCCAAACCACAGAATTGCCAACCTTGGAGGTGGAAAATTGTAGAAGAGGAAACTGCAGCTGAAGGTGGTGAAATGACTCGCCTAAGGTCATAGAGAAACCACACCACCCTTCACCACTTGTGACTTGAATGGAAATAGTCTTTTTCTGGCAAAAAAAAAAAAAAAAAAAAGAAAGAGTGAGTACACTATGTGTCAGCAAATGTTATGCCACATGCAGCTAGATCATTGCCCAACAAAGGAAATGTGGATTCACAGAACTAGCTTCCCACTTTGAACACTATTTTTCCTGTAATCGGGTAAGGCTGGGGGCAAATTCTGGTCAAACCCTACAAAGATAAAGGGAAGCTCCATGTTTATAGGTGCATGAACTGTAGGCCTAGTGAAGACTTCTCAATCATTTATCAATCCAGTATTGATTGGGGCATGCCCAACATGGGGCAGGTGTTTTGGAAAATACAGAAAAAGCATAAGACATAGTCTTTTCCCTTAAGAAAAATTCAAACAACATAGATGATTCTTAGAGATCAAGTAAAAAGATTAGATATTGATGATGATCCCAAAAGGAGTTCAAAGATGGGAGAAATCACATGGTTTTTCACAAGTCAAGGATGGCTTGACTGACCTGAGATCTGTAGGGGACCTTGAAATCTGGGCTGTGTAGAAGGATAGGGTGTAGGGGAGAGAAAACCTGGGAATATCTAAGCAAGAACAAAATTTCTGAGGTTGGAATTAATATGGCCCCAGAAAGTCCAGTCAAGGCACTTAAGTGGCTTAGAAGTTGATTTTAAGGACACGATGAAAAACAACACTGAACCCCGAGGGAAAAGCATAACAAGTGACTCACCAAATCATTTGGCCAAAGCAACATCAAACACAGCTCAAGAGTCAGACCCATTTCCTTGGAAACTCGTCTCTCTGGTATGCTAAGAAAAATTAAATTTGCAATTTTTAAATGTACATATGCCAGAATCATCAAAATGTCATGGATTCTCCTTCATATCATGACTAATATCCTCACCTCTGTACAAAATATAAAGTTGGCCTGAGCCGTAAGAGGAAGGGTTGCCCCCTTCTACCACCGCTCCCCAAGAGGAAACTGACTAAATAGTTTTGGAAGCCATTGCTAGACCCACAAGACCCTAATTCAACAAAATAAGGTATTGCCAAAGCTATTAAATATCCAACAAACTATCCGAATACCTTTCTAAGCTTTTGAACATCCCTTCTCTTTGACCTTAGACACACTCTTAAATTTATCAACTCCTTCCATCTGAAGGCCTGCCTGCATGTGGCCTTTCTAATTTGTAGGGGCAGGGGATAAACGAGAAGCTGAGGAATTACAGAGTCACCTAAATGGTGGGCTGCTTCAAGGTTAAAACATGGCATGCCCAAACGCTTGCTGTATGCAAGGCTATTTATAATAGTTCTGATTTTAAACTTGGATTTATAATGAAGTTCGAGGCAGAAAGAGCAAAATTCCATTCTGAAGAAAAATTACAGCTGGAAAAATCATTTGAAAATAAAAATAAAAAAAAAAAAAGAACAAGAAAACCTTCCAAGTGGTTACTCAATTTGGGAATTTGAAGAAGATGGCAGTTTGTGTCCAAGAAGAAACTACTTTTGGGGAAATGGAAGAATGGAAAGTCTTGCCTTCAGCCTATTTTTGTAGCCCTGCCTCCAGCCATGCACATAACTGAGTCAAGGAAAGGCATTCTTCCCCACAGCTTCCAAAAAGGCACATGTGAACAGAGGCCCCTGGTCACACTATGGTGAGCCAAGCGCAAAAGCTTCAGGCGGTGAAGGGCAATGGGAGGGGAGATGTTAACTTGCCTCTGGCCTTTGGCGCCCAGCAAACCTGTGCCCTGCCTGTCTGTCCAGTCTGCTTATGCCTCTCCAATCCGTGTTCAAGCATCTAGCTCCAGGTCACTCAGGAATTGTGTGTGTTGGAGGAGGTGGGACAAGGCGATGTGATGGATAGAAACTCTCTTCCCCTTCCCCTCTTACTTTGTCTTAAGTGGGAAGGAGTTTGGGGCTCACGGGGAATCGTTGCTCAGCATGCTTGCTTGTGCTCTGGAGGCTGAAGCATTAAACTATAGGATGGTGGGTGGTATCTATCCATGTAACCACTTCTTACCTCTCCAGCAGATGATCCTCTAGAGCACAGCACTCATTTGCTTTGAGCAGACTCAACTTCAGAATCCTTCTCAATCCAACAGTCTAGGCTGCCATCACCCATCAGAATGGGCAAGTGGTTTGCAACTCATTTGCCAAGGTAGAGAAAAGGAGAGCAGGAAGAAAGAGGAAAGTAACATTTTCTGAGCACCAACCATATGCCAAATAGTGGCATGTCAAGCGGGTGGGGAAGTCAACCTTGATGGGGAGGGGGCAGGTTATCACTGGCATTGCATAGTGAATATAAAATGACTTGGATCATGTTTACACTGGGTTCCAATACTCCATGGACAATGCACCCTCATTGCCACTCCCACTGTCCGGTCTGCCCTCCTCACTGCACCACCAGGACCAAGAACTGCTCATGGCCCTTTCACAGGGCTTGCCTTTCCCAACAGCCTGGCGGTGTGGCAGGGACTTGGAACCATCCCTCTTATATTGTTAAACCCCCTGTTGAGGTCAGACTGTGCCTCAGTTTCCTCACTTGTAAAGTGAAGACAACAAAGCTGTACCTTTCCTAGAGGGCTGTAGTGAGGGCTAGTGCTTCTGCAATTGTGAGAGGGCACAGAATCTGGCATATAGGAAGAACTGTTAAATGCCAGATTTTCCCTTAAGTTACCAGCTGAACTGGGCTGCCCCTACCCTGAGTTTTAAGATCATTAGAGTAATAATAAAAATCAGTTGTAATATACCACATAGGATTGTCTGGTTTAGAAAAACAAACAGGATACTCAGTCAAATCTGAATTTCAGATAAGAAATGAATAATTTTTTAGTATGAGTATTTCCCAAACATTGCACGGAAAATAGTTATACTAAAAATTTATTATTTATTTTTAATCTGAAATTCAAGTTTAACTGAGTGTCCTATATTTTATCTGGCAACACTAATATCAAATCTTAAGGTGTGTGGAATAAATAAAGGCACAACTCTTTGGGAATAAAAATGTCACACTGAAAGAAATGTTTCTCCAAATTGATGATTTTCAAACTTTTTCCAGCCACATTCCACAGCAAGAAATACGTTTTGCATCACAGTGCAACACACACAAATGTGTATTAACTGAAATCAACATTTTACGAAACCTTTTTTGTGTACGGTATATTTTGATATTTTGTCTCTTTCATTCTCCTTTATCTTATTTCTTTTTTAAAAAATTCTTCATCCAGTATCACTTAACTGATTTCATGACCCCCTTAATTGAGGGGTCAGCAAATTATGGCCCAAGGCTAAATCTAACTAACCACCTCTTTTTGCAAGGCTTGTAAGCTAAAAATGTTTTTTACATTTTTGACCAGGCGCAGTGGCTCACACTTGCAATCCCAGCACTTTGGGAGGCCAAGGTGGGCGGATTGGTTGAAACCAGGAGTTCGAGACCAGCCTGGCCAACATGGCGAAACCCTGTCTCTATAAAAAAGAGAAAAATTAGCTGGGCATGATGGCGCATGCCTATAGTCCCAGCTACTCTGTAAGCTGAGGCAGGAGTTGCTTGAACCCAGGAGGCAGAGGTTGCAGTGAACTGAGATCATACCACTGCACTCCAGCCTGGGCAACAGAGACTCTGTCTCAAAAAATAAAATTAAAAAGATAAGATAAAATTTAAAATGATAGATAAAATTAAAAAAAATTCTATGTTTTTAAGTGGTTGGAAGAAATCAAAAGGGGAATGATATCTCATGACTGGTGAAAATTATATGAAATTTACATTTTAGTATTCATAAATAGTTTAATTACAGGACAGACACACTCATTTGTTTACCCATTGTCTTTGATCATTTTCGCACTACAGTGGCAGAGTTGAGCAGTTGCGAGTTGAGAGTTGCATGCTGAGTGCAGCCCACAAAACCTAAAATATTTACAATGTGTGCCTTTACTGAAAAAAAGTTGCCTACCCCTACCCTAAAGGGTTGCAATTTGCAGTTCGAAATGCTGTGCTCTAAATGGTTTTGCACCGAAAGGATTCATTTCTATTCACGTGAGTGAGCAGTGTTTTTAACAATGTCAAGTTAACCTTACTCTTCTCATTTTCTCATAAGATAAAGACAAATGAACAACCACCAAACCAGCAAACTTATCTGAATCCAGCTGCCCTTGGAGTATGGCTGAGGCTTGGTTGAAACCCAGAACTTAGCAAGAGTTAGAAGACGTCATGGGACCGTATTCCCAGTCACTCCAGGTATCCACTACTCAATGGGAAGGGAGGGATTATGAAGAACACAGAACAAATGTCAAGTTCTTGACTTTGAACCATTTAGGCTCTTGACTCTTATTACAGAGATTGGGGCCTCCGTAAGCAAGGCTTGCGGTAGAAAAGCGTGATCAAATCTGAAGGCTAAGCCCCATGTAAGCATGACATAAAGTTTATACTACAAACAAGAGAATGGAAAGAGAGGAAAGGATGATTATTCTAGCTAGGGAAAGAGGAGAGGGGAAGAAGAAGATGCTGACACAACCCTGAGGGATCCTGCACTTAGCCTGCTCCCTCTTCTTGTGATTTTCTGAAGTGGGGTAGCCGGTGATAAATCATCAAGATAGGTTTAGTAATGCCAAGACCTGAGAATGTGTGCCCTGATCTGTGGGAGATGCCTGGAGTTAGGGGAGAACTGCACAGATACATGTCGAGATCATCAAGGGCCCCGAGGGCCAAATGCAGCATGCTACTTCCTTTTGTAAGTCAAGTTTTATTGGAACACAGCCACGCCTGTTTATTTACATATTGACTGTGGCTGCCTTTGTGCTACAGTGACAGAGTGGAGTATTCATCTAAAATACGTACTATCTGACCCTTTACAGGGCATAGTTTGCCACCCCCTGCATCGTATGCTGGCCATAGTGGAGAAGACAGCGCAACAGAGCAAAGCAGCAGGGAGGCCCCAGGAAAGCCCCCAATCCCTCATAGCCAGGCCCATGTAAGAAAGCATCTGAAAGTTTCCCTTGCTCCTGTCTCCAAAATGGGCATAAAATGGCCAAAAGAGGGCCACAGACCTGAGCAGAGCTTGCGGTTGGGACAAGAAGGATATATTGGAGATGGAGGGCTCTCTAACAAAGAGGCCTTGGCAGCCTCCAAGTATGGCCCCACGGTGCCACTACACATAGGTGCCGATGGCCAAAGACCAGGTCTGCTTCAGGCTAAGGATGCCTGTGGACCACACCACCCCATCCCTCTCTCAGTCCCCCAGAACCCCGTTTTCCACCTACACCATCCTATATTTCCAGGATCTTACCAGCAACCCCAAGAAGAAGGGAAGGGAATGAAATTTTGAATTGAGTGACTGAAACTGGCATGACTGAATAAACACCGAAGTGAGTGATTTTTACCAGGAAGACACTATATATTAAGTTTCCTGCCACTAGAAAAATGTAGACTTAAACTAGAAATTAGGTTATAGAAAAATGAAGAGGTTTACATTCTACATAGCCGATAGGAAGAACAGGAAACTGACTTTGTCACTTCAGGAAATTGGAACTTCATTCACAGCAGTTCTGAGACCACAGAAGCTGAAGTCCTTATGGCTCATGACTCAGTGACTCCATACCTACTCATTTTTCTACGGACTTCTTTCTAGAATAACACTGTTTAAAGCAGTCCAAATCTCCCGGAGATTTTTCCCATTCTACCTGCAACTCCATAGAAGGAATCCTGTACAAGTCTAAATTTTCACCAGTAGGTGGTGCTAACACAGACACTGCCCTATACTTATCTGAGAATGAATTAGCCAGACACTAATTGAAACTCTGCATTAGCACTTTTCTCTACAGCGCCTTCCCTTTGGTCTAATTGAACTTTGTTATTAAGCAGTCCCTGAGGGGTTTCACCTCAGGGCTAACACTCTGTCTCTGGAGTGGTATAATGGAAAGAATTCCAGCATTAGGAAACATGGGGTATGGATTTTGGCTGTCTTACTAACCAGATGAATTGGCCAAGTCACTTAATCTCTCTCAGTCTTAGGATCTTCATTTTTAAAATAAGTGAGTTGGGTTTGTTGGATGCTTGTTTTCCAGGTTTGAGAAACAATTCTACAACCACTCTTCTCCCATCAAGCTAATACACTTTGAGAAAAACTCAAGATTCCAAGAAATAAGCTCTTGGACACAATTCTGTGGGGGAGGTAAGAAGTCTGTGACACAGACTTTCTGTCAGGCAATTTGGCAATGTATAGCAGCAGTCCTAAAAATATATGTACCTCTTGACCACGAATTCCATATCTGGGAATTCATCTCAAATAAATAATTACAGGCATGTGCAAATATGGAGCCAAGGGAACACTCTATAATGCAGTGCTTGTTGGCTTTGTTGAGAGCTCAGTGTATCTTTGCTAACCAGTTTCTGAACTTCAGATAATCTTTAGAACTGTATTATCATCCTTGTATAAGGCAACAGAGCAAACTATTGCTTAATCACACAATGAAAGGAAGAAGTAGTGGACATATTTTGTGTGCCACACACCAAGCCAGACACTTTTCTTAAGTTATTTCTTTAAGTATTCTTACAATAACCCTATGGCACAAAGGGATTATTAATTCTATTTTATAGCTAGCAAGTCCAATGCTCAGACCAGTTAACCTTCTTCATCAAAGTCACCCAGTGCTGATTACTGGGAGAAGAACTGCGTCTTCTACTTTACAAAGATCGAGTTCTCTGATGGCTTAGGGAAAACTTTCCCTCTGATGGAAGTAAGAGGAGGGAAATTCAGGATGCGAACTTTGATTCTGCCTGAGAATTGGACCTGGGCTCTTGGGCGTCTTTGAGGAAGAACTGCAATTTCAAAGCTTTTGCCAATTCTTTGTGCTGCTAAAAATGGAAACCCAAATTAGTCTGTGGGGGCCAAGGCTTTCTGGTGGAGAAAAAGTGCTTAAATGAGCTTTTATCTGTGCAAAAGGAATGGAAAGCCTAGACAAGGAAACACTCAAGCTCTGTGTCTACCAAAATAAAAGAGTGAGGATTGTTCCGATGTTAATGGATTTGGGGCTTTCTCTGGTAGACAGAGGGAAGGGGCTGTGGGGGCTTGGCATTCAGGGAGAGAGAAACACAGTCAATGCAAACCCCTGTGTGGAGGTGAAGACACGGTAGAAGCACACCCCACAATGTGCTGGGAGCCTGAAGGTGAAGGAAGACCAGTAGGAATTGGGTGGGATGAGATTTGGCCCAAGGACTCGGGGTGTGGTTGGTCATGGCTGACACTGAGCTTAATTTTTCCCTCTCTGCACTGAAATTCCTTCAAGCTTTCAGTTGAGCCAGAAAGCCTCATGTGAGCGTTGTCTTGGGGTGAAGGGAGGCACTGAATCCATTGGATCAGGGACACACATTCAGGTGGAGAAACAGTAAGTGAATACCAAGACTATGTCTATATTCCTTGGAAGAATCCTGGGCTTCCTGAAGCCTCCTGGTTTGGAAGCTGGAGCTCTTTTATTTGCATATATATATATATATATTTTTTTTTTTAAAGGATGGTCTTGGAAGGTTGTCATAAACTCAGGAACACAGGAGTTCTGTCTAATTGTTGTATTTCAGGGACTGAGACTTAAGATGGTCTGCAGGACAGCTGAAACCATGGAGAAGGATGCTTCTTAACAGGGTTCACCTGTTCTGAGGACTCTGCGACCACAAGCACTTGGCTGCCGTCAGCAGGCTAGGTGATTACAGCATTAGATCATGCCTCTAATGGGAAAAAGGCTTCTCCTCTCTGGCTGACTAATCAGCTTGCCATTTTTATTGCATTATCAGTATCAAGAGGCAATGATTTCTGTCAGCTCCCCGGGTGCACACTAGCATGACAGAAAGAACAGCTATATTAGCAAAGAAAACAGGTGGAGGGATTAGCAAACTTGCTTAAAAGGTCAAGACAGCTTGGTCCCTTATGGCATAGCAACAGGAAGGCTGAAGGGGCCCCTTTCTTAGAACAAGAATAGCTGCTAGTACAAAACTCCCATACAAAGAGTCCTCTCTAGTCATCTTGCTGTTTTCCTTTTTCTTATTATTATTTTAAAGTCCAAAGTATTTCATGCTCATTGTCAATCTGTAGCAGTTCCCTAGGGCTGACGTGACAAATTACTACAAACTTGGTTTCTTAAAACAGCAGGAAATTATTCTCTCATGGCCCTGGAGGCCAAAAAGTCTGGAATCAAGGTGTGGGCTACGCTTCCACTGGAGGCTGTAGGGGAGAATCCTTCCTTACCTCTTCCAGCCTCTGGTGGCTCCAGGCAATCTTTGGCATTCCTTGGCTTGTGTCTGCGTCACTCCAGTCTTTGCCTCCGTCTTCACACGACCCCCTCTTCTCCCTAAGTGTTCCTCCTCTGTGTTTCTCACATAAGGACACTTGCTGTTGGACCTAGGGCCCACCTGGATCTGCCATGGTGACCTCATTTTGAGATCCTTAACATAATTACATCTGCAAAGACTCACTTTCAAATAAAGTCTCATCCACGGGTTCGAGGAAGATATGAATTTCGAGAGGTCAATATTCAACCCAGTGCTTGGGGATGTCCTTTTGTGTCAAAGTGCTTTCAAAGCTCTTGAAAACTCATGTTCAAACTGTCAAGTGCAAAGGGCCGATCTGTGAGGAGCAGTGCCAATGTATCCATAGCTGACTGAAGGTGGACAATGGGCAGTGCTGGGGCCAGGACACCTCCGGATCAGTGCTCCCTCCCCACTCAGCTCACACCAGTCACCAAGTGCTGTGTGTGGTCCCATCACACCATCACAACCTCTTCTCCAAAGTCCAGGCCACCAAATTCCTCACCTGAGCAACAGCAACATCCTCTGGAAGGAATTTCTTCAGCTCTTGTCTTGCTGGCCTCCAATACATCCTCTAACTGTCAGCCCGTGTGTCCTTTCCAGGTTAAAATTAAAATTATGCAAAGCTTGCTCATTGCCTTTGGACTGTGGTCCAAGCCTCTTGGCAGGGCACTCCAGGTCCTCTGAGACCAGCTCCTTGCTTCCCAAGGCAGTCTCAGCTCCCTGCCACACCTCTGGCAGCCTAAGCCCCAGGCGTTCTTGCCACTGAAGAACTGAGCAAATCCACAAACACCTCCCTGCCTTTACATCCTCTGCTCCTCCTGTCTGAAAAATCTTCTTTTCCTTATTCACCTGGTCTCTTGGGGTGAATAGTGACCCAAAAAAGATATGCCCTATCTTCCAGAACCAGAGAATGTGATCTTATTTGGAGAAAGGGTTTTGCAGATGTAAACAACTTAAAGATCCCAAGATGAGATCATCCTGGATTACCTGAGTGGGCCCCCAATTCCACGACAGTTGTCTTTATAAGAGAAAGGCAGAGGGAGATTTGACACAGAGCAGACAGTCCTGTGAAGACAGAGGCAGAGATTGGAGCCATGCAATGCAACCTGAAACCAAAACTTGCCCGGAGTCACTGGAAGCTGGAAGAGGCAATGAAGGATTCTCTCCTAGAGCCCCCAGAGGGAGCATGGGCCTGCCAACCCTTTATTTTGGACTTCTGACCTCCAGAACTATAAGAGAATAAATTTTTGTTGTTTTAAGCCACCTAGTATGTGGCAATTTGTTAAGCAACCCTAGGAAACTAAGAGGCATGGATAATCCCAGGATCCCATGGAAGGTTGTGCAGGTTGCTAACTTCTCAAGGGCACTACAGGATGAGGAGAGACTAAATACAGCTCGCGCTGGGCCTGCCAACCTGCGTGCCCTGCAGGAGACGGCTCCTGGCCAGAAGGGGCACCTCTGTCTTGTTTACAGCTGGCCAGCACCAGCTCCCGTTCTTGGGTTTTCTTCAACTCTCTGTTCCTGGGTTGCCCCTCCAGGAAGCCTTTCTTGAGTCACACTTCTCCCCAGGACTAGTCTGGACCCTTCATCTGCTCTAGCAGATGTATTTATCCTGCTGTAACACAATTGTCGGTTCGCTTTTCTGTACCCTCCTCCATATCTCAGAAGCAAGGGCCGCTCTTAGTCTCCTCTTTCCACTGTGCCTAGCACATCATAGGTGCTCAAAAGAGACCGGTTGAACGAATGAGCAGGAGCCAGCCCTGGAGCCTCCGTGAGCCTGCGGCAGCGAGAGGCACAGTGAGAGGGAGCACGGATGGGATGCCTGTCCCAAGGGGCTACTGAATCAAGGCAATGTCACGCTCGTCACAATTTGCCTAAACTAGCCATCAAACAGAACGGAAAAATGGCTCTAATAGGGAGCACCACCAGGACATTAACATTTTGCAGATGTGGTATCTGATCTTGTGCCTTTATCTTTTCCCTAACTGAGGCATCGGTGCCTAAGGATATTTCCACTTGGGCCAAACACATGCTCACACATCCAATGGGACCCAACGTTCTGCATTCCACGCAGATACACACATGAGCTCATGCAAGTCCCAGGGTGCTCATCTGGTCCAGATTTGAAGGAAACTATTTAGCTAGATGGAGAAAAACACATCATGTACAACTTAATACCAAACAGATTTTATGACATACTGAAAATGCTTTTGATAATCTACTAGTATATCAGAAGGGCTAATGAACTAAAAAAGAACCAGCTAATATCATATCTTTGAGGTCTGGACAATGTTTATGTGGATTGCAGAGATGACAGAAAATACAAAAAGATGCAGAGAGCTTTAGGGAAATTTATCCAAAGGCTCCCCCACCCCCTACTGAGAAGCAGTCCTGTTTATTGTAGCAAGAAATGTATTTTGCCAATTTGTGAACATAGACAATTATTTTCTGGCTAAAAGTCAGGGTGGACTTTTCCAGAGATGCAGAAGGGCTATTACTTGGCCACTAAGATCCCTGGTGGGCACAGGCAGCCATGGATGCTACTAGGGAAATAATCGGTGCATGACAGTTTCACTTGGGACTATCTCAACCCATTGGTGGTTTCCTTGGCAGTGTGGGGAGCCCCTCCATTAACTGTCACTTGACCACAACAGCATTCCTAAGTGATTCCTAAGACTTCATGAAGTCTCTCTTGATAAATGTTTTAAATTAAAACCCACATCTGTGCTTGTCCTGGCACCATCTGGGGTTATAAGAGGCAGCACAACATACTGAGACAAGAATGACTTTGAAATTGCAGTTCAATTACTTGATGATGTGAGCTTTCACAAAACTGCTTAATTACTCTGGCCTCAGTTTCCTTGTTGAAAAATGGAGAACAAAATGATGACAGTCTCGCTCTGTCATTGAGGATGGAGTACATCCTGAAGTATAGTGGTGTGATCTCAGCTCACTGCAACCTCTGTCTCCTGGGCTCAAATGATTCTCATGCCTCAGCCTCCCGAGTAGCTGGGATTACAGGCATGCACCACCACACCTGGCTAATTTTTCTGTATTTTTAGTAGAGATGGGGTTTTTGCCATGTTGACCAGGCTGGTCTTGAACTCTTGGCCTCAAGTGATCTGCCCACCTTGGCCTCATAAAGTGCTGGAATTACAGGCATGAGCCACTGCACCTGGCCTTGCTTAACTTTTCTTAATGCAGGATGTTCAACGGGGGCAAGTGTGAGCAAGGATTGTGGTACTATGCCCAGAGACAGGGGATGTGGGATGGCATTTGGAAATTTGTGGAAGTCTATCTGACTGTTGCAATACCTGGGGAGAGGAGCGTTATTGGTCCTGAGAGGGAGCCAGAAAGCCTCAACTTATAACACCCTCACTGAGAAGCCCTCCATTAAAGTAATCCCAGGCTGTTCCTGGCTGAATCTTTATGAAACCCTCTGATTCTATGTGATGAAGAGAAGGCGCATTACTGCTTGTGTTTGCTTTTGTTTTGATATAGGTTATCATTGTAGGGAAGTGTTTTAATCTTATTATATTGTATTTTTTAAATAACCAAATCATTTTGTTGGCATTGTATAAAGAGACATATTTTCTAAAGTACCAAGAAAAAGGAGCAGGCCATTTAGCCTGATGGCATCCTTTCAGATGCTGCGCTCCTATGAGGAGCTCCAGGAGCCAGTCTTCTCCTTTTGGGCCCTCACAGGAGATGTTAGGAAGAGGTTCTCAGAACAGGGCTGTAGGAAAACGTCCGGACACCTGGCGCAGCCAGGCTGGTGGGGATTAGGGAGCAAACATGATTCACCTCATTTTATTTTTATACAGGAAACTAGAGACATAGCTAAGAAACAAATTCGCTATTTCTGGTTCTTGGCTAGTTGTGGCTCTTAGGGGCCACTCCCTTCCTCTGAAGAGCTGTTTCTATGGCAAGGGACTCACATGGTTTTTCATTGCTACATTATCTTTGAATCACAGTTGGCAATTAGGCATTGAAATTTGACTATTTACCTTAGGGACTCCTCTGGGTATGTGAAGAATTCCCCCGTTTTGCTCAGGATGTGGGCAGATGAGGAAGTAGTAGCAACTGACTGATATTGTATCTCCATTTGGCTGGTGCTGGGGAAGAACCTTTGAGTCAGCCAAGGAGATATTCCCCAATGCAAAGAGATGGCAAATAGAAGCGTATCTTTGGATGTCATCTACTTCTTCAGCTGTCCCCAGGTCAGAGGGAATGGGGGTGGGTGGAGGGGGTGTGGGGAGTGGAAATCCCACCCTTCAAATATTCAAGACAAACTGTGACTTAAACAGAAAATTGTGGGACTTGGTGAAAAAATGGAAGGTAGAACTATAGAGTTAAAAAGGAAAAAGAAGGAATTCAAGCCAACAACCATAGACCATCCCAGGCTTACAATGGTTCACTTCTGATATTTTAATTTTGGTGGTACAGAAATGATACATAATCAGTAGAAACTGTACTTGGGAGGACTTATACAATCATTGTTTTTCACCTTCAGTACACTGTTCAATAAATCGCCAAGCTTTCCAACACTTTATTATAAAATAGGCTTTGTGTTGGATGAGCTTGACCAACGACAGGCCATTGTAAGTGTTCTGAGCATGTTTAAGGCAGGCTAGCCTAAGCTATCAGGTGCAGTAGGTTAGGTGGATTAAATGCATTTTTAATGTATGATATTTTCAGTTTATAATGGGTTTATCAGGAAGAAACCCCATAGTAAATTGAGGAGTATCTGTATTTATCAAGCACTAGGTGCTGAATATATAATCATCATTAACATTAAGAATAGCTCATTTCCTATCCTCCTTCCAGGTACAAGACACTGTTTATTTAAAATATAAGTATTAACTCATTTAATCTTAATAGCACACCTTTAAGGTGCTTACCTATTAGTATCAGGAGCATCTGTATTTATTAAGCACTAGGTGCTGAATAACTCATCATCGTTAACAATAAGAATAACTCATGTTTCCTATCCTCCTTCCGGGTGCCAGATACTGTTTATTTAAAATAGATGTATTAACTCATTTAATCTTCATAACACACCTGTAAGTTACTTACCTGTTAGTATCATGCCTATACTAAGGATGCAGAAACAAGGTGCCAAATGGCTAAGTAGCCTTCCTGGAATTATCCAGGTGGTAAACGGTAGAGATGAGATGTCAGTGCAGACACTATACCTCCAGATTATGGGCTTTATATCACTATAACATAGCTTCTCTTAGGACGTGATTTCTTTTCTCAAGGACGTTACAGGGAGCTGGCAGCCTGCGATTAACCAAAGCTTGGCTGCCATGGTTGGCTGAGACTCAGCTATTTGTTACAAGAATATACTCTTAAGTTAGGTTGCAATAGGTTTCAAAGTGTGGAGGAAGCTTAAGGCCAAATTTAATTTCAAAGTGTGGAGGAAGCTTAAGGTCAAATTTAATTTAACAGGGACATGGTTATGGATTGGCAGAATAATTGGTGAAATGTTGCCCACAGTGACAGGAAAGATAGAACACCTATAAATGTGTGTATCTGGCTAAGAAGATTTCCAAGCAGAATGGCAGCTTTTTTTTTTTTTTTTTTTTTTTTTAGTAGAGGAGGAGTGAGATGAGCTTAACACAGAACTGTTCAGTTTTCAAGCAGAATTTAGAGGCAATATTTCCAAGGCAAGTCTTGCTTGATGGGAATTTTTTAAACAAAATGATTCTCAAAGCAAGAAATGACCACAGGACAAAAATCAAATCCAAGAAACATAGCTTCCAGGTAAAGAACAGATCAGGGCTATGATTTTGAGAAACTTTGTTGAAATATCAGCAAGATTTAAAGTGATGCCTCATGGACCTCCCAATTAGACAAAGAGCTAAAGGGATTTTCTAGACCCTCCTAACTGGACAATAGCACTTCTGAGAATTATAAATGTTTTGCCTCACCACACACTGACTTGAGGGTTCTGTCTCAAAGAGACTTACGGATACTTCTTTGTCTTGGGTATGGATTATAATTTGATACACAGGAAGCCCACAACATTTTTTAAAGGAATTATATCTGCTTTAACTCAAAGGGACAGATAGTGGAAAATAAAAAGAAGTCCCTGGACCCCAGACTTCCTAATGGCAGGGAGCAGGCTAAGAAAACTACTTAGCTACTGACACAGGGCATTTCTTATAGGAAAGGAAGGGCAATTTAGAAGGAAAAGATTCCAGAGGGAAGAGCTAACAGCCATGGAAAATCACTCACAAGGAGCAGAAACAAACTCTTTTTTTTTTCATTATTTATTGATTTTATTTAAAACTATGTGCATCTTACATGTTTTAGATTCTTGATAATGCTGGAATAATTTGAAGGGGACATAATGATGCTCACTGACAAACAGCTTTCTGAAAAAAAGAGTTTATACACTATTCTGCATGGATCAAAGACTTTCAGATCTTTTCAAATTATTATTACACTTACTGCTTAAATTTTTTTAAATGTTTATCTCAATAGTTTTTGGGGTACAGATGGTTTTTGGTTACATAGATAAGTTCTTTAGTGGTGATTTCTGAGATTTTGGTGTTCCCATCACCCAAGCAGTATACACTATACCAAATACATAGTCATTTATCCCTCACCCCCCTCCCACCCTTCACCTGGAGTCCCCAGAGTTCTTTATATCATTCTTATGCGTTTGTGTCCTCATAGCTTAGCTCCCACTTGTAAGCGAGAATTTGGTTTTCCATTCCTGAGTTACTTCACTCAGAATAATGACCTCCAGTTCCATCCAAGTTGCTGCAAAGTCCATTATTTCATGTCTTTTTATGGCTAAATAGAGTTCCATGGTGAATATATATATACACACACACACATATATATATACACACACATATATGTATACCATTTGCTTTATCCACTTGTTGGCTGATGGGCATTTAGATTGGTTCAGTATTTTTGCAATTGTGAATTATACTGCTATAAACATGCATTTTCCTATGTATTTTTCAAATAATGATTTCTTTTCCTTTGGATAGATACCCAGTAGTGGGATTGCTGGATGGAATGGTAGTTCTACTTTTAGTTCTTAAACAAATCTCCATACTTTCAGAAATGAACTCTTAATTAGGGAATGTTCTCTACCCCAGGAATCAGAGAAAATGTCCACATGTGCCTAGTTGGATTTCAAAATTGCTAAGAACAGTAGGGCCATGTGTCTCCTGTTTTCAACTTTTTTTGAGCAGAAACATTTATTGCTTTATTCTGTCCTTTTTTCACAATTTTATGTTAGCTTCTGAGATCATTGGCACCTTTTTTTTTTCTTTTTTGGGAGTCTCATTCTGTCACCCAGGATGGAGTGCAGTGGTGTGATCTTGGCTCACTGTAACCTCTGCCTCCTGGGTTCAAGTAATTCTTGTGCCTCAGTCTCCCAAGTAGCTGGGATTACAGGCGTGCGCCATCACGCCTAGCTAATTTTTTTTGTCTTTTCCCCATAGTAGAGATGTGGTTTTGTTGGTCAGGCTGGTTTCTAACACCTGACCTCAAGTGATCTGCCTGCCTCGGCCTCCCAAAGTGCTGGGATTACAGACATGAGCCACTGTGCCCAGCCTCATTTGAATTTTTGTTTCATGGATCTTCACATCTGGGAAACCACGCTGAAAAGCTATATTCAAGGAGTAGACCGGGGATGCCTCATCCTTACTGATGCCTGTTTGAACTGATGTTGTCCTAATCTTTGAGCTGATTCCTTGAGCTGATTATTATTATTATTATTATTTTGAGCTGATTCCATATGGAATGAGAATTTGAGGGAGGAGTGAGTGTATTTTGCACATGAGAGTGCATAGCAGATAATCTCCAAATATGTCCACCATCAATTCCTTCCCTCCTTGCATACAAATACCATTCCCTATCAATAAATGTAGATTATTTCCACTGGACTGGCCTTGTGATTTGTGTTGACCAATACAATGCAGCAGAAGTATCAGACGGAACTTTAAAATCTGTCTCATGAGAACCAGCAGCTTCCACAGACTCCTTTCTTTCGGAACACAGCCCCCATCTGTAAGGAAGCTCAAGCAGCCATGAGGAGAGTAGCATATAAAACAATAATGGCTGCCTGTGGTGGCTTATACCTGTAATCCCCAGCACTTTGGGAGGCTAGGGTAGGCAGATAACTTCAGCCCAGGGGTTTAAGACCAACCTCGGCAACATGATGAAAACTGTCTCTACAAAAAATACAAAAATTAGCCAGGCATGGTGGCGTGTACCTGTAGTTTCACCAGCTTCTTGGGAGGCTGAGGTGGGAGGATCACTTGAGCAGGGAGGTCGAGGCTGCAGTGAGCCAAGATCACGCCACTGCACTCCAGCCTAGGTGACAAAACGAGACCCTGTCAAAAAAAAAAAAAAAAAAAGAAAAAGAATACTAAGGTCCTCAGTTGTCCCAGTAAAGTGGCCGGCACCAATTTTCAGCTATCTGAGTGAGGCTATTTTTGAGCAATCAACCCTCTTAGCACCTTAGCCAATACTGCACAAAGAATATTCACCCAGGTAACCCACAGGATTGTGAAGATAATAATTTGTTACTATTTGAAACCACTAAGTTTCAGGTGGTTTGTTGTAGCAACATGTAACCAAAACAGATGAAGATTAAAACACTGAGGTTGGCTGAGATATCTCCAAGAAAGTAGTACAATAATAAAACAGGAACAAGTTTGGGGTGAACGAGAATTTTAGGTGGTTAGGAGGTGACTACAAAAGGAGACACAGAAGAAATGTTCAAGGAAATAGGAAGAGAGCAAGAAGCAACCTGATAGGTAGCCAGGGAGGACCTCTGCAAGATGGAGGAAAGACCGACAGAAGCACATGCAGTAGAGACTTCTACAAAAAAAAAGGAAAGGTATGGAAATCTGCCATCATCATCTTTGGTAATGTAACACCATCGATGACCTTTGGCAAAGCAGCTTTACCAAAGTGGTGAAAAAAAGAAGCCAATTTACAGGGGGTTAAAGAGATGTCTACCCAGGAAATTTTACTTAGTCATAGACAGTGAAAAGAGGAAACAACAGGTACAGACATCTCTTGTAACCAAGTGTCTAAAAAAGGAAATAGAAGTAATAGGACATTTGGTAACAGGGGGAATGAGATCAAGAGGAATGTTACATTAACACATTTGTGCTTTTTAGTTAAGCTCTAGGTGGGCTTGGCTTTTCACAAATGACCATCTTTGGGCTGATGTGTGGCACCAGCTATTACTCAGTCCACATGATTCTGCTGGAATGCTGGGTGAAATCAAGTTTTATGATGAGTGGCATCATTTGGAGCAAGGGGCACTCTATTGGGTTTTCTGAGGCTTAGTTTACCACCAGCTAGCTATAGCAAGTCAGTTTACTTCCAGATCTCACTCTTCTTCCATTTGGTAAATGGACAGCACTTGAAGACCTTGAAGGGCTTTCCAAAGTTAACATTCTATAAAAGTGATTTCATCCTCAAAAATTTCTACATGTGATTATTATGCTTTGCTACTGTTTCCCAGAAATCCAGAGTATAAATATGGTCTAAATCACCCAATTTATTTATTTATTTGTTTTATTATACTTTAAGTTCCAGGGTACATGTGCACAACATGCAGGTTTGTTACATATGTATACATGTGCCATGTTGGTGTGCTGCACCCATTAACTCGTCATTCACATTAGGTGTATCTCCTAATGCTATCCCTCTCCCCTCCCCCTACCCCACAACAGGCCCCGGTGTGTGATGTTCCCCTTCCTGTGTCCAAGTGTTCTCATTGTTCAATTCCCACCTATGAGTAAATCACCCAATTTATCAAGCAAAATACTTGCAGCTTAATGCCTTTGCCTAAATACATGCAATACTCTAATTTCTAGCCCATATACTCAGCAAAAGGCTAGGTCCCTTCTGAGCTGCTCAGGCTTATCCAGAGCAGGTCATTCTGGGTCCCACGGTTGATGAGCTAAGACCTTCCCTTTGATCATCACATCTAGAGATAAGAGGTCTATGGGCATGCCCAGGGACAAACCAGGCCACCAAGCAAAAGATCAAGGGTGGTAGGATGGGAGGGGGGGTTACCTAGGACAGCTTATTTCCTAAACGGATAGATGTTCCTCAGTTTATGTGGGTGGGGGAGACATGTCTGTGACTGAATGCATTGCATAGACAAGGAGCACATCCCAAGACCTTCAATATCCCCCCTTCCCAAGGGTCAACATTTTCAAGCCTTTTTTTTCATATTTAATGGTTATTAGAGGATATTATTTCTGTGCCAGTTTCTTGTAAAAAATGTTTAATTAAATTTATGGGGTACAAGTGTCATTTTGTTACATGGATCTATTGCATAATGGTGAAGTCAGAGGTTGTAGTATATCCATCACCCAAATAACATACATTGTATCCATTGAGTGATTTCTCATCATTCACCCCCAACACCCCCAGCCTTTCAAGTCTCCATCGTCTATCAGTCTACGCTCTACATCCAGTGTACACATTAACTCCCACTTATAAGTAAAGACATGCAATATTTGTCTGTTTCTGAATTGTTTCACTTAAGATAATGGCCTCCAGTTCCACCCATCTTGCTGCAAAAGACATTATTTCATTGTTTTATTTGGCTGAATAGTATTCCACTGTGTATATAACACATTTTCTCTATCCAGTCCTCCATTGATGAATACTTATGTCGATTCCATATCTTTGCTATTGTGAATGGTGTTGCAATAAACATACAAGTCTTTTTTTGTATCATGATTTTTGTTTCCTTTGGGCAGATACTCAATTGTGGGATTGCTGGTTTGAATGGTAGTTCTATTTTTAGTCCTTTGAGAAGTCACCATACTATTTTCCATAGAGGTTATACTAATTCCCACCAACAGTGTATAAAACTTTCCCTTTTCTCATCCTTGCCAACATTTGTTGTTTTTTGTTTTAGTAATAGCTATTCTGATTGATATAAAATGATATCTCATTATGGTTTTAATTTGCATTTCTCTGGCTTCTTTTTTTCTATTTCTAATTTACACTTTTATCTTGATTTTATGGGATACCTTTGTTTCTCAGATATAATTAAGGACAAAGCCAGAGAGCAAACAGTTTTTCTGTGGTCAAGAAGTATATTTAAGCCAACCACGGTGGCTCATACCTGAATACCAGCTATTCAGGAGGCTAAGGCAGGAGGATTTATTGAGTTCAGGCGTTTGACATCCTGGGCAATGTAGTAAGACCCCATCTCATATTAAAGAAAGAGAAAAAGAGGGAGGGAGGGAAAGAAAGGGGGGGAGAGAGAGAGAGAGGAAGAAAAGAAGAAGAAGAAGAAGAAGAAGAAGAAGAAGAAGAAGAAGAAGAAGAAGAAGAAGAAGAAGAAGAAGAAGGAGGAGGAGGAGGAGGAGGAGGAGGAGGAAGAGGAGGAGGAGGAGGAGGAGGAGGAGGAAAGAAGAAGAAGAGAAGAAGAAGGAGAAGAAGAAGAAGAAGAAGAAGAAGAAGAAGAAGACGATGACGAAGAAGAAGAAGGAGGAGGAGGAGGAGAAAGGAAGGAAGGAAAGAAGGAAAGAAAGAAGGAAGGAGGGAGGGAGGGAAGGAGGGAAGGAGAGGAGAGAAAGAAAAGAAATTTAATTGGAATTAATATACTTTTTTGTTTAGAGGAAGAAAATAAACTAGAAAGATAAACCTTATTACATCTCTCACAACCACAACCCCATATCCTAATACTTGAACATCTTTATTCATGTGACAGTGGAATAAACAAATGTGGGTTGGGAAAAGTAATTTATCATTATCCACTAGTTCTAAGAGAGGATCCTTTGAACATTCATGCTAAGTGGAATGGTGAATGTGATTCGTGTGATTAGAAGGCAATCGTCCCCATCAAGTGACAGGGTCTGTTTCAGGGAGCTGATGAGGCAACAGAGCTGAAATGAAACGACAAAGGAAGAACTGAGAGGCTTAGCAGGCATTTCTACTACTGTGCCTTGTTCTGTGTGATAGACCGCTCTCCATCATTTCTCTCCAATGCCTTCACTAGCTCAGCCATTGGTGTGGGGGCTAACAACACAGGTTTAGGAGCCAGAGTGCCTCATTTCACCCCCTGGCTCCATTCCCACCTCTGGCTCAGAGACTTTGGGCTATGAAACTCTGCGTGATTTAATCCAACATCTTCGTGCTTTGGTTTCCCTGTCTTACAACAAAGATAATAATAGCACCTACCCCATAAAGTTCTTGTGAGAGTTAAATGTGTTAGTGCATGCAAGAGGCTTATAATAGGTCTGGCACATGCCGAGTACTATATTTACCACTACTTACTAAAACTTGGTGAAATTTGATTTTTTTTTTTTTTTTTTTTTTTTGGTAGAGGGAGGATGTGACAAAAAGCCAAGTTCTCTTTCATGGAAAATGAGATGACAATGAAGATCGCTCCCAGAGACTAGTCATATCTGATATTTTTATAGTAGTTATTACTATGGCTACTATTACTATTTCAGTCCTTCCTCCTAATGTGGATCTGAGCCCACACAGTTTGCTTTACTACTTTTGCGTGTATGCCCACTCATTTATTTCTTCATTCATTCAACAAATACCTTATTGAGCACCTATTACTTTCTATGTGCTAAGCACTTGTCCAGATGCAGGAAAATAATACAGTTAAGATCCCTGCTCCTGTGATGTTTATACTCTCAAGAAAAAGGTAGAGTATCACTACGACAACCAATTAAACAAACAAGATAATTTCCAAAGTAATAGCTGCTGTGATTGTCATCAGACAGGACCATGGGGTTGAAATGGACTTGGGGAGAGTTGCTCCGTTAGACAGCATGGTAAGGAAGGCCTCTCTGAGCATGTGACATTGGAGCTGAGAAGTCCCTAATACAAAGGAGGTAATCCCAGGAAGGTGTTGGGCTGAATGTTCCAAGCAAGAAAGAAAAAAGTCCAAGGACACCAAAATGAAAGTCAGCCTGGTGTGTCTGAGCAATTGAAGAAAAACCAGGGAGCTGGAGTCCAGGAAGTAAGGAAAAGAGTGGAAGGACAGGAGATGTTAGAGGTAGAGAGGGGCCACATCAGCCAGGCCCTCAGGGGCTCTGGAAGGGAAGCTACTGGAGGGGAATAGGCAGAGGAGTAACAGAAGTGTATTTACTGTGTGTAAGTAGACATTGATTAAACATCTACCATGTGCAAAGCACAGTGCTAGCTTTGGTGGAGGATACCAAGTAGAAGCCAGTCTTTTTATAACCTAAGACCATCCTGGATGCTGTGGAGAGAACAGAAGATGGAAGGGTAACGCAGAAGCAAGAAGTCCATTGGGGAGAATCTTAGAAGAGAGAAGCAGGTGTCTTGGGCTAGAGTGGTAGCAGTGCAGCTGGAGGAAAGGGCACAGATTTTAGAGCTAGAGCTGAGAGGTTTTCCTAATGACTTGCTAATAAATATTGGTGGGTGGGCAGAACAATAGAGGAATTAATGATGACAGGGAATACAGACTTGACAGAGTTAATTCAGAGCGGGGAATACAGACTTGACAGAATTAATTCAGAGAGGTCACAAAGTGGAGAAACAATATGTATTAGTCTGTACTCTGCTAATAAAGACATAACTGAGACTGGATAATTTATAAAGGAAAGAGGTTTAATGGACTCACAGTCCCACATGTCTGGAGAGGCCTCGCAATCATGGCAGAAGGCAAAGGAGAAGCAAAGGCACATCTTACATGGTGGCAGGCAAGAGAGATTGCGTAGGGGAACTCCCATTTATAAAACCATCAGATCTCGTGTGACTTATTCACTACCATGAGAACAGTATTGGGAAAACGGCCCCCAGTGATTCAATTATCTCTACCCTTGACACGTGGGTATTATTACAATTCAAGGTGAGATTTGGGTGGGGACATAGCTAAGCCATATCACAATATAACAATGTGAAGCCAGGGGGATGGGGGAGAATGTGATTTCCAGAGTTGCCACATTATATTATCTAAAATGCCTAGTTTCAACAACAACAAAAATACAAGATGTGCAAAGAAACAAAAAAATATGGCCTACATACAAAGAAGAAAAGTAGTCATAGAAATTGTCTCTGCAGAAGCGCAGAGTTTGGACTTACTAGACCAAGCCTTCAAATCAATTGTTTTAAATATGTTCAAAGAGCCAAGGAAATTGTCTAAAGAAGTAAAGAATAATGTGTAAGAACAATGTCTCCCTAAACAGAGAATATCAGTAAAGTGATAGAAAGGAGAAAAATATTTTTAGGAGTACTAAGTCCCTTACAACTTATAAAGAGTTTAAACAAATGTACCAAGTGATGAGTGTAGCTTTCAGAAGCACAGCTCTGCAGGTTTAGTCATGTGCTGTTTTATAATTTACTGCAAGTTGGGAAGTCTTTGCTGAAGTATGTTCTTTCTCTTGCACGTATCTCTGTTGATTTCCCCTTCTTTCTATATATATTAGTTATCTATTGTTGCATAACTATCCCACACCTTAGTGGCTAAAAACAACATTTACTATTTCACAGTTTCTGTGAGTCATGAATCCAGTTAAGGTTTAACTGAAGTCTTCCAACTCAGTGTATCACCTGAAGCTGCAACCAAGATATCAGCTGAGGCTGCAGTCATCTGAAGGCTCGGCTGGAGAAGGGTCCACTTCCATGCTCACCCACGTGACTGTCAGCAGGCCTCAGGCCCTTGCTGTCTGCTGACTTAAGATACCAGCTGCTTGCCACATGGGCCTCTCCATAGGGCTGCTCACAACAGGGAAGCTTGCTTTCCTTATGCCAAGGGATCTAAAAGAGATTGAGAGAGTGTGTAAGCCAGTCTTTTTATAACCTAATCTTTTCATGACAACATCTTATCACTTTTGCCATATTCCATTTGTTAAAAGTTAGCGAATCCAACTCACGCTCAGGGGAAGGGGATTGTCCAAGGGTGTAAGCACCAGGAAGTTGCCTATCATCTGATTGTAACCATTTTTGGTGGAGTAGACTCTCCTGGGTAGCAATGAGAAACAGGAAAGGTGATAATAGCAGCAAGCCACCCCAGTTGCTGATAGTTCAGGCCAATCTAATAAAGTCATGAGAGGAATAGTTCCTGGTGCCCTATGTACAGGAAAAACACAATGTGGAAAAAGTGAAGCAATGTGTATTAAGTTTATACTGCCTGTGACCGAGTCAGCAAAAACTGTGCCAGGTCTGCACTGTTCAAGAAATTTCAGAATCTTCATCCTCAAGTACAATTATTTGGATTTGCATCATAAGATTTTTGTAATCTCATCCTGTGTTCATTGCACAAACCTTCCCTAAATTCATCAACAGACCTTTCCCAAAGTGATGTTCCTGGACTCCTTGTTGCCCACTCCTAATGACAGCTTCCTTCATTTGCAGGCGGCTTTTCTCATGACAATGTCATTCACATGAGGAGACAGTACCAGGCATGCTCCATCTAACTGAATGCCCATTGTGTTCTTGGCTCATCACACTGCTGCACTCAAAATAATGCGAACATCTTCTCTGCTCTCCCACAATGCCTTGTTCTTTGGTGCAAATTTTCCTAGATTCCCAAATTTAGCACATTCCATCGCTGTAATCTAAGCTTCATACATTTTCCTTCTCCAATGAAACATTTATCTTCCGATCAATAGTTCAAAAAATCTTATCTGTGGACATCTTCCCTTGGATAGGTTCCCTTAGAAACACAAATTTCCATCTGTGATGGTTAGCTTTACGTGTCAATTTGACTGGGCCACAGGGTGCCCAGATATTTGGTTACACATTGTTCTAAGTATGTCTGTGGGGGTGTTTCTGGATGACAGTAACATTTGGATTGATAGACTGAGTAAAGCAGATTGACCTCCACAATGTGGGTGGGCCTCATCCAATCAATGGAAGACCTAAAGAGTACAAAAGACTGAATAAAAAAGAATTTGCTCTCTGTCTGACTGTCTTCAAGCTGGAACATCAGTGTTCTCCAGCCTTCTGTGTGGGACTTGGACTGGAACTTGCACCAGCAGCTCTTCTGGTTCTCAGGCCTTCAGACTCAGACTGAAACTTACACTATCAGCTCTCCTACCTCTCAGGGCTTTGGACTTGGACTAGAACTATACCATCAGCTATCCTGACTCTCCACCTTGCAGACAGCAGATCTGAGAACTTCTCACAATTGTGTGAGCTAATTCCTAGTAATAAAAGCAACTCCCTCATCTATATATATCCCTTTGGTTCTGTTTCTCTGGAGAACTCTAATACACCAACGTAGGTTAAAAGGTGAATCTCACAAAGCCCAGTAAACGTCACTAAAGAGCAATGAAGTCATATCAGAGTAAACCAGATGGTAACTGAAGAGTTTTCCTCATTTTCATCCTGAATTTCCACAGTACTACTTCCCCACTTCCTAGTACCACTTCATGGAAAGTGTTGGAATTTTCTAGGTCCTAGATAATTAGAATTAAATTGTAAGCTTTCAAACCTTTTATGTCTGTGATCTAAAGCAGTTCTCCACTCAGAGGTTTCAAAAACTGATAACTATATCCTAGAATATAGTTTCATTCTCCTGTTCTGTATCCTACCTAAAACATCATCTCCCAGCAGTCAGAGTGAAGAATTGTCAACTTTTTGATCTTGTAGTGGTGTTCTGTATTTTTTAAACTGGTATTTCCATAATTTCAAAAAGCGTGAAATCCCCTACCTAAAATTACATTTACATTGCTGTAAAGAACTATCTATGGGCTTCCAGAAAGAAAAGCATGATGGAGTGGTGGTACCTCACTTACTACTTTAATCAAATGACTTGGCCACTCTGTATATGTAGGTAACAATTCTTAGCTCTGAGGGCTTTGTGGGTCAATATGAGATCATCGTCATTCATTTAGCAACTGTTGATTGAACACCTCCCAAGTAGAAGGCATAAGGCTGTGAGCTCTAGAGGATACAAAGATCACTTAGAGAAAGACAGTGCCCTTAAGGAACTTAGAATCTAGAATGGAAGATTAAAATGAATAGCTGTGATTCCAGGTAGAGAGTGACAGAATGCCTTCAACCAGGTCCCAGAGCAAATGTAGCCTCCTCCGAGAGGCCTTTGGAGCACTCCAGCTAATGTCGCCCTCAAACACTCTTTACCACCTTATCTTGTTTCACTTTCTTACAGCACTTTTATGATCTGTTATTACCATAGTTTTTTACTTTTCTCTTTACTCAATTTCAGTCTGTCTCTTTCTTGAACACGTGAGTCATGTGAGAGCAGAGGACTTCTTGGTCCTGTTCATCACTGCAAAACCATGATCCATGGATGCCCATGGAGGAGCAAATGAGAAATTCAAAATTAGAAGTGAAGAGAATGCAGAAGTGAGAAATTATTTTGATGTGTAAAAGAACTTGGCAAAACACTAGCAACTTTTCCAAAGGAAAAAATCTGGTTTGTAAGTTTTATGTCATTTCTGGTGAACTGTACAGAGAGATTTCTTTCCCAAGACTGGGCCTCGGCTCCGGGCCCAGGGAGGAGCCACCATTGAATGAGGCTTGAGGAGAAAGGGGAGTCCGTCTTCTAACCACCTCCTGGAAGAGTTGACCCCAATCTCACCCTAGGTATGGAATGACTGACTGAAATCATCTTCCTGGGAAATAAAAAAAATAAAATCTACTCTATTGGATGAGGCAGCCTTTCACATTGCTCCTAGTGAATAACTTAATACAATCTGATTTCATGGATGTCAATGCCATACAGGAACAAATATATAAACTTATATCAGGGAGCCTTTACCATTAAGAGTACACTTTATGGCCAATATAAAAAGCACCTACAAGACAACTACCTTTCAAAATGGAAAAAAAAAAAAAGAAAGAAAGAAAGAATATGGCAAATGCTCTATGGTAATTTTTATATGATTAGACAAAGTTTAAACACCTCAGAAAACATCCATGAAAAAAACTGTAATTGCCTAATAAAAAGAAAGTCACCTATAATTCCCATGATTTCTTTTCTTACTTATAGTTCTTGTAGGATCAATAATAAAATGCAAGTTTTTACAACCTCATTATAGTTAAATTGCATTTACTGACAATGACCTCTTTCTTCATTAAAATATGGTTTCATTCAATAACTACTGCAAGTGTCAAGCCAATTTACCCAGGGCTGTTTGATTTCCATATTGCTTAGTGCTTGCCCCACTGGACTCAACTCTTCATGTTCACAACCTCAACAGAACTTCTCTCCACTGAGTGACAGTGAAAGAATACTCTTTCTTTTACTGGGGTTCATTCCTGTCCCAGGAAAAAATTAAATAAATCATTTTCCTATATGTTTCGGCCCGGGACATGAGTTTGGGGGTAGTTTAAAAATGAATTTGGCTTTGATGTTAGATATAAACCAGGAACTCAGGACACAGACCGCAGGTACTGAAATTCCCCTGAAATAGGTGTAACAGATGACATCAAGAGCCTCTGCAGGAAAAGAACTCACATTTATAAAATGCCTACTGTATGCTAAGCATCTACATGTGCTATCTTGTTTAATCTAATGCCAAAACATCTAACTATGTGTTATTTACTACCATGTGTTATAACCTGCTGTCTGGGGATTTGATGGTGTGAAGAACTGAGAACCTACACTCAAAGGCCATATATTTAAGTTTCGTAACAACCTTTTGGAATGGGTGACTACTATTTCCATTTTATATATAATGTAGGTTTCAACTTGGATTGGAGCTCCCTCCATCTCGCTATGCCCTGTGGAATCTGTTTGCATGAAAGAGTGAAGAAATTTATGACAGGAAACTTACATTAAGGGAAGGGAGAGCTGAACACAAGGATCTTGACCGAGTTATGAATACCCTATTTTAGAGGTCAGCAAAATGTGATGCCTACTATTGACATCTTTGGATCTACCCATAGGATTCATGTCTGGGTCCTAAGACGACAAAGGAATGTAAAAGAAAACATCAACCAACTAAAATAACACAACTAAATAAATAACACAAAGACCCAGCCTGGGCAACATACCAAGACCCTATCTCTACAAAAAATTTTCAAAAGAGAGTTGGCCAGGTGAGGTCGTGGATTCCTGTAGTCCCAACTACTCAAGAAGCTGAGATGGGAGGATTGCTTGGGCCTGGAAGGTCAAAGCTGCAGTGAGCCATGTTTGGGCCACCACACTCCAGTCTGGGTGACAGAGTGAGACCCTGTAAATAAATAAATAAATAAATAAATAAATAAATAAAAATAAAACTTTAAGAGTCATTTCTCTGGAAGCTGCGTGTGCCCATGAGCCAGAAACAGTGGGCTTTAGTGCCACCCTTCTCTGGCCCAAACCAGAGAGTCCCCTGCCCAACATCTATTCTGTCTCTTTGTTTTTCCTAACATAACCCCAACTTTGTTCAGTTATCTACTCTTCCTTTTTGACCAAGAAGCTTACTCTGGGGAAATGGACCTCCTCTTCAGTCAGGGGGTGCACTTGACCCATCTAGGAGTAGTCTTTTCCCCTTTGCCATTGACTGTCTCAAAAGTGAGCAAGACTCGTTCCAGCCTTGATTGGGTCTTGTGAGAAAATTCTCTCACATTCCTTTAGGAGAATGTCCGGAAGCCACCTCTTCTCTTTGCACACAGTCACAATGGGCATGTTCTGAAACTGCTTCAACAGTTTTGTTACCAAATTAAAATGAAACCAAACACTGAGTAGGCAAAGCCAAGCGACTCACAGGAAAACAGAGTTGAAGTCCATGGTAGTCGACAACAATTCTGTTCCAAAACTGTTCTCCCCATTTTCCGTGGGGTTTTGCTGAGCTGGTTTTGCTGAGCATCTGGTCATCCAGAGTAAAGACATCATCTCTCTGCAGTTTGGTGTGTCCATGTGACTGAGCTTTGGCTGAGGGAATATAAGCAGAAGTGTCATGTGGCAACTTCTGGGAACCTTCATTACAAGAACACCAGGTCACAGACATCTTCATCTTTCTCTTCTTCCAGTTGCTGGGAGCATGAATACAATGGCTGGAGCTCCAGTTACCAATTTACTCCATGGGGACAATGCCACTGATTAGGAAATGGCAGAGCTGGGAGGAGTCTAGAAGAAGATGCAAGTTTCTCCAGATTCTATTGAGTGCTGTTACTATAGAAGCCCTGGCTTTCCTATCTCTGGCCTTATGTATGTGAGAGAGAAACAAAGCTTGTTTAAGCCACTGTTAGTTTTGGTCTCTGTTTCTTGCTACCTAACCTAATCCTCACAGGTACATATGCTTTCTTACCTTTGGACATCTACTTTATTGTTCAACAGACAATTTCCACTTGTTTGAGCCATATTTGGTTGAGTTTTCTAGTAATTCTCAACCACAAACATCCTAAGTAATACATAGAATGAGGTAGTCTTATCTGCACTTGGCTACAAACCACCTTAAAGCTTTGACACATCAAGGCATGCAGTATATTGACGGCCACACCAGGACAAATATGCCATTGGAGAGGTGCTGCATATCACGAGACAGCACTATTCACTAGCAGCCAGCAGATATAAAGGTACCCATCAAAAATTAAAGAGAAAAGTGCGTTCCACATGATGGTTGACATAATAGCTAAGTGGATTTGTATGGGGGTTAATGAAAGACACCCTAAGACTCTCAGAAATATTTGAGGAATATTCTATTGGCTTGATGGAATAATAAATAATGGAATATTTTTTATCATCCTTAAATTCAGCTGTTTTAAGCAACATGTTGGTAAGAATAGAAAAGGTTGAATTATACATTGATGAAGAAATAAACTCAGAAAGAATGTATAACATTCACAACTTCATATAACTAGTCCCACAATTTGAACCAACATCAAATCCTTATGAAGAGATACTTTAATATCGTGGGGCTTTTGTAATAAATGCCATTGCCTTCCTCTAAACAAATGCATCCTTATGTTTTGCTAAGAATTTTCTTTTTTTTTTTTTTTTTTTTTTTTTTGAGACAGAGTCTTGCTCTGTCTCCCAGGCTGGAGTGCAGTGGCACGATCTTGGCTCACTGCAAGCTCCGCCTCCTGGGTTCACGCCATTCTCCTGCCTCAGCCTCCCGAGTAGCTGGGACTACAGGCACCCGCCACCACGCCCGGCTAATTTTTTGTATTTTTAGTAGAGACAGGGTTTCACCGTGTTAGCCAGGATGGTCTTGATCTCCTGACCTCGTGATCCACCAATCTCCGCCTCCCAAAGTGCTGGGATTACAGGCGTGAGCCACCGCGCCCGGCCAAGAATTTTCTAACATTGGATGAAAACCTAAATCTTATTTACAGTAACACCCACTTACCCAAGATAACAGAAGATAACCTATCAGGAATATTGGAACCTGCAAATTCCCTTCTAAATACAAATACTCTGACTCTACGATCCAATCCCTCACATTTATTATAAATTTTAAGTTGTATTTTTCTTTAAGAAAATCCAGCTTCTGCAGAAAAGCTGTATTTTTGGGCTCAATCCCTATAATTTTTAATAATCCACATTTTCCCTTCAACCTTAAGTAAGAATAAATAAAGTTTAGTCTGGTATTGAAATAATGCAAATAATTTTTGGATTGTTCAATTGTTAAAAATCAGTTCTCCAGTTTCAACCAGTTGACCTCAGCTTTGGAACACATGTAAATTAGTAAATCTGGCAGAGAAAAGACAGACATTTTTCCAAGTATCGGCCAGCAAATATGTGATTTTTTTTTTCCCTGCAGGCTGTTGGTTTACCAGTTGCAAGAAGTGAATCTCAAGAGATTCAGAAGCTCAATCTGAATAAACAACCAAAACTTTGGAGGCTCATCAAAACTCTGCGAAAACTAGGCCAGAAACGGACTCTATTTTCTAGTGAGGTTTCCAGTATTTCCTGTTTCCAATGGAACTGGACTAGCTCAGGAAGAGTCTACTAATGACTAGAACCAACTGGACATAACTGGAGAACATAGAAAGATTGAAACAAAAAAACGAGAAAAAAATAAGAGAAAAGATAGCGTGTGCTGTTTCCAGCTGCAAGAGAGATGAAGATCATTCAGACATGGTGCTGAAAATAAATTGACCTGTTACTTCTATTTTCCTAGAAAAGAAGTCTGAAGGGTTTTATCCTTTCTGATTTTGATCTCTGTCCCAAAAAAGAGATCTACAGGGTGGCCGCCATGCCATCTACGGTGTGGACTGCAAGTAAATCTATGCAATGGCCCAGTGTCATGGAGTGGGATTTATCTGCCCTTAGCCATTACTATATTTGTGGCAACAAGTTGGAAGAGGCTATGATGCAATCTGTGATAAATAATAGCCTGGTTATGAGTCATCCTTCCCTGAGCCAAACAGGACTATCCTCTGTCATACCAAAGAGGTGGGCAATAAATCTATTTAGAGAAGGGGATCCTGAAGAGCCACTGAAGAGCAAAGATAACCCACTGTAGTAAACACAATTCATTCAAGCACAACATCCCTTCCCACCTTTTTGTGTGTCTGCCTGTAGAGCAGAGGGTCAGAAAGTCAAACAGTATTTTCCAGGCTATCTTGTGATAGAGTTCTAGATATTATTCGGATTCTACCAATTGGAATCACTGGTGAAAGCTTTGAGATGGCTAGTGAGATGAATGCCACACTTCTGTTTCTGTTATTTCTGGTGGCAAACACCACTACGGCAGAATGAGTATGGTCTCAGTACCCAGCCCTCAGCCATCTATTTTATAAGTGTGGATTGTAGCAGATATGTCAAAGTTCTGAAGCTGCCAAATAGCAGGGACTTCCTTATCATGCTGTATCACCTGGTCATGTTGGTGTCTTGTGTATCTTATTTCTACTGCCTCCCTGATTGTGGCTTGGATGGGGTATTTCTAGAGCACGCAGCTATTGCAGGCACTTTCAAATTTTTTGAGCAGCGTCATGTTTCTGGGAGATTGTGGCTGCCTTGGTGTCCCTGTTTTGTAGTATGGCTTTGAGAGCTGGTCCTATAAACAATCTTCCCAATAATTTGGTAAGTCACTGAATACCCCTTAATCCCTTTCTGCTTTAAACTGGCTGGAATGTGTTCTGCTGTCTGCAGCTGGACTCTGACCAATGCACCCTCTCCCTTACATCTACAGAAGTTCCAATTTCTTCCCAGTTTTGCACATGGGCCTGGGAGAGACTGAATGAGGAGTGAGGGTGGAGAAGGAAACAGAAGGGGTGTTTCCAGGAGCTGACTGACCTAGGGGAAATTTTTTACCCAGGAAACCTTTTTGAACTGATGAGTTGCAAAGGAGAGAGAAAAGCAGAAGCCAGGAAATGGAGCCAAGGTTATAGCAGAGGAGAAAGTAAATTCTATGGTAAATGGGAGAGGCTTATGAAGGCAGAGACTGAGAATGAATTGAAAAGTCAGTAGTAAAAAATTGAGAGCATGGGGCAAGGAGAGATTCAACTATTGGCAACCCAAGTACTTCAGGTAGCTGAGGTCAAGTTTAGTCTGGTATTGAGATAATTCAAATAATTTTCACTGTTGGACAGTGAATTAGGTAAAATAGGCTCCAATGCCCATCCTACATGCCCTAACAAATCCAGAATTCCTCCTAACACACCAAAGTGCCTTGGAAAGCAGAGGTAACTCATGTTTTCTCAAATCCTCTCAGGCTCATGCTTCCACTATATCCATCTCAACTTCCACCCTCCAGAAGAGCAGTGCCTCTTCCCAACGTACTGCCTGCAGGACACTACTTCAAACGTTTTGCTTCTCAAAGTGTCACCAGTTCAAGACAACACACAGCAGACTTTCACGCAACCAACACACAGCAGACTTCACAGCGGATATTATAGCGTAGCTTGTTATAGAAAACACAGCACTGAATGTGAGTCTCTTTCTTCAAAGTCCCTTGGCCAACGTGGCACTCAGATGCTTCTCTTTGGGTCCGGGTGTGGGGGCTCACAACTGTAATCCCAGTGCTTTGGGAGGCGAAGGCAGGAGAATCACTTGAAATCAGAAGTTCGAGACCAGCCTGGCCAACATGGTGAAACCCCATCTCTACTAAAAATAGAAAAATTAGCCAGGTATGATGGTGCACACCTGTAGTCCCAGCTATTTGGGAGGCTGAGGCAAGAGAATCGCTTGAATCTATGAGGTGGAGGTTGTGGTGAGCTGAGATTGCACCACTGCACTCCAGGCTGGGCAATAGAAAGAGACTCTGTCTCAAAAAAGAAAAAGAAGATTCCCTTTGGTTCTTTCTCCTACTTGGGCTCCTGCTTCATTGTGCAATGTGTCAAGACCCTCCTCTTCCCCACCAGCTAACCTCAGCAAATTAGTTTTTATTTCTTCTGTTGAGCCATTTACATTTTTGGGTCTCTCCTCATCCAATGTGGCTGCCCAGATGACGTTTTCTCCAGGCAAAATGGCCCATGGAGACAGTTTGTCATCTAAGACGTTTTCTACCACTAGCTCTTAAATCAGAGTAGGAGGTGGTTTTGAAGACATGGTAGAGAAGGTTTATTTGGATCACACTCCTAGAGGAAGAATGGGGAATGGCATCCAGGGCTCAGACAGAAAGGACGATTCTCCTTGAAGCCTCCCACGATGTGGGAGAAAATTGCAGAGGTAGGCAAGAGAAAAAGGGACAGAAGAGAGAAGACTTCCCACTCTCTTCCTGGAAGGCTGAGAATCGGTGGGCACTTCCCTTTGTCTTTTAACTCAGCCTTGGTGCATTCCATGATGTCAAAGCATAGTGGTTAGGAGTCTGCACTATACTGAGAAAAATGACAGAATTCCAAGCCAAAAAAACAAAGTCTGCACTAGAGCCAGGTAGCCTGAAAATAAACCCTCACTCCACCACTTACAAGCTGCATGGCTTCCAGGCAAGTTTGCCTGACTCTCTGCGTTTTGTAAAATGAGGATAGCAATATTACCTATCTTATAGGGCTTATGGGAGTATTAAATGAGAAAAGCATAAAATGCATAGAACAGTGACTTAAATCTCAAGTGCTCAATAAAAACCAGCTATGTTCTGGTAACGGGAGTGGCCTCTTAAAGGAACCAGACTGGGATAGACACATCTTCTAAGACTCAGCAAGAATGAACTGGGCAGTAAAGTAAGATTAAGGGGTTGAGTCTCCCACTCTGCTGTTGAAAGATATGTGGCCTTGCACACAGTGCATAACCTGTCCACGCTCAGTTTCCTTACCCACAAAGTAGGGCTGATTATACCCACCTCCTGGGGCTCCTCTGGGGATAAAAGACACTAACACGTACAAAGAGGATGGCACAGTGGCACTATAAAGTCTGTCCTTGTCTGGAAAGTGAGCTCCACACCCAGGCTGATCCCTCATTCTTACTCTTTCTCACTAGCCAGAAGGGATTAAAAACACCAGCAACAAGAATTTAGGAATGTCTCTCTTGCCTTCCTGCCCCACCCCCGCTTTTTTTTTTTTTTTTTTTTTTTGAGGCAAAGTCTTGCTCTGTTGCCCAGGCTGGAGTGCAGTGGTGTGATCTTGGCTCACTGCAACCTCCACTTCTCAGGCTGAAATAATTCCTGTTCCTCAGCCTCTCAAGTAGCTGGGATTACAGGCATGGCCACCATGCCAGCTAATTTCTGTATTTTTAGTAGAGATGGGGTTTCACCATGTTGGTCAGGCTGGTCTCGAACTCCTGACCTCAAGTGATCCACCTGCCTCGGCCTCCCAAAGTGCTGGAATTACAGGCATGTGCCACTGTGTCTGTCCACCTTCCTCTTTTATGTATATTTTTATATTATTCTCAATTGTATTCTCAATTGATATTATTTTTAAAAACTTGATTAAAGTTGAAACAACAATAAATATATCTTTATAACAATAATTCTTGTAACCAACTGATTGAATAAACCAGACTTGCCAGAAAGCAGACAGAATCATCTTATTCATTCTCCCATTGCCCAATCAATGTGCTCTTTGGCCCTCTTCTTCCCTACTCTGGAATGAAACCTTAAGTGAGATCCCATAGCTTTCCCCATCATTCTTAGATAATAAAAAGGTCTTCACATCATGTTCAAACATTAAGGAGATCCACCCAGTGTAATAACCAAATAATCAAAACTGCAAGCTCCTCCCCTAGTTAAAACTTACCCATCCCCCAACACAGTAGAAATTGACCCTACAGTAGGCAAGGGGGTCAATTTCTCTGTACTTCTTACAGTTCAATTTCTCTGTACTTCTTACTCCATCTCCTACCCCATTCATTAGTTTCTGATTGTGGACCTTTGGGGTCCAGTACAGGGGGACAGGAGGAGGGGATGGAGGAAAAGACTTACTTGAAGGGAGAAGCTGCTCAGGGCATTGGTGCCCTGTGGCATGGCGAATGTCCCCTGCAGACACTTACTTTCCTGTAGCTCTGTGAGTGTCTTGTTGGAAAACCTCCTGCTGGGCACCTCAACATCTAACTCTTTTGATATAGGGTTAGATTCCTGTCCCTCAGCTGGCTGCTTAGAACTCTCCACTCAGCTCTGACTTCCAGCAGCCAAAACCTGTTCATCAGGATAAGTGGGCAACCGTCCTTTGCACATCCTCTTACAATTTGGCATGCATGAACAGTATGAACTCAGCTTCCCAAAGAATAACCTGAAACACAACATTTTCCAGTTCTCTTAGTGCAGGGCATGAACAAGTGACAAAGATTCTATGAATCAGAGGCACTGTGTGAGGCTTTCACACTGAAGTTAAACATGAGCAAACAGGCAGGTGGGCGTGGCCTCCACGGTGCTGGTGGGTGTGTCCATAGGTGGGTGTGGCTTCCATAATGCTGGTGTGGGTGTCTCCAGGTGCCGTTCAGCCCTGGAGTCAGTGGAGGGCCAGCATCAGTTCCCTTCTCAGGACAGTCTCTTTGGTGAGGTTCTGACACTTGGTCCTAGGAGAGCAGACTAGGAACTTATTCCCAAGATTTTGTTAAGTCACTAATGCCCTCTGAAAAATTCCCTTCTATTTATGCTGACTGGCAGGGATTCTGTCATCTGCAACTAAGAACTCTTACCAAGTAGAATCCCTTTTCCCCCCTGAGAAGATCGTTGAGCCATCTCCCTTGGAGGATGACTCTAGGCTGGCTTCCTTCCAGAAGCCACATCCAAGGGGTTCACTATCGTCAACATGCAGCTTGCTCAGATAACCACCACCTGTCTCCACTCTACTGTCAGAGAAAGGTGATTGGCCCAGCCCCACTCCTTCAAACTCTTCTTGTTGAGAGTCTCAAACCGGTCCCTGTCCCCCCAGCCCCAAGCTCTAGGAGACTCTTACACATCTCTGCAAGCAGCTCTCCAAATGCTTTCCTCACTAGGTTCCAGGTGAATGGAACACGCTCCCTTCCCTATCCCTATATAGTGGGCACAGAAATGCCCAGCACCCCCATGGTGCTTCCAACAGCTTCTTACTCTTCACTGGACTCCTCATCTCCATCTTCTCTTCTTCTATAGCCCAGGCAGGGCTGATGGGCTAAAGCTGGCCAAACAAGCTTTGCAATTTCACAGTATGTTCTGCATGGCTGGCTTTTGGGGCTTTGGGGAAAAACACTCTACAATATGCAGGTGCATCCCTGGCTTCCCCCAACTTCCCGGCTCATCTTTCCCCAGCCTCCAGTCCCTCATGGGAAACAATCCCTGGCCTCTGGTCGCACATGACAAGGGAGTGGTGGGATCCTGAAGCCGTTGAAGTGTGTGTGCCAGCGAAAGGTCTGGAACAGGTTTAAGAAAGAGAACCTAAATTGTCAGTAAATCAATAGGAAATAAATGTTTACATTCACTCATTGCAAAGGGGCATTTCTAAGCTCAGCACATATCAGAGCCACACATGGAGACTTCTCTCTCCTCCACTACACAGAAAATGAACAAATCCCAAGAACAAGTGTCATTCAAGGATGTATGCGTAGACTTTACCCAGCAAGAGTGGCATCTGCTGGATCCCGCTCAGAAGATGCTGTCCAGAGATGTGATTCTGGAAACTTGCAGCAATCTGGTCTCAGCCAGGTGTTGCATTACTAAGCCAGAAGTGATCTTCAAGATAGAGCAAGGGGTTCCTGAATATTAGAGGAAGGATTTCCAAGCCAGTGCCACCCAGAAAGGAACTGGAAAGTTGATGACCTGTCAGAGAGGGGCCAGGAAAACCGAGACAAGTATTTTTGGGAGCTTGTGTTCACCAAAGACAAAACAGTAAGCATAGAAAGTGGTAATAGAATAAGAAAAACTTTCAATTTGGGTACAAACCCTGTTTCTTCAAGAAATTTTCCTTTTAAAATATGTGACTTGTGTGAAATGAGTTTGAAAAATATTTTGTGTTTAATTATTGATCAAAAGAACTGTTCTAGAAAGAAGCCTGATGTGTTTAATGTGTGCAAGAAATTGCTCCTTGATATTAGGCATGAGAAAATTCCTACTGGGGAGAAATTGCATAAATATGATCGAAAGAGGGATGTCATTAATCATCACCAGGATCTCACTCAGCCCATTTTTGACCAACATTTTGAGTATAATAAAAATGGACAAGGCTTCCATGAGGAGGCAGACTTTTTTTATTTTTTATTTTTTACAAATAAGAGTTAATCTTGGATAGGAGAGACACTCTAAATATAATGAACGTGGAAGAACTTTCACTATTGAAAGCTCAAAGAACTCATTTGGAAATGGAGCCATATGGATACAGTATTTGTGAGAAGTCCTTCTGTATTGATTTTAGATGTGGACATCAGATCAGATAATTCTTATAAGGGAGAATCTCTCTCTCTCTTTTTTTTTTACAGAGTTTTGCTCTTACACCCAGGCTGGAGTGTAGTGGCGGGATCTTACTCACTGCAACCTCCACCTCTCAGGTTCAAGCGATTCTCTTGTCTCAGCCTCCTGAGTAGTTGAGACTACAGGTGCATGCCATCACATCCAGCTAATTGTTTTGTATTTTTAGTAGAGATGGGGTTTTGCCATGTTGGCCAGGCTGGTTTCAAACTCCTGGCCTCAAGTGATCCACCCACCTCAGCCTCCCAAAGTGCTGGGATTACAGGTGTGAGCCACCATGCCCGGCCTATAAGGGAGAATCTTTATGAATACAATGAATATAGGAAATCTGTGACAATTCAACTTTCATGATCCATCAGGGAGCTGACACAAGAAAGATTCCCCATGAACATAAATTGAGTGACAAAACTTGGGAAAACTCAACTCTTTTTAAACATCAGATAGTACACGTGGGGGGAAGCCCTCTGACCACAGTGAAAATGGAATAACTTCAGCAAGAAGTTACATCTCACCCAGCTTTGGAGAGCTCACTCAGGAGAAGAAAACCTACGCATGTGGTGAACGTGGGAAAACCTTGTGGGAGAAGTCAAACTTCACTCAGCATCAGAGAACACACACAGGAGAGAAGCCCTATGAATGCACCGAATGGGGAAAAGCCTTTTGCCAGAAACCACACCTTATCAACCATCAGCAAACACACATAGGAGAAAAGCCCTATGACTGTAACCAATGTGGAAAAATGTTCTGTGTGAAGTCAAACCTCACTGAACATCAGAGAACTCACACAGGGCAGAAGCCCTATGAATGGGAAATCCTTCTGCCCCAGGTCAGCCCTCACTGTCCATCAGGGAACACACACAGGAGAGAAATCCTTTGTATGTCATGAATGTGGAAAATTCATCTGTGTGAAGTCAAATCTCATTGTCCATCGAAGAACTCACACAGGAGACAAACCCTATAAATGTAGTGAATGTGGGAAAACCTTCTGTGAAAAATCAGCTCTCACCAAACATCAGAGAATTCACACAAGGCTGGAAGGTCTTTCCACATCCCAAATGTTAAAAGGCTTCATATACCTGTCAAATTTTTGTTCAGCTTTTAAAAATTAGAGAAAGCAAAGAATGTCAGAAATTACTAGAAAATGACTTCTTGTTTGAATACGTGAAAGCATTCAAGAAAAAACCTTTTCATTAGGAAATTTGTACTGAGGGGAATTCTGTGTAAGTAATGCAGCAAAAACCTTTATCTAAAATTTATGTTGTTTAGTGTTGCATTCCAAATGTAATACCTACATTTTATTTTAAATATAATGGACAATATTCATTTACTCATCTCCACAGTAGAATCTGAAGCATATAAAGGTTGAATGACACAGCATTAAACACGTATGTGGGCCCGGCACGTTGGCTCATGCCTGTAATCCCAGCACTCAGGGAGGCCGAGGCGGGTGGATCACCTGAGGTCAGGAATTCAAGACCAGCCTGACCAACATGGCAAAACCCCGTTTCTACTAAAAGTACAAAAATTAGCCAGACATGGTGACATGCGCCTGTAATCCCAGCTACTCAGGAGGCAGAGGCAGGAGAAGCTTGAACCCGGGAGGCGGAGCTTGCAGTGAGCCGAGATCGCGCCACTGCACTCCAGCCCAGGTGACAAGAGTGAGACTCCTCTCAAAAAAATAAAAATAAAAATAAAAGTAAATATATATATATATATATATATATATGAAAAATCCCTGATGTTTGTAGACCTTATGAGTATGTTAATGTAGCAAATTTGGGTATGTTTCATTTGAACCCAACATGGTTGTCAGGAGGAAATATGTACCCTTAGTTTAGTAACTATTATGGTACGTGTCAACATTTTCCACATGAAATACCACTGGTATCTTTATAGGTTGATATAATTATATGTGTGTATGTACTTATGTATGTGTATACATATGGGTGTATATATGTAAATATATTTGTACACACATAAATATACTGATGTGCTAGCATCATCTCATATTGACTTAAAAGTGCTGCCAATTGTTAAATTTTTAGGAATTTTGTGAGCCAGTTATTAAACACAGTCATTATTTAAAATATATAAACTTACTATTAAATTACATTAAAAACAAAGGTAATAAATACCCAACATTCATCACTTCTAATTAGGCTGCTACATTTCGCTATGATCTTTGTTGCTTAGGTTACTTACATTGTTGACTCTGTATGGTGAAAATACTATCCACATCTACTGCTACTGCACGTCTCTTCCCGACTCCACATTCAGTACTATCTTGTTGGTAGGTTAGACATAGTGGGAGTATTTACACCATCAAAATCGGCAAACTACAAATCAAGGTTTTTATTTTCTTCACAGAACCTGCTGTCAAATATTTACCGCATACTATCATGTATATATGAAAACATATTTCATAGTACAAACCACATACCCCTTTTTCTGTTTCCTGACATAAGCAAACGCCTATCGTCATTACTGCTGAACTGCCTCTTCAATAAAGGAGCCAAAAAATGTCTTTGTGAGGTTTTAACCTACCTCTGAGTCAGTCCTATTCTAAATACTATCAGACTCGCTCTACAGGTTGGCCAGTGTAAGTTTTTTTGTTTGTTTTGTTTCTCTGTGTTTTTTTGAGACGGAGTCTCGCTCTGTCACCCAGGCTGGAGTACAGTGGCGCAATCTTGGCTCACTGCAAGCTCCGTCTCCCGGGTTCATACCATTCTTCTGCCTCAGCCTCCCGAATAGCTGGGACTACAGGCACGTGTCACCACGCCCAGCTCATTTTTTGTATTTTTAGTAGAGACAGGGTTTCACCATGTTAGCCAGGATGGTCTTGATCTCCTGACCTTGTGATCTGCCTGCCTTGGCCTTCCAAAGTGCTGGGATTCAGTATAAGTTTTAAGTGAGATATGATTTCACAAGGAACTACATTACATACCTTGCCTCTGACTGTTTCCTGATATATGTGAATGGGTATGGCTGTGTTTACTAACCTAGCACTTCAGTAAAGAAGTGTGAAACTGTATTTTTCTGAGGTTTTTCAGCTACCTCTGGGTCAGTCAGTAATGTAAATGCTGTTAATAAGGATGGTATTTACATAAATTATGCAAAGGTTAACATCCATTGTAATACAGTAGTACTCACTGCACTCTACAAATGAAAAGTGGTGGTACGTTAAAAAACAAAAAAGAAAGAAAGAAACCCTACAATAGTCTTTAACATCCTATTCAAAATAAACGGGCATCATGAATTGAATTTGTCAAAATAAAACCATACCAAAGTTAGCATTTAGTTCAAGATTCCAGGTTGTCATCATGTTCTCATTCAATAAAATTGACCATTCCAACATTTTCTGTTTGTGCTATCAGCACTGAAAACGCACATCCACCGTGTTGACAGCAGCCAGCAGAGTGACTCACGTGGAGGCATCGCAGACTGCATTGAGCTGACAGCTTGTCAAACCAATGAATGGGCAGGGATGATGTCAGAAGACCTTTCTGTCATTGCTGCCTGCAGCTGGTCCTCATTATAAGGAATGCCTGGTATGCTGTGAAAAACCGGAAAAAGAAAATCTTACCTGTTCTTAACCTGTATGGAAGCCAAATCTCTTAAGGAGTACTGGCCTGAGGGCAGCATGTTCACACACTATTTCTATCATTTTTTTTCCCACCTGCTATTGCAGAAACCTTGACTTTCTCCACCTTCAAAATCCCCCCAGCAGTTTCTGGGAGTCCCCTGAAGATACGTGGCATGGACTCATGGGACTGTCCTCTCAGCTCCCTGGGCACATGCCATGTTTTTCCTCTACAGCCCTGGATTCCTAGGAAGAACTACAGCAAAAGCTTCTTATGCCCATGAAGGTGCACCAAACAGATTGCAAAGATCTGATCGACCCACACAAGGTTCCATAAAGCCACTACACAACAGACCTCCTGCCATTGTGGGTGCCACTGCCATCCATGCCATAAGCCCAAAGTGGCACCAAAGCCACTCCATCTTCTCTGTCACTAGGCAGAGCCTTCTGCCCTGCCTGGGGTGGCAAGCTGCAATGCAGTTCCCAAACTCATGTGCCTTGGGCCCCTGGAGTCTCTATAGATTCCAGAGAACCTGCTGTTCATTGAGATGCATGGGCACCTGTGTGTAAGCTCAGGTCTAGATTAAAGCCTATGGTAAAAATGGCTTCAACTCTGAGAAAACTGACTTTTCACAGATTCAAAGCCACAACCACTCAGAGGAAAAGCCATACAGGCTGGCCCACAAAGTTAGCCACTTAATTTATAACACTTATGTCAACGGAGGCAGGAGAGTTGATTTTTTAAGTGAAGGGCTATCAACGTTGCCGGACAGAACACAGTGGTCTTTCAAAACGGAAAGAACTCTTAAGGGAACCCTGTCCTTGGTACTCCTGCCCCATGTGGCTACCCCCGCTGCCCATTCTCTGGGCATCTCCCATGACCACAAAACAGGGTACACAAATTCCTGCAGCCCAAGCATCCTGCCCTGGTTTATCTGGCCCCAGATATCTCACTTTACCTCCTCCTGGGACCCCAAGTTCTAACAATCTCCCTCAATTTTATCTGAACTATCACTATACCTGACAAAACCAAGACCCTCCTCATGACATATTATACAGTAGGTAATATGACGTATTACAGCCCATGTTGGTCAACTTGAGAAAAAGCAATTTAATTCTGTATTACACACACATGCCAACCACCTACTAAGTGACAAGCAGAAAACTAACAGAGATGAGTCAGACTGACTTCACAGACTTTACTGTCTATTCTGAAAGGGCAGTGTAACATATAGCATTAAGGGGACAAACTAGGTAGAAGCTGGGTTTCTCCACTTAATTGACTTTATAACCCTTTGACAAATGAATTAACTTCCTTGTACGTTTACTCATCCTGAAAATGGAGTTAAGAAGAGAATCTAATGCTTGGTATTTCTGTGAAGAAGTAACAAGTCAATATACATAAAGCACTCAGAAAGTGCCTAACACTGTTAGTACTTAAAATAATTATTAGTGGAGACAGATGTGGATATCACTGCCTATGGTATAATAAAATAAAATATTTGGCAGTGATTTAAAAGTACAACGATACACAAATAGATACATAACTTCTACAAACTTGCTTGAGCCGAAGCTATGTCCATCACTAAGCTTCAAATATATATTCACCCATATATATTTACTGACTACCCACAAGCTTTCAGATACTGAGCTGGACCTGGAAGACCCAGGGATGCAAAGGGTTCATAGAGATTCAGCCCTGCTCTGGAAACCCTGGCTGTAGTCAGAGGCTTGGTCTGGGGAATTAGAGACACGGGTCTGCCAGATGTTTATTTGTGTGGAGAACGAAAGTATCTCTTTGGTTAAAAAAAAAAACAGTTCGTCCTACAGCATTAATCATTCACTAGGTGAGGCATGGGTTATCAGTCCATCTGTGGTTTGGTTATTCTCCAGCCAACTGTGGCCAAATGGGCGGGATCACGTGGTACAAAACAGGCGCTGCCTCCTCCCCAGGGCTGTCGGCAGGGCTCTCCTCTGGGAAGGGAGGTAGACTGGGCCCACTGTTTAATACCAGCAGGCAGGTATGAAAGATCACTCGGGCTTGCAGGGCAATGTGGCAGAGTTCCTGGGGAACAGAGTGGTCGTTCACGCCAGTCTAAATACGACAGAATAGATGGAGTAATTGATTGGTCGTTTTTGTAACACTGTGTCTTCTGACTTCTTTTCGTCCTTTAATTTCTACTGTTGCTTAGGTTCATTCATACGTTACACCTTGAGGGAAGGTCAAAATAAGCTCACAACCTTTCTCATCTCCCAAAATATCCTTCCACACTTCCCGCTCCCAAGAAAAAGGTATTCTTTTGACTTCCCCATTTCTGTCCACATCACTATCTGTACTCTACGTCACACACTCTTGAAAACTTCGGGCTCCCTTTGACACCACTGTTTTTCTTGTCCCTTCTATTAGGTCAATTGCTAGTCCTTTTGGGAGGGGGTCCAGAGTAGTCAGAGGGACTTGGCTTTTGGAGTCCTCCACAGCTGGGTACAAAGTCCAGCTCTACCACTCACAAAACATGTGATCTTTAACGGGGTATTGCATTGATCCGAGTCTCAGTTTCATGATCAGTAAAATAAGATTAACCATACCTACCTTATTCTATCACCGTGGGTTAAATAAATAAAATACTGTAAGGAAAGCCCCAAGCACAAGGCTGCATATAGTGAACTCTCAGTAACCATGAGCTTTTATTTTTTACCTCTGACAGGTGTTTCACATCCATTGTCTCATTTCTCCGACACACCCTAGAGTGACAATAACAACCTCTATCTTCCATTGTTTTCCTCCCCAACCCATTGTATGCCCAGCTGTCAGAAAGCTCTTCCTAGGAACAGTTCCAATGCCTTCATTGAGTAGATTGGAAATCTTTAATGACTCCTCCAATGCCAACCCAATAAAGAAAATATGGACCCTTCAGCTTGGCATTTCATTTTTCAGATTAGCTCCCCCTCCTCCCTTTCTGTGAAAGTCTCTGACCTACTCAAACTGGATGTGTCATCAATTCCCCCCAAAACTGTCCATGTCTGTGCTTTTCTTTACCCGGTTCTCTCCACCTAGAAGGCACTAGCCCCCTCCTTCCTTCCTATCCACATTCTACCCATCCTTCCATGTTCAGTTTTCTTTTGGTTCACCCATGATGTTTTTCCAAATCACCAGCGGAAATCAACTTTCTTTCTGAATTTCCACAAGATGTTTTAGCACCTCTCATAGGGTATAGGTCACCTTCTATATTACAGTAGCATTATCAACATAACAGCCTCAGTTCTTTCATGATACAAAGCAGAACATAAATATATTCAAGTCCTAGATGTGGCCTAAGGCATTAAAATGGCTGAGACTTACAAGAACCTTTTCCTTCATAGCTTATAGATAAAATACCGTGTTTGGGATCATAAGACCCCACCATCGTGGCTACAAATAATTAAATAGAGCTTTGTGCCTGAGGCAAAGACACCTACTTTATAGGTAGGTTCTCCTTCTAGAAAAGTCTGAATTTGAGCCATATCAAAAGAGAGTAGTTGGAAGAACTAGAATTTGAAAGACGCTAAGAAGCCACATGAGACACCAGTAAATAGACACCTTGAGGCAGAAGCTGGAAGTGAGCAAGACCAAGAGGTCGAGCAGAAAGTAGAGAGAGTGGAAAAACAGCAGTAGTAGTAGACGTAGACTCCGTCTCTCAAAAGCAATGACAAAAGCAAAGGCACCAGAAAGCCAACAACAAAACTTGTTGCTGAGACCTGGAATCATGTAATGCCCTGAATAACCTTCCAGATCTCTACCGGGCAGGCTTTTCAACTGATGTTGACTTTCTGTGCTTTTTAAATAGCTAAGAACCACTACAGTAGACATCCACCACCTTGGGCAAACAAATCTTTGTTCTGAACAGTCTAGAAGAGCCTTCTATAGAACACCCAGACATGAAATCGTTCTCTCAGTACCTCTATTTTTCTCTTGAGAGACAAATTTAGTCCTCTCTGCCTTGGCCCATAGCCTGTTAGTGAAATGCATACATTCTCATGACCTTTCATACTGTCCAAACAGCAAATATCCTGGTAAATTTCTGAGACCTGTTTGCCTTCATCCTAACCTTGGCACCATATTGCTCAATATCATATTGTTTCAAAGTTCTGGCTTATCTCATGTTTCCTAATGGCCATATGTCAGCTTCATAACCTAGTAGGTTACTCAAGACCATTATCTCAAATTATTATTATTATTATTATTATTATTTTTTGCACACTGGAAAATAAGCAATATCCCAACTGTATAGATGAGACCATTGAGGCATGGACAGGATGAAGCCTGGCAAGAGTACTGTGGTTTAGAAGCAAAAATGTAAATTAGAATTCCTGAGATGCCCCAGCTATTCTTATCTAGCCCTATGTGATTAAACCAAGATGAATGGACATACATTTTTCAAAAGAAGGAAGGAAGGAAGGAAGGAAGGAAGGAAGGAAGGAAGAAAGGAAGGAAGGAGAGAGATGTAGGGGGGAAGGGAGAGGAAGAAGCAGAGGGACAGGGAGAGGAAGAGGGAGAGGGAGAGGGAGGGGCAGAGGAAGAAGCAGAGGGAGAGGTAGAGGGAGAGGGAAAAACTGTCTACCATTCTCAAAGGTGGGTAGTAACTGAAGCAGCAATTTAGCAAAATGACTGATTTCCTCCAAGGAGTCCTTTCAAATTTTTCAGAAAATGATAGATTCCAAGCATTCACCTGATGTATGAAGCTCCATGGGCAGAAGCAAATATTTAATCTCATAATGGAAAGGATCTGAAGCCAGTGGGCTGTCCTGTTTTTTCACCTCTGAATTTTAACTTGTCAACAAATTATCTCTATTCAAGTGCTCCTGTGTGGGTTCTCAATAACTTGAGAGCCAAATAGGCAGAGACAAGTTTGTGCCCAAATAATTAAAAGCCTCGAATGGAAGCATCCGGCAGAAGAGATTTGATCCTCAAAAAAATCATAAGATCAATCTTATCCCCATTTTAGAGAAGAGTAAACTGAGTCTCAAAGACACTAAATAAGTTGTTCATGACCCCCTAAGAAGTAGAAGATCAGAGCCTCAAGTCTCCATTATCTAACCCCTATTTCCACCCTTTGTCCACTGCTGCATGACACTGCCTCTTTATAGCCTGCTTTTCGGAGGAAACTAGTTGTTACCTACATTTCAGTTTTCAACCAGACATAATTACTCTGTAAACCATAGTCTTAACCAAAATGGAAAAAACCAATTATCCTGAGTTCACACAGGTATTGTGATGTGTTGAGCTTGACACAGTAATTTAACAATACTCAAGTAGCATCCAGTCAGAAAACGGAGCTGCACATTAGCCTTCAAATAAATGTTACATCACACACCCAGAAGCAATTAAGATTACACACAAGAACCTCAAGTTGCTTGGAGTATCGCTTTTTTTTTTTTTTTGTATTTATCTCCTGTGCCCTTCTTTTTCTTTTTAGGTAGTAAAACCACTTTTATTGGGAGAAACACATTCCATCGTTGACCTTGAACCTCTTCACCTGGCCATTCAAATGATTACATCCTCCTATGCACATGATCGGTTCAGGCATAAACTTTGACCCAAGCAAGGCTAAACAGAATCATCTCTGAAATTTTATATATGGACACGTTTATAAATTATTAGGCAAAGGATGCAAGCTCTGGCCTTCCAGCAGTCATATTTTCAGGGCACATAAACCCCAACGAGGATAAAACAGATTATTAGAGATAAGCAAAGTGAAGTAGATCAAGAGAAAGAGTCCTGATTTGCACCCTAGATCAAGCCATATCTGATGTGAGTCCTGTCTTTGGACTGTCCAATAATAACAGCAAATATTATTCCCGTTAAGACAATACCAAGTTCCAGTATTTCTATACAAACTGGTTAGTGGTTCAAATGTTTCTGGTAGGCCAGAGAGTGACAATTAGAATGTGGGTATTGTAGGTTCAAATAGGGCAGACTCTGGAGTAAACTCACCCATTCGAGGCAGAGATATTTGGAGGAAGATAGATTGATCAAAGTAATGAGAACTGGTTAGGATGTGCGCTTAAACATTTTAAATTAACATTTCTGGGATTTTTTTGGAGGTGATTAATGTAAAACACATTTATTGGAATAAAGTTAGAAAATATGGAGAAACATAAGGAAGGAGTAACATATCCTGAAGTAAACACCACTAATATTTTGATGTACATATGAATGAGTAGAATATAGTAGGAACTGGCAAACTTTGGCTGCAAAGATCCAGAGAAGGAACATTTTAGACTTTGTGAACCATATGGTCTCTAATGTAACCTGCCATTGCAGGGAGAACACAGCCATAAATAATACAAAAAGGAATGGGTGTGATTGTGTTCCAATAAAACTTTATTTACAAAAGCAGATGGTGGGCCAGATTTGGCCATAGTCGGCTGACCCTCCTCATTAGAATTAGCTGCTCTAACAGAAACTCAGAATGGCAGCAACATAAACAAACAAGAAACACACTCCTCTCTCAGGGACAGATTGGACATAAATACAGTTTTGCATTGCTTAGTAAAGGGATTATGTTCTAATAAATGTGTCATTAGGTGAGTTTGCTATTGTGAGAATATTATAGAGTATACTTACATACTAGTGTACAAACCTAGATGGTGTAGCCAACCGCACACCTAGGCTATCAGGTGTGGCCTATTGCTCCCAGGATACAAACCTGGACAGCATGTGACTGTACTTAATACTACAGGCAACCAGAGCAATATGGGAAGCATCTGTGTATCTAAGCATATCAAAACATAGAAAACATACAGCAAAAATATGGTATAAAATTTTTTTTTTAAATAGTACATCTGTATAGAGCACTTACCATAAATGGAGCTTGCAGGACTGTTGTTCTGGGTGAGTCTGAATAGGTGGTGAGTGAATGCAAAGGTCTAGGACATTACCATCTATACTATATGCTGTAGACTTTATAAACACTGTACACTTAGGCTACACTAAATTTATAAAGTTTTTTTTTCTTTCTTCAACAATATATTAACCTTAGCTCACTGTAATTTTTTACTTTATAAACTTTTTAATTTTTAAAAAACGTTTTGACTCTTGTAATAACACTTAGCTTAAAATACACATTGTACAGCTATACAAAAATATTTTCTTTCTTTAGATTCTTACTCTATAAGCTATTTTCTATTTTTTACATTTTTATTTCTTTTTTTAACCTTTTAAACTTTGTTGTTAAAGACGAAGACACAAACACACACATTACCCTATGCCTCCACGGGGTCAGAGTCATCAATATCACTGTCTTCACCCTCCACATCTTGTTCCACTGGAAGGTCTTCAGGGGCATGGAGCTTTCATCTCCTAGGATAGCAGTAGTCTTCTGTACTTCCAGAAGTACCTTCCTGAGGCTGTTTTACAGTTAACTTTTGTTAAATAAGTAGAAGGAATGCATTCTAAAATAACAATAAAAAGTATAGTAAATACATGAACCAATAAAATAGTCATTTATTATTATCATGTTTTATGTACTGTACACAATTGTATGTGCTAGATTTTTTATTTCCATAGGTTATTGGGGAACAGGTGATGTTTCATTACAGGAATAAATTCCTTGGTGGCGATTTGTGAGATTTTGGTGCACCCATCATCCGAGCAGTATACCCTGCACACTATTTGTAGTCTTTTATCCCTCACCCCTTTCTCACCCTTTCCACTCGACTCCCCAAAGTCCACTGTGTCATTCTAATGCCTTTGCATCCTCATAGCTTAGCTCCCACTTATAAGTAAGAACATGCAATGCTTGGTTTTCCATTCCTGAGTTACTTCACTTAGAATAATAATCTCCAGTCTCATCCAGGTCGCTGTGAATGCCATTAACTCATTCCTCTTTATGGCTCAGTAGTATTCCATCATATATATACACCAGTTTCTTTATCCACTTGTTGATTGATGGGCATTTGGGTTGGTTCCACATTTTTGCAATTGTGAATTGTGCTGCTATAAACATGAGCGTGCAAGTATCTTTTTCATATAATGACTTCTTTCCTTCTGGGTAGATACCCAGTAGTGAAATTGCTGGATCAAATGGTAGTTCTACTTCTAGTTCTTGAAGGAATCTCCACACTGTTTTCCATAGTGATTGTACTAATTTACAGTCCCACCAGTGATTTAGAATTGTTCCCTGTTTATGGCATCTGTATGTGCTAGATTTTTATATGCCTGGCAGCATAATAGGTCTGTTTACATCAGCATTACCACAAACACATGAGTAATGCATTGTGCTATGACGCTGATTTTTCAGCTTCATATAATCTTACGGGACCATGTCCCATATGCAGTTCATCACTGACTGAATGTCCTCATGTGGCACATGACTGTAGTTCAGGACTGCTATGGCAACAGCAACGTGTCAGAGACACAGAAACTTTCTATCCTATTCTGCCACCCCTAAGATGTTGTCCTCAGGCACATGGTCTGAGATGACTGACTACCATGTCCACAATCCAGCCAGTAGGAAGGGAAAAGGAGGAAGGGAAAAGGGGAGAGGAAAGACACATCTCTTCCCTTTAAGGACACCATTGAGGAATTGCAGTCATCCCTCTTGCTCACATCCTGTTGGCCAGAACTTAGTCATCTGGCCACACCTAGCTGCAAGGGTGGCTGGGAAATTTAGGCTATATTCTGAGTAACATGTGGGTAGCTGCTGAAGGTTTTGGAGCCCCTCATGGGGCACCCTGTGATGTAGGTAGTGAAGTCCCTTCTCCACCACACATACTTTTATAGGAAGTGGATGGAGCCAGCCTGGGAATGCAAAGGTTGATTTTTCTACACTACTGACTGAGGAATGTTTTTATGTATCCTATAATCTCTGAGTAGAAGGCTGTTTAACCTTTCTTGGAAGGCAGGTTTCACATGTAATTGCTTTGGAGAAAACAGCAAAAAGAGTATCTGGAACAGGGAGAAAAATGGCCCTCTTCGGTCAGGTGCAATGGTTCACACCTGTAATCCCAGCACTTTGGGAGGCCAAGGGGAGTGGATCACTTGAGGTCAGGAGTTCGAGACCAGCCTGGCCAACATGGTGAAACCCCATTTCTACTAAAAATACAAAAATTACCCAAGTGTGGTGGTACATGACTGTAATCCCAGCTACTTAGGAGACTGAGGCAGGAGAATCGCTTGAACCTGGGAGGTGGAGGTTGCAGTGAGCTGAGATTACACCAGTGCACTCCAGCCTGGGCAATAGAGCAAGACTGTTTCAGGAAAAAAAAAAAAAAATCGTCCCTCTTCTTTAGTTACCAGCAGGCACCCTCTTGGCGGATTACAGGATGTCTGAGGATTCCACCCACAAGAATGATGCAGCTGGAGAGGCAGCATCACAGAGCTTCTCCACATGTTCTCTCCGGGTGTGCGGACGGGGATATACCTCTCCTCTATGGTGTCTGTCACACGCAATGTGTATGGATATAGACGTATCACTGCCTGTGTGCTCCAACCTTACATCTAGATTTTAAAGACCTTAAGAATTGCTTTTTAAAAAAAATCCATCTTTGCATTCCTAAAGGAGCAAACGCCAGCCTTTCCAGATGTATTCGATTCCTTGAATGGAAAAGATCAAGCAATCTGCACTTTTTAAAGAAACACCTATTTAGTGCCAGGCACTAGGGATCTGGGATACAAAGATGAAAATTGGTAGTCCCTGCCTTTTATGGAGGCTTTTAGCCTAGGATGGAGACAGACACTGCTGAAGACATCTGTTGTTTTTTGGCTTCCCGCCCCCAACCCCAACTTCCTCCTAGCCCTTTTCGGGGAATCCCCCATTGTGTAGTTTGAGGTGGGCGGCCTGTCTCCCACTACAGAAGCCAAAAGAGACAGATAATCCCCTCTCTTTCCCTTTTCCATTTCTGGGACAGCATAGGTGGGCACATGACTAGGCTTAGCCAATCAGATGCTTTCCTGGGCCATGGACTCTTGACAGTGCTGTGAGAAACTTGGCTCTAGCTATGGGTTATAGTCATTACGATGCTGGTGGCAGGTCAAACAATGTCCTGTTCATTTTCCAAACTTGTTCTGCAGTCTTCCTTTGATTTTGAGAACCTCTAATATTATCCCAATATATTCATTTATTTCCCTTAAGGTGGCCAGCATTGGGTTCTGTGGGTTGTGGTCAACAACCAAATTCCCTACTAATGCAAAAATGATCATCTACTTAGGTGCTTTTGAAGGCAAAGGTAAGAAATCTACCCCAGTTTCATCAAATAAGTTAAGTTTGTTGTAGGAACACAGAGAACCATATGAAAAGTGGAAAAGCCTAAGAATTTAAGGCCAGTTGCCATTACAGGAAGGTCTTCATGAACTTCATGGACTGAGTTTAAAAGGTCATTCCGCCTTAAAGGACAACTCTGTCCCGGACACACAGGGATGTGTGGTGCCCCTAGTCTTGATGAAGGATTCAGCCTACCACACAGGTCACTCTGAGGCTGAGATGGCACTAAGAATTTCAGCCAGTCATTGGATACGGGCTTCCCTGGGAAGGGTACATGATCTGGGTGGGGTGACTGTCTTTAAAAGAGATACTTCCTGAAAACAGCTGGCAACTGAGGGTTGTCTGTTGGCAGCACTCCCAGTGGCACAGAGAATAAATCTATCATTCCTAAAGAGGGATCCGGGCAGCACATCACAGCATCTACTACATCAGATCTTTCTGTGTTTCATGACCTTTCAGCTTCTGTTGCTACTGCTTATTGCTAAAGTCTTTCCCAATTCAAATCACTGACAGTGAGAATCTGATCTGACCTGGCCCACATCACAGGTCACCAACCATATGGAGATTGGCTCCCCTTGGCTATGGTTGGGAAGCAGGATCATATGGTAGAAACGCACCCTCCCAGCCTCACCTGTTTGACAGGGTCTGTGGGCAGAGCTGGGGGAAAACATTTTGGTAGGCATCAGGCATGACGGTATGTCTTGCCCATATACCAATAAACAATTGTAATGTGCTACAGTGGATGGAGTATGTAAGTATGTAAGATGGAATAGATCAGGATAAAGTGGGTGGAGTAAATATATAAGTACAGTATGTATAGGGAACAAAACACCTAAATCTACCTATTAGATCCCAGAAAGGTTCCCCATAGGCTTGAAATAGGACTTGAAGGATGAGCTAGGAATAGGGTTTTGCCCAGCAGGTAAATAGAGTAAGACACTTCAAGTAGGGGGAACCATATGTACACAGAAGCATGAGATAAATTATTGTGGCCCTAAAGAGATTGGCCTCCCAGCCACCCCATGTACTTACTGCCTCTTAACCAGATGCCTGGGAGGCATTTTTGGCAGCTGCTCAGAGGGAAACATGCCACCTATTGATTCATCTGGGGCACTCCCTGCTCCTACCTTTCATGAGCTGGTGTCAGTGGATCCTCTGGGCCAAGTTATGCCGCACCCTGATCCTGTTTGACTTGTGTGCTCTGCCAGGATCCCTGCAAGAGGTGGCATGGCCTGGGGCCCCTGCTGCCTTTCAGATAACAGCAGCAGCCAGGCCAAGGCAAATACTAGTCCCTCCTCATAGAGGTGAGGCTCCCACTGACGTCAGCTGGGCCTTGGGAAGGCGGGAAGCAGGTGGGTTTAGTTGCCAACTTGGCTCTTAAAGGCAGCTCTGCTGTTCCTATTTCTTCATACTAAGAATGGAAGGATTCCCAGAAGAGGTATGGAGGTTCTACCTACGGTTGCCAGGGGCACTGAAAGTTTGCTGACTTTTAAAGCATCACACAAATGCGACAATGAATAACACCTACAACAAAGAAAAAGACGTCACCATCAGCAAGTTTGCAAGATAATAATGGCAAACATTTATTGAACACTTTCTATGTGCCAAGCAGTCGTTTACAGGAATTAAATTATATAGCCATCACAAAAACCCTGCAAGATAGACCCTTTTATTATCCCTATTTGACACATTAAGAAACAGAAAGAAATGAAGTAGCTATGCCCCAAATCACACACTTTGTAAATGGATTTGAGCTCAATCCCCTCCTTCTCAATCACTATACAGTATGATATACAATATACACTATACCAAATTAGCCTATGTTCTGATGCCTAAACTGGCATCTTATGAGATGATGTCTGATATGGTTTGGCTGTGTCCCCACCCAAATCTCATCTTGAATTGTAGCTCCCACAATTCCCACATGTTGTGAAAGAGATCCGGTGGGAGACAATAGAATCATGGGGATAGTTTCCCCCATATTGTTCTTATGGTAGTGGATAAGTCTCACAAGATCTGATGGTTTTATAAGAGGTTCTCCCTTTCACTTGGCTCTCATTTTCTCTCTTGTCTGCTGCCATGTAAGATGTGCCTTTCACCTTCTGCCATGATTGTAAGGCCTCCCCAGCTACATGGAACTGTGAGTCCATTAAACTTCTTTTTCTTTGTAAATTACCCAATCATGGGTACATCTTTATCAGCAAATGAAAATAGACTAATACAATGTCTGAAAATGCTCAACAATTTATTAATACAAATTCTTTCATATACATTGTCTCACTTCTTCTTCATATTAGTCCAATGAGGGAGTTAAGGCAAATGTTGTCATTCCCATTTTACAGATAAGAAAATGGAGGCTCAGAGAAGTAAATTAATAATCAGTAAGTAGCCAGCTTAACACCTGAAATAGGTGTTCTGTTTCCCAGCCCAGTGATTTTTCCATCCTACCCTGTCATGAATCATTTCAAAGGGGCCTAAGAGTATCTGTATCCAAAAATATGTCCTTAAATATGTGGACCCTAAAAGTACTTCAAAGTGACTACACATTGGTGTTGTACATCTGTTTCATATCATAGATATATTCTAAAGCATGAACATTAAGTAAAATCGGAGTAAAGTTGAATGGAAAGAGCTCTGAGCTGCAAGTCAAGAGTCGTGGTTCTCATCTATGCTCCATCCTGCATGCCAAATAACCTTAACTAATAACTTACTTTTGGGGACCTCATTTTTCTCATCTGAAAAACCAATGAGTTTTTATGAACTTACTGTCCCTTACAACTCTTAAATTATAGATATGATGATGCTATTGTAAGACGGGGTTACCTATCAATCTCCAAATCCACCTAGTTTCCAGTTGAAGACTTTCAGCAACCAGTAGCTGTGTAATGGTAACCTGGCCTGTTCATTCCCGAGTGTTCCCTATGTAGCCTCCAGACAGCAGACTCAAGATGGTCTATCTGGGATGGAGGTGGACATCACCTGAATTTTTTTTTATTTCTTTAATATTGATGGCAGAGAGATTAACTTATTTTTATTTTTGTTTTTTTTGAGATGGAGTCTTGCTCTGTCTCCCAGGCTGGGGTGCAGCGGCGCCATCTCAGCTCACTACAACCTCCGCCTCCCAGGTCCAGGCAATTCTCCTGCCTCATCCTTCTTAGTAGCTGGGAGTACAGGCGTGCACCACCACACCCAGCTAGTTTTTGTAATTTTAGTAGAGACGGGGTTTCACCATGTTGGCCAAGCTGTTCTCAAACTCCTTGCCTCAAGTGATCCTCCTGCCTCGGCCTCCTAAGTGCTGGGATTACAGGCATCAGTCACCACACCTGGCCTCAGAAGGATTTTTTTTTAAAATTTATTATTATTATTATACTTTAAGTTCTAGGGTACATGTGCATAACGTGCAGGTTTGTTACATATGTATACTTGTGCCATGTTGGTGTGCTGCACCCATCAACTCGTCAGCACCCATCAACTGGTCATTTACATCAGGTATAACTCCCAATGCAATCCCTCCCCCCTCCCCCCTCCCCATGATAGGCCCCGGTGTGTGATGTTCCCCTTCCCGAGTCCAAGTGATCTCATTGTTCAGTTCCCACCTATGAGTGAGAACATGCGGTGTTTGGTTTTCTGTTCTTGTGATAGTTTGCTAAGAATGATGGTTTCCAGCTGCATCCATGTCCCTACAAAGGACACAAACTCATCCTTTTAGAATCAAAGCAAATCAAGAGGTGGTACCTACCTAAATGCATACACCCACACCTTCTTGAACAGGCCATTTAGGCCAGCACATAGTTCACCTCAATAGATACAACACAGGAGTTGAGTGCTCACTGCCCATCCTTCTCCCCAAGCAGTGGTTACATCTTCTCACTATGAGTGATTAAGGATAGGCCTCAGTTTTGGTCCATTTTTGAATCATTCTCTTACTTGAACTTCAAACTTGTCTGCTTGGGTTTGTCAGCTTCTTCTGTGGGCAGGGACGTCTTGAGAAGCATGTGGGCTGCAGCTGCTCCTCGGGTCTCCCCTGCCTGGTCTCAGTCCTTATTTTTTCAAGCTTCACATCCTCTACTGAAGCTGCAGCAACTGAGTCCTGCTGCTTTTCCTGTTCTCCTTTTCACTCATTTTCTCTCTGTATTTCCACATTCACGACTCCCATTACTCTCCCCGTAATACCACAGTGTTTCCTAACCTTCAATGATCTACTCCTTTTTCAATCAGAAGAAAAAAATTCTGTGCGCTCGTTCACCACCATCACTCTGTTAGAGTTGATGTAAATTATGTTTCTTTTTATCTGATCACCTGAAAATGTACAAATATAAAACCAGGTTTTTTCAAATCCTTAGGTTTACAGCTCTCATATGATTTTTAAAAACCAATCTTATAAATAAGATACGAGCAACAGTACAAAATCCTAATTCATTTAATGTATTAATTTAATGTGGCAGATGATGCTGTTTGAAATTGCTAAAATTACATTTTGGCATGGGATGTGACTGTGGTATGGGCCACGATGGCTTGGGATCTTCTAAGCTTAGTGTGCCTGTGCCATGATGTGCCACGTGAGGATCGATTCTCCCATCTTTTTCTGCCATCCAAGCTATGGTCTAGTCTTCGTTTGTGCAACGTGCCAACTGGCCTCAGCTTTTTTTTACATCAAGGCTCCCTGTGTTATTTTCTCATTAGTCTGTGACAATTTAAATTGAGTGCCATTGTGATAAAGACACAGCACAGGCTGCGGAAGCTGTGGCACTAGTAGGTTACTAGGTTATAAGGTGGTTGCCATGTTTTTCAAACTGGGTCACATCCCTATCGTGCATCGTGAGATCAGTTTGGTGAGTTGTTACAAGCAATTTTTTAAAATGTTACAGAAAAGAGAAAATATCAAGTATTACATGGTATCAGAGTAAGTATTTAGAAAATTGTTTCTCTCTCTCTCTCTCTCACACACACACACACACACACACACACACACGCTTACATAACCAATCCAAACAGATTCCAGTATTGTTTCTGGGGAAGGTCCGTGGAAGCCCACTGAAATAGACTAAATAATGGCCCCCAAAGATATCAGGTCCTAATTCCTGGAACCTGCAAATGTTGCTTTATAAGCAAAAAGGGTCTTTGCAGATATTTTTAAAGTAAGGGAATTGAGATGGATAGATTATCCTGGATTATCCATGTGGGCCCTAAATGTAACCACAGGTATACTTATAAGAGAAAGACAGAGGGAGATTTGACAAAGACAGAATGGTGGCCCTGTTGACTCCTTGGTTTTGGCCCGGTGAAACTGACTTCAGACTTGCGGCTTCCCAAGCTGGGAGAGAATGAATTCTGTTGTTTGAAACCACCCCGCTTGTGGTTGTTTGTTACAGCAGCCACAGGAAACCAATAGAGCCTCCCTCTCCCCTCACTGCCGCTGGTGGGTGCTTTCTGGAGTAGTTGAAGGCAATCCCAGAGGAGGTACCAAGACTTTTAGGGGGGTAGGGTAGTGACACGTAGGCTCAGAGCCATTTCTCAAGTGGTTTGGAGTATTATAGTATTTTCACAACTGGCACACCTGGGCTGGTCTAGACTGGCTGCCTGTCAGTTCTATTTGTGTATGGACATCAGTGATGGAAACTGGGCCACTGTGTGAAATGGATTCCTTCTGTGGGTGGCTGCCAAAAAAAAAAAAAAAAGAAGTTTGAAGGCCATTAATTCATATGACCCAGTCTGTGCTTAGACTGACGAATATTTTCTTTTAGGTCACCATCCATATGAAAACACAAAATTTAAATATTCTCACGGAGACTCTGTGGACTCCAAGGTTCACCTGCAGGCACTCAAGGACCCTTGGACCCCACTTGAAGAAACTCAGTGAGAACCATCTGACCCCAGCATCAGGCAATTATTGTATCTCTTGGACCTTGAGCCTAACTAGGGTGGGCTCAGCCACCCCCAGGTGTGCCCACCTGAGCTCCCTTCCAGAGCTGCTCATGGCACCTGTTCTTCCTGGAGCTATCTGACCAGGAGGGTGGGTTTGAGGCTTCTGGAAGGCCCCACCCTTGGCTGTGCAATTTGGGAGCCACAGTGACCATCTGCCCTCCCGCTGTGCTGTACCTGTCTCTCTGCCCCAGGACCCACATACCCTTTTCTTCCAGGAAGCCCTTGTCTCTTCGATCGCCGTAGCCTCAGAGGACGGACTTAGCCCTACAGTCTTAGAAGTAAAGATTTGGAGCAAAAGTTGCTTCAAAAACAAAACAAAACCACTGTCACTGGGATATAACAAACTTCTTTCTCCGGGGCCTCTTTTCTGTTACTCTTTACTTCTCAATCCCCTACTCCACATCCCAGCCCTGATGCAAAAAGGGGCAGGGTCCTTACCTAGCAACCACAAAGCCTGTGTCTGTGCCCCTAAATCCCTGAGGCCCTGCTCCATCATAGGTGGTTTTAGTATTGTTATAGGTAGCTCTGCCTCCCTTTGTGGCAGAAAAGCCTTGAACCACCTCCCTTTGGGTTCCCTGAGCGTTCCTTTGTCTTTCCCAAACCAGGTCAAGCCTGAGCTTCGGCTCCACCTTGAGGCCTCCAGAGGTGCTGGCCCTGAGGTGAAACCTCAGTGTGACCCAGGAAGATGTCCTCTCTGGACAAACCACTTCCTTGCACGTGCACCAGCCAACTGTCATAGCAATAACTATCATCTGAGATAGCCCTTTACATACTGTTTTCACGTATGTCTGCTCATTGGACCCTCATCAAGACTTTGGGAATTCGTTGTGTTTCCATCACCCCATTTTACAGATAAAAAACTGAGACTCAAGGTTGAGTGCAGTGGTTTATCCCTGTAATCCCAGCACTTTGAGGCCAGGGCAGACAGATTGCTTGAGCTCAGGAGTTCAAGACCAGCCTGAGCAACATGCAAGACCTCATCTCTACTAAAAAACAAACAAAAAACTGAGACTCAGCGTTCAAGGGACTCATTGCTCTACTACTATTCACAGGGATCCCTAACCCCAGGCTGTAGATCTGTGCAGTCTGTGGCCTGTTAGAAACCGGGCCGCACAGAAGGTGAGCGGTAGGCGAGCACGCATTACCACCTGAGCTCCGCCTCCTGTCAGATCAGCAGCGGCAGTAGATTCTCATAGGAGTGTGAACCCTATAGTGAACTGCACATGTGAGGGATCTAGGTTGTAAAGTCCTTGTGAGAATCTAACTAGTGCCCGATGATCTGAAGTGGAACAGTTTCCTTCCTCCCCTCCCCGCCCCCAGTCTGTGGAAAAATTGTCTTCTACCAGGTGGTCCCTGGTGTCAAAAACGTCGGGGACCACTGATCTAGTAGGTAACAGAGCTGGTTTTAGAGCCCCCTCTTCAGACCCTAGATCCTATCCACTCCCACTCTGCTTCTTTGCCTTATTTTCTCTGAATAGCAAAGCTTTAAAGAGGAAGGAAGGAAACAGAGAGTTTCTCTACCCTAGCTCTCCAACAGGGACTGTCAGAGGGAGTTGCATAGAAGCTTCCCTGCCCTAAAGTTGAATACGTTTATAAATCATCCTTATCCTTATGAGTAACCTACCTGGTATAGTGTGAGGGTTCCTGGAAGAGGTCCTCCCCTCACCCTGAAATTTCCTGGTTCCTGACAAGATGGTTGAAATCTGAAACCCTACCATTTAGAGTTCATTCTTTTTTGGGCCTCGGCGTCATGAGATAGCAGAGCTTTGGAATCAAACACATCAGGATACCAAACCCCTTTTCACAACTTAGCCCTGTGGCCCTGGGCAAGTCTATCCTTTCTGCAGTTCTCATCTATTTAGAGGACATGACCTGAGACATAATTTGCAGGAATCTCTTGTTCAAAAGCTATTAAGAATTTCAAGATGGCAACAACAGAGTATTAAATCCAGGCTGGGGCCCTTCTAGGCACAGGCCCCGTGCAAGTGCTCCGGTCTCACACCCATAAAGTCAGCCCTGAGAGTGGAGGCGTCTTTCATAGAGAAAGTGTAAGGAGAGTTCGGTGGTTAATAAAATGTTCATTTCTTTCCTTTGGCCAGTGGTTTTCCCGCCAGAAGACCCACATGGGTGCTCCCTGCAAATGCAACTTCCCGGTGCTTCTCTAGTCCATTCTCATTCCAGGATGGGGCCCAGAAATGTGCATTTTTCCAAAGATCCCCAGGAGATTCTGATAGAAATGGAAGCTACCCTTTGAGGAGCTTAGCTCCTTCAACTAGCAGGTAACTCGTTGACGGAGTTGGTTTTCACAATCCCAAGTACTTGACACACACAGTGGCCCTGGAACTCTGGGTGTGCCATGGGAAAATGGCTGCAGGTACATGAACTGAAAGAGCTGGTCACCAGGAGCTTTGACATTTCGGATCTCAGGTCTTTGACATTTGGGATCTCAAGATCGTCAAGTCTCCATGACGGCATGAAGGACCATCAGCTAAAGGAAACTCGCCCTGAGACACAGCAACTCCAGCAGAGGCAGTGGCAGGTCTTGGGTACCACAGTTCCTTCTGCAGCTCGGGGGCTCATCTTGCAGCCCTTCCTGAAGTCCCCAGGGTGGGCCTTGGTCTGCCTCCTTCCTCACTGCATTCCTCCTTGACATCCTTAAACAGCTTTCCTTGTCTCTTGAATTCTGTACCCTGGGGATCTGTGGTCCTGTTCACCCCTCAACACCCTCAGTGTGCCTCACCAGGAGACTCGGATTCAAGAGGGTCTACATCTGTCTCCATTACTAAAGAAAACTGCAGCTTCTTCCCTAATTCCAGATCTTAGCACACCTTGGAACTTACCAATGCTCATAGCCCCATTGTGATGGGCAGCTTGCATCCATCTCCTCATTGAACCCTCGCCACAACCCTCCGAAGGAGTCCGTGTATCCCCACTTTACAGATGAGAAAGCTGAGGATGATTTATGGCTATTTTGATACAAAGTGGTGGACATGGGATTTAAACACAACACCCCTGCAAGGCAGATGAGGCCAACATTAGCAATCCTTATTTTATAGCTGAGGAAAATGAGTTCTGATGGGTTAGGCAATTGCTCAAGGTCATAAATGCTGCAAGCAGAAGAGCTGAGATATGAACCCAAGTGGCTTGACCTCAGGCCTGAGGCTCTTTCTAGCCACATCCTCAGAGGTTCTCCCAGGAGACTTCCCTCTGTCCTCTTTTGGAGAAACCTAAAAGGCCCAGCTGGGTATTGAGGAAGGAGGAGCTGCATTCAGCTGTGAGGAGGGAGGGACGCGCATTACATGTTGACCATCACGCGCTGACCTTCACAGCTCAACTGGGAAGTCTGCAACAGCCTCTGACATAGGAACGCCCAAGTAATGGGAGCTGAAGAGGTCAACCCCAGGTGTGGTTGATGTCCCCCTCCAGGGCCATACCTGGCAGATCTGCTTGAAGAAGCTCAGAGATGGGCTGTATTAGTCTGGCCTTATGCTGCTAATAAAGACATACCTGAGACTGGGTAATTTATAAAGGAAAGAGGTTTAGTTGACTCACATAAGGCTGGGGAGGCCTCACAATCACAGTGGAAGGCAAATGAGGAGCAAAGTCACGTCTTACGTGGCAGCAGACAAGAGAGCTTATGCCAGGGAACTCCCATTTTTAAAACCATCAGATCCCATGAGACTTATTCACTACCAGAAGGACAGTATGGGGGAAACCACTCCCATGATTCAATTGTCTCCACCTGGCCCACCCTTGACACATAGGGATTATTACAATTCAAGGTGAGATTTGGGTGGGGATGCAGTGAAACCATATCATGGACCCAGCTTCACAATCCAGGGAGGTGAAAGAATCCCTTCTCTCCCAGGACACAAGGTCTCGGCTCCCCGGCCCTCCTCTCCCGTCTATCCCCAGCTCCATGGGCACACCCCCAGTGTCTCAGGTGCAGTCCAGTCCTGCCCCAGGAGCCCTTCCTTGTTGACTACCTCATCCCAGCCTCCATATCTCCTGCAATGGCGTGGAAATTGGGTGGGCAATGCCTCCTAGAATGACCCAGAAGCAAGAGACTGCAGGGAAGTAACAGAAGGAGAGGGAGGGAGACTTTGGATGGAAACAGTCAGCTACCCCCATCCTGCCCCCATGCCTCTCCTTGGATTGCCAGTGCCAACATCCTGGCAGTGGTCAGGCCTGTCAACAATTTAGATTACTTACACAGAAAAGTCTATCATAACAGGCCCTTAGAAATATCATGATCTTCGTCATTATCATTGGTAACTTTTTTTTAAAACCAGGTATTTTGTGCCAGGCACTATTGTGAACACTTTCACATATGAATCTATTCACTGAGCACTTAGCATATCTAATTTCCTTATTTATAATTTCCTCAATGGCCCTGAGGGGCTGGGACTATTATTTGCCTATTTCATGGATGAGAAAGGTCACACAGTCAATAAGTGGTAGACCTGAAACTGAAATCCTAGTACTGCTGATCCCAAAACTTGTCTTTGTACCATGTAAACATCTTCAAGAGTCACTTGTAGAACTAGATGAAATTGCAGAAATAAACAATCCTGTCTATTCAGCAGAAGCCTCACAAATGGGAGACAGGACAAAAGTGGAAGAAGTGCCCCTGCCTTCCGAGATGCTCTACTAGGTTGCCAGGTGTAATTTCCCCACAGGAGCAGTGGTAGAGGCAGATGGTGGCAAAGGGAATGCCTGTGGGCTGGGAGGGTCAGCAGCCAAGCTCAGCAGAGAAGGTGCAGGCTTTGGAACTCTCTCCTTCACAAGCCTCTGGGATGTTTTCCCACCCCAGTTTTATGTTCTGCAGCTCACAGGATTTGGGAGAGATCTTGTACCCCTAAGTTATATGCATGTGTCCTGACCCACCCTCTCATTGTAGACTCTGCTGATCCCACTCCCTGCCCTCTGGTGACTTTGGTTTCTAAACTGTCCATGTGTAGGCCTTGAACTTCTTTCTAGGCTCCAAACAAAACCATCATCAGGGATGCAGCAGATGACACTGCTTTGTGACCTCCTTGTGCCCTGCCAGCTGCTAGCTGCCCATCAGAGTACCATGGAGAGAAGCAGTGTGGAGTCAAGTCCAGGTCCTGCCAAGTATGGCTGGGAGTGTGCTGCAGGCCACCGTACCTCTCCACCCCTTCTTGCTTCATTTATAAAACATGGAATATAATGCCTGGTGCTGTAGTTGACACACAGGTTTTCCTGAGAATCTAACAGAGGAAAACAGAATGGCTTTGGAAAACATGTACCTCATTTCACTGTCAGGCACAACTGTCACCTGGATGCTCTCAACCTGGCCCATGGGTCATCGAATGATGGACTGCCTCCCTCTATCTGTCAGAATACCCTGATTTCTATTTGGGGGATTCAGCCCTCCCTGGTCTCAGGAACGCATATTGATTGGAATTGGCCCTGTCCCCCTTCAGGGCTGGGCCCCAGTTAGCTTAAGCTAATAAGGATAAACCCTCCTCCTAACACAGTGATTGACTTAGGGAAGAGCATGCAACTCAGTCTGAACCAATGAGGGAGTGTGATTTCTCAAACATATGTAGAAGCTACCAGAAGACATGATATCTTCCCTTAGATCATAGAAGGTCTGGCACTGTCATAGCTATCTACTACTATGAGGTGAGACCCTGGAACTGCCAGGAGACCACTGTGTGAGGCCCTGGGTTGAGGCCCACACTGTGGGAGGCAGACAGAGAGAAACATGGCCTTGGTGACCTCAGTTTGTTGCTGGGGCAAACCTTACCTGATATCATCCCAACCTCCAGGCATTTTGGCTCATGGAAATAAATACCTTCCACTGTTGAAGCCAGCTTGAGTTGGGTTTTGTTATTTACAGCAGGATGCCCAGCTACATCAATCTTCTGCTGCCCCTGCCTCTCCTTGTCCAATGCATGGGGCCTCTCTGGCACTGGGGGAAAGAAAAAGGCAGAGCAGGGATGAAAAGAGGAGAGGACGTGAAAGCCAAGCCCACATGTTTAACTTATTGGTAGCTGCTCTGGAAAGAGGCTCAACAGAAGAGCCTCAGAGATGTTGGCGGAACGAAGTTCCAGGGTTACTTGGAGATGTCTATCCTTTCCCTTCTCCCGTAGATCATTAAGAGTTGGCTGGGAGTGGTAATCCCCACCAAACATAGCCAGAGAAATGTCACTGCTCTGAAGTCTGAGTCTTTCCAGAGAGCGTGTTTAGAATGAACCCCAGAGCTGAGGGCAGAGGCCGTCCCATGTTAGTGACCCACCTGGAACACATGAGCCACTTCATAGACACTAGAGAGCAGCTTAGAAGCAGCCCCTTATCCATCTGTTCCTCATGCCCCAATCCTGCCCCAAAGAACAAGAATGAATAAGGCCTGAGGGCCAATCTTGCTGACCTGGGAGACAGTATATGACTTCAGCTTGCCCTGGTAGCAGGATTGGAGAAGAGTAAGGCTTAGGGGTTCCATGAAGTGCTAGGCAAGAAGCTGGAGATAATTAGGACCACCTGAGATTGCTCTGAGCTCAAGAGGAAAGAGGGAGGTGGGCCAACAGAGTAACAGCCAACAATCCAGGACATCCAAAGGACTGGGCCAGCTCAGGACAACCCAGGGAGCTGCCAGCACCTGAGGTTCCAAGAAGCAGGAGCCTATCACAGCAGTCAGAAGTTAGGGAGCCAGCCCTGCCCAAGGCATATGCTCATAGGCACATGGCCACAGACCCCAGTCTCTGGCTCCAACACATTTCAACCACAGACCTCTAAGAAGCTCTTGGAGACTCAGTTACCTCATCTGAGCAGTGGAAGTAATAATTCCTCCTTTATAAGGTTGTCTTGAAGAATAAGTTCATGTTAAGTGCTTAGTGTAGTGTCCAGCCCATCGTTGAGCTCCTTCGTTACTTACTGGGTATTAAGAAAAGCAGGGATTCTGTGGGGAACCAGTGGGTTGGGTACTGGGGCAGGGAAGGGGCCAGGAACAAAGCAGAAGCTCAAGACTTCCCCTTTCTAGTCATTAATTCCACACTTAGCATCCACAGTGGCATGCGGGCTCTCAGCCAGAGATGCAGACAGAATGAGAGCCAGTCACAGCCTGCAGCTCAGTGAAGCTGAGTTCCCCCTGGGGCTGGGCTGAGGCCTCCCAGCAGGTGAGCCTCACCTAGGAGCACTCAATGGGCCTCTGCTGGGGTCTGGGCAAGGCAGAGCCTGGAGAAATGAGGCAGAGACAGGCAGAGGCAAATGGAGCCTGGCATTGCACAGAGTGGGGCCACAGGGGCCTCTGTTTTCTGTTCCTCTTGGTGACATGGGTGGATCAGTAAGTCAGACTGAAAGTCAAAGAGATGAGCATCTTTGCCTGTACTCAGTGGTTAAGAATTTCCTTAACCAGAGGCTGTTGAATTTTCACTCATGTTTCTGTACTTAATTTTTAAGAATTAAAAAAAAAATTTTTAAATAACTCTATATTCTACAAAGATGCTCCTGTATCCCACAGACCCACCTGGAGCCTCTGTTCCCTGGCTGTAGGTCATGAGAGGGGTGGGACAGAATGCTGAAAGCATACACCTGATGATGGCTGCCTTGGAACCCAGCCCTACTACACCCAAATTTAGGAGCGGTGTCATCCTGCATATATTCTCCAAGCTCTCTGGGCCTCCAGTTCCCATCTGAAAAAGCAGACATAGTGATGACTTCAGTGAACTCACATGGATAAAAGCACTTGCAACAGTATTAGGTAAATGTCACACAAGCATTTGCTAATACTGTTACCATGGCCACAATTGGCATCCCCCAGGCTGCTGCATGCTGGGAAGAGGACACGGGCCTCCTTAATTGCCCAATGACAGCCCGGGCTGTGCCACAAACCACAAATGTACTGAAGGCTTCATGTCTCTACTAGGATTCTTTTGGTTACAAGCAGCAGTAAACCTGCCCCAAACTGACATCAGCAAAAGTAACATTTTATGAGCACACATAACTGAAGAGTACATGGCTTGGTTCACATGCCCAAAGGATGAGGTCAGGATCTGGTGTCACTCTGCCCCAACTTGGCTCTCCTCCCTGCATTGATTCTATTCTCAGACTGGATCTCCATTCGTGGTGACAAAATGGCTCCCAATGGGCAGGGGCTACATCCTTCCTCCCTGGCTCATAGTTAATGAGAAAAGAGCAAAGCTGCTGCCCTGGAGGCTCAAGCCAAACTCCCCACCCCCTATCAAATCACATTGCCTCTGATTGGCCTGACTTGATCCCAGGATGGTCACCAGCGTTTTGATTAGTTAGGTCTGGGTCAAGCACCACCCTAGTGTTTTGATTAGTTAGGTCTGGGTCAAGCACCACCCTAGTGTTTCAATTAGTTAGGTCTGGGTCAAGCACCACCCTAGTGTTTTGATTAGTTAGGTCTGGGTCAAGGACCGCTCCTGGAGCCAGACTTGGAGCCACAAGGAGAAGTGGATGCCCAAGCAGAATCTGGGACCCTGACCCCTCCACAAAAAAAGGAATAAATAAATAAAGTATTTGTAATATTTGAGGATGGCAGAGGAGAATTCTAACATAGCAAGGAAAAGCTCTGCTTTCTTTTCCCTTAACATTTCTGAACAACTCATCTCCTCTTTCTATTCCAAGAATGAGAGCCAGGCAGGTTGTTAAGATGGTTAAAAATCCATGCTCAGGAAGAAGACTGTCTGGGGCAGATCCTGGCTTTGTGTGACCCAGGGTAACTCTCTTTACCATCTTGGACCTCAGCCCCCTTGTCTATAAGACAAGACCAATAATCCTACCTACTTTCTGGCCTGTGCTGAGAATTAAATGAAAGGATAAATCCTCAGAGGGTGTGTCTAGCCCACAGTAAATAATCAATTTGTGCTTACAGTTGTTATTCATGCGTGGATGTTCCTGCTCCAACTCTGGCCTCCCTAACCCAGCACTAGGCCCTGGGCTAAAAGGCTTCAGGAGAAAGAATGCAACGGCAGGCCAAGAATGAAGCCAGCACTCAGATACTTCTACCGTGCTCCTGAGGGTAGGAAGAACCTGTGAGTGCAGGACCCAGGAAGGCCAGGCTGCAGCACAGGCCCCAGGGCAGGACCCAAGCCAGGCCTGGAACGCCCAGGAACACTTCCTGCCCCCAAGTTAATAAGAAAACCACAGCATCTATTTTTTTTAACTGACACATAATTGCACATATGTATGGGGTACAGAGTGATATTTCAATCTATGCATACAATGCATGAGGATCAGATCAGGATAACTAGCATTTCCATGCCCTCAAACATTTATCATTTCTTTGTGTTGGGAATATTCAAATCCTCTTTTCTAGCTATTTGAAAATGTGCACAGATTGCTGCTGACCATAGTCACCCTACAGAGCTATAGAACACTAGAGCTCATTTCTCCTATCTAGCTGTAATTTTGTGTTCATTCACCAACCTCTCCTTATCTTCTCCTCCCCCTTTCCCTTCCCAGCCTCCAGTTCCTGCCATTCTACTCTACTTCTAGCAGAATCTCTTCTTGCCTTCAGAGCCCCTTCCCCCAAGAGAAGCAGTCAAAAACGCCATCCAAATAAGGCCCAAAGCTGTGCTGGAATTTGCATGCAGAGTGTTTATATAGATTGGAACATCTCTGTTGACTCGCAGCTTAAACCTCTGAGACTTTGCAGTTCATCAAAGTTTAATGTTCTGTTTCACGATGTTCCTTGCTGTCGTTAAGTGGCTCCGTCAGCTCTTAGAAGGGAAACTTCCCCCTTCAGGGTACATTTCCCCTGCCCTGAGCCCAGGAGCCCCACTGCTAAGGGCATCTGTTCTGTTTGCTTTTGAGAAGTACAGATGTGAGTAGTCACCAACTCAGATCTTTTGTTCTGCTCATCTGGCAGCTGGGGCAGCCGGCTGATGTAACAGCTGCAGAACACGGGGTCTCCCAGAAGGGAGAAAAAGAGAAAAGAAAAAAGACAAACATATCCCAGGATGATATGCCACCACTCAGAGGCCTCCAGGAATTGGATCTAAAGAATCTCACTCCACATCATTCCAGCCAGAGTGGAGGCCAATGGAATGCAGTCGAGTTCAATCCACATTTGTTGCGCCTTCACTGGGCAGCTGGTCAGGGGAAGGTGGTTGCTTAACAGGATCATTAGGATATGGTACACTCTAGTTGGGAGTAGAAGGCTCTTGGATGGGGAAGAGCTGGCTGTATCGTGAAGGCATCTAAATTGCAAAGTGTTTACAGGTGTCACACATGCCTTATCAGAGGACATGGCTGAGGTCTTCGTTTGTAGGTGCTTAGATGTCACCTAAGTTAAGTGAACTGTTCGGGTCAACCTACAGACAATTCTTGAGTATCCAGTGAGTTTCCTGCACTGTGCAGGCACAGGAGAAAGAATAGGCATTCAAGAAGCATTTGTCTATTTTGTGTGTGTGTTTGTGTGTGTGTGTGTGGGTGAGAGAGAGAGAGTGTCTCGTTCTGTTGCCCAGGCTGGAGTGCAGTAGTGCAATCTCAGCTCACTACAACCTCTGCCTCCCAGATTCAAGCGATTCTCCTGCCTCAGCCTCCCAGGTAGCTGGGATTACAGGCAGGCACCACCATGCCCGGCTAATTTTTGTATTTTTAGTGGAGATGGGGTTTCATCATGTTGGCCAGGCTGGTCTCAAACTCTTGACCTCAGTTAATCCACCTACCTCAGCCTCCCAAAGTGCTGGGATTACAGGCATAGCATTTGACTATTTAATGACTACCTCAAACCTTACACTGAAATTAACTCATATTTCATAATAATGCGATTAAATAAGGAGAAGCCAGCAGAGATGAATGTTAATCCAAATTCAATCCCATCTGATTATCTCTCTGCTCCCTCAGTGGTCCAAGCCACCTCTGCCTCTCACAGGAATTATGGCAGTCACTTCCTAACCAGTCCCTCTGTACCATGCACCTCATCCCCCTTTCAATTTATTCCCAACACAGCAGCTGAGGAAATCTTCTTAACATGTAAGTTGTGTCACATCAGTCCTGTGCTCAAAACCCTCATCTCGCAAAGTGTAAAAGCCAAAGTCCCTCCAATGAATTACTTCCAGGGCCCTGTGTTACTTGTACTGGAGCCACCTTGGAAGTGGTTCTTCCAGCTCCAGTAGAGCCACTGCAGCCAGCATCACGTGGAGCAGAGATGGGTTTTTCTTTGCTGAGCCGACAGAAATTACAGAATCATGAGTGACTAAAAGAGTGTTATTTTTATAAGCCACTAAGTTTGAGGTGGTTTGTTACACAGCAATAAATAACCATTAAGCTTTCACATGAAGGCTGGGCGTGGTGGCTTATGCCTATAATTTCAGCACTTTGGGAGGCCAAGGCGGGTGGATGGCTTGAGCCCTTAAGGCCAGCCTGGGCAACATGGCAAAACCCCATCTCTACAAAAAAAAAAAATAGAAAAATAAGCTGGACATGGTGACGCACACCTGTAGTCTCAGCTACTCTGGGGGTTATGGCGGGAGGATCACTTGAGCTCTGGAGGCAGAGGTTGCAGTGAGCCAAGATGGTACCACTGTACTCCAGCCCACGCATCAGAGCAAGACTCTATCTCAAAAAACAAACAAAAACCAGATTCACATTAAAAAAATAGTTCATTGCTAAAAAGAGTCAAAAGACATTATTGTAGAAAAATAACTAATGAAAAGATAAACTTTTTATTATGCATTAAATTTCAAAAGGCCACAAAACAGTATATATAGAATAAAAATTTTTTTAGAGTACAAGATTTCTATAAAGTTTTCATGCAATTTGAATTTTTAATAAAATCACTTCTATAATAGGTATAAACAAGTTGCAAAATGCAACTCAAGATTTAAATAAAATTGTCAATGATTTATTTGCTTCAATTTTTTTATAGAGGGGAAGAGAGTATGAGAGGGAGTAAGAAAATTCTTTTACTTTTTCTTTTTTTTTTTTTGAGACACAGTCTCACTCTGTCACCCAGGCTAGAGTGCAGTGGCGCAGTTTCGACTCACTGCAACCTCTGCTCCTGAGTTCAAGCAATTCTCCTGCCTCAGTCTCCCGAGGAGCTGGGATTACAGGCATGCACTACGACACCCAGCTAATTTTTGTATTTTTAGTAGAGATGGGGTTTCGCCATGTTGGCCAGGCTGGTCTCAAATCCCTGACCTCAGGTCATCTACCCACCTCAGCCTCCCAAAGTGCTAGAATTACAGATGTGAGCCACTGCACCTGGCCTAAAAATTCTTTCATTTCTTTCTATCCTCCAACCTTCTAAATTCCAGAAAGAGGGTAGGCATGGCTGAAATGCAAAAAGAGAGTAAGTTAATTCCTAGGCTTAGCTACCCACACCCCAGTACCTGATGACTTGGGAAATGTGGACTTCAAGATCTGTAACACGTTTTGTTTTGTTATTGCCTTTAATCTAGTCCCACGTGCAGTGCAGTTCCATTGTATAACCTGGGTGACAGACTGGGGAACCCTGACTTTGATTCCGGAGCCAGTGAGATTGATTCCAGTCTCCCTTCCCTCCCTGTGATTTCTTCACTCTTTTATATGTGTCTTCAGTTGAATTTATGTCACTGTTCCTTGCAAACAAAACAGGTCCAAGTCAGATCAACCATACTGGGTTTTCAGGCAATTGAAAATTTCAGATTCTTTTTAGTAAGTCTCCCTCAGCCGGCCTTCTTCTTCTTCTTTTTTTTTTTTTTTTGAGACAAAATGAAAATGTAGTAGTTTACATTTTTCCGAGTTTCATTTCATCTTCCTGGTTTCAACAGTTTTTCCAGCCTGTCAAGACCAATTGAACTTTAATTGGATCACCTGTCATACAAGCTGCTCGTCTGAGACGTAGGTCTTCTGGAAATTTTACAACTATGCCTTCGGTGTCTTTATTGAGAAAAATGTTGAACTTTTAAACTCTGTTGGAGTGGGTGGAGTCTTCTGCAGAATTTCATAGTCATTTAGTGTTTAAAAATCTCACAACCACCGTCGGATTAAGATGGTGTCAGACAAACAGGTAGGAGTGATCTGAGCAGAGGTTGGGTGACTTTTAGATTAAGTGTCCACAGCCCCACCCAAAGTAAACATGAAACTCCCCTGAGAACCCCTTCATGTCAGTTACTGTTCCACAAATGCACTAATCTTCTTTGAGTCCAACGCAAATATCTGTCCTATGTTTATTGTCCTAACATATCAATGTCCTATCTGTATTTGCCAATGTAAGCTCTTTTGAGGCAGGGACAATTTTTGTCATTTGGTTAAACAACACAGGACTGGGGACTTCTGAAATGCTGTGTGGGAAGAACTGGGACGAGTCAGAATAATATGGAGGAGGTTATGGTAAATGTCTTTTAACCATTGATAAATGGGACAAATCAATGGAGAAAAAAACAATTATTCAATAAATGATGCTGGGATCTTCATTAGCTCTTTTGAGGAGAAAAACCTCCATTTGGGCTCCAAACTTCTACTATGAATCCAGATAAATTTCAGAGGGATTAAAGAGACGATACCAAAGAAAATCATCAAATAGACACATAGATCAATGGAACAGACTTGAGAGTCTAGAAATAAGTTCTTGTATTTTGGTCAATTTTTTGTTTGTTTGTTTTGTTTTTCAGAGACAGGATCTCACTCTGCCACCCAGGATGATTGCAGTGCTATGATCACAGGTCACTACAGCCTCGACCTTCTGGGCTCAAGTAATCCTCCCACCTCAGCCTCTTGAGTAACTAGAACTGTAGGCACATGCCACCACACCTGGCTACTTTTTAAATTTAAAAACATTTTTAATAGAGATAGGGTTTTACCATGTTGCCCAGGATAGCCTCGAACTCTTGCCTTCAAGCAATCTTTCCACTTTGGCCTCCCAAAGTGCTGAGATTACAGGCATGAGCCAGTGTACCCGGCCTTGGTCAACTGATTTTCAACAAAGGTGCCAACATAATTTACTGGGGAAAAGAGAGCCTTTTTAACAAATGGTTCTGGGACAATCAGATATCCCACGCAAAAAGATGAACTTAGACCCTTGCCTCACACTATATACAAAATTTAACTCAAATCGGATCATAGACTTAAATGTAACAGCTAAAACAAGAAAACATTTAGAAGTCAGTATAGGAGAAAATCTTCAAGACATTGAGTTAAACAAAGATTTCATAGTTATGACACTCCAACTGCAACCTGTAAAAGAACACATCGATCAGTTGGACCTCCTCAAACATTTTTGTGCTTCACAAGACACCATTAAGAATATGGAAAGACAAGCACCAGACTGGGAGAAAATATTTCTAAACACAACTCCTGCTGTCATGGAGTTTATCTTCTTTGGGGAGTATGAGGGGCCCACAATAAACATTAGTGCATAAGAAAAATATCAAACAGTGATTCCTGCTCTGCAGAAAAGCAAACTACTGTGATATGTTGACCATGTTGGATTGTGTAGTCAGTCAGGAAAGAGATTTCTACAGAGATTGCTCATTTACATTGAGCAATCTGAGCTCTGAATGAAAAACAAAACAAAAAAATTGAGCAATCAGGCACCTGAAGATCCAATGGGAGCATCCTCCAGGCAGAAGCAACAGCACATGCAAAGGCCCTGAGTGGGGCATGAGCTTGGCATGTTTAAGGAAAGGAACAACGACTCTGTCAAAGTAGGAAAGGAGGAGGGAGTCGCCCACTGAGGTGGCCACAGAAGGGGAGGCATGGTCCTGAAGGGCTTTGTGAGCTGAGGTGAGGAGGTCATGTGCCCTCAAGCATGATTGAGTCAGACATGTGTGTGAGCTCCACTGTAGAAAATGGATTCCAAAAAATGTTCCACTCAGAGTTCTTAGTTGCAAACAGTAAAGCTGACTGTGTCTGGTTTAGCAGAAAGACACTTATCTTAAAAGGACATTGGAAAGCTCACAGATCTGAAGGTCCTGAAAAACAGGACTCTGGGTCAAGGGTCCAGGGACAATTCCTAAAACCACAGGAGGATGCCTCCGCTACTGATGCCCTGTTGCTGATACTTCTGTGTGTGGAACTCTACTTTGGTCACTTTAAAAGTCTGTTACCTCTGCTTTTGCCCCCGCAAAACAAGGAGTTTGCAGTGAACTTCCTTCTTCAAGTTGCTCACCATTGCCGAATCAACTTCTCCCAAGTATACCAAGTGGCAGAGCCTTGGTCACCAGCTTACATTCTAGTTACAAAGGCAACTGGGAATTTGAGTTTTCTAGGTTCTAATTTCAGGGAGTGAAACTCCCAAAGGAGGAATTTTCCCAAATATAAGAAAAACTTTTTAAAAATTACTGGGAGGTCAGAAAACGCAATAAAAATTCCATGAAATCAAATAAAAGTAAAAATACAGATTCCAATTAGGAGGCTGTTGCAGTAATTTGTTTAGGTGAGGGATCATGGAAGGCCTGATAGGGCTTGTAATGTTGTATAGGACAGTGGTTCTCAAAGCATGGCTCCTGACCAGCAGCATCAACATCTGCAAACTTTGTTAGAAATGCACATTTCAGGCTCCACCCTGAACTTACGGAAATTCTGAAGTTGAGGCTCAGCAAGCTGGTTTTAACAGGCCCACTCAGATGATTCTGGTGTATGCTAACATTCACAAACCACTGGTAGAGGACATGGAAAGAAGAGGAAGACTTGGAAATAGTCTGTAGGACTTCTTGATGGATTATGGAACTTAAGGGAGAGAGAGTGGAATCCAAGAGAACTCCTAGATTTTCACTTAAGCAACTGGCTAGATAGTAGTGCCTTTTACCAAGACGGAGAGACTGTGAGATGAACTACTTAAGGAAATTAAAATTTGGGAATTTTCCAGCTAGCGTTCAAAGTTCATTAGACTTACAAGAGGAAATGTCAGGCAGGCAGGTGGCTATGAGTCTGGTGTGTTTCAGAGAGGTCAGCTTTGAAGAAATAGGTAGGAAAATCATGTAGACAGTACTTCATACAAAGGACTAGTGAGGTCACAGAGAGGATGTATACACAGAAAAGAAAATGGGATTCAAGACAGACTTCAAAGTCAAAGGCAAGTGTGAGAGGAGGATTCTGCCAAGGAGACTGAGATGGAGAAGTCAAGTGAGCATGGCAGACATCTCTTATCAAATGGGGCATCAGAAGAAGCAAGAAGAAAAAAAGTGTTTTCAGGAAAAGTACATGGTCTACTCTAATCCAAATGAGAGATAGACAGAGGAACCTGCCAGAAATAGCAAAAAAGCAGTGCTATTCCTGGCAGTCTGGAGACTGGAGAAGATTCTGTCAAAGACCCTGGTGGGCATCTGAACATTTTTCTCTGTTTGAAGACCTAGGGATAAGCCATCTTTCAGAAAATGAGCTGGAACCCTGAACCACAAGTCTGATTCTACAGAGAAGCCAAGGATGCCTGCCTCCAGAGAACAGGATGCTCTGAAACTAAGCAATAAAAGACCATCAGGACCCCTGTGAGAAGACCCTTCCCCTGAGAAATTTACTTATCTTTCTAGGAAGAAAGAAAAAGAGAATGGTAAGTAGCAGAAGTGTTTCTCCCATATATTTCTGTCCTAGGAGTGGGGTGAAGTCTCTCCCAACATGGAAATATAAAGAATGGGTTCACATTTCCATCACTGGCCCTGCCATGAAAGTGCCTCAAGAAGGGCTGATATTAGTAGAGCCCAGTTTAAGAAGGAAATAAGAAGTTGTTTTCCAAAGTCATAAGGGAAATAGAAAAGGTCACGTACATGACTCTGTTGAGGGCTGAGAAGAAACCTGAATTAAGGAGTTAGAATATCAAGTTTAAATAACTCCCCAACTTCAAGGTTATGAAAAGGTGAGCAAGTCAGTGAACCTCTCTGAGTCTCTCTTCAGTGATTTGTTAAGTGGAAGGCAATTTTTTACTGTCCTGCCTCTGGTCAAGTGAGAGAATGGTAGAAGGGCTGGATGGACTTGGCAAAGGTTACTATCATGGATAATAGTAGTAAGCAGTGTTACATTCAAGGTATCTGTGAGTGGGAAATGCAAACTGCTATTGTTTGGATGTGTTCCCCAAAATTCATGTGTTGCAAATTTGATCCCCAATGTGGTGGTATTGGGAAGTGGGATCCTTAAGAGGTGATTAGGTCACATGAATAGATTAATGTCCTTATCTTGGGAGTGGGTTTGTTATAAAAGTGAGCTCAGCTCTCTCTCTCTCTCTCTCTCTCTCTCTCTCTCTCTCTCTCTCATGCTCTATGCCCTTCCACCTTTCACTATCATATGACACAGCAAGAAGGCCCTCTCGGCCGGGCGCGGTGGCTCAAGCCTGTAATCCCAGCACTTTGGGAGGCCGAGGCGGGTGGATCACGAGGTCAGGAGATCGAGACCATCCTGGCTAACATGGTGAAACCCCGTCTCTACTAAAAATACAAAAAAACTAGCCGGGCGTGGTGGTGCGCGCCTGTAGTCCCAGCTACTCGGAGGCTGAGGCGGGAGAATGGTGTGAACCCGGGAGGCGGAGCTTGCAGTGAGCCGAGATCGCGCCACTGCACTCCAGCCTGGGCGACACAGCGAGACTCCGTCTCAAAAAAAAAAAAAAAAAAGAAGGCCCTCTCCAGGTATCAGCACCTTGATGTTGGACTTTCCAGACTCCAGAACCATGAGAAGTAAATTTATTTTCTTTGTAGATTACTCAGTTTGTGGTGTTCTCTTATAGCAACGCAAAACAGACTAAGACATATGCTTTTGTCACACTGGTGGCCAATTCTCCTCCATCAACTTCCTTCCCGACTTTTCCTCCAGGTTTGCCAGCTTTACCAACCTTCTCTAGTGTCAGCTATGCCCCAAGACTCCAAGAGGCAGAATTTATGTTTCTTAGCCTCTCCAGTGAGATTGCAGTTAGCATTTAAAAACTCCTCCACACTAACGTTCTTGAAACATACCTCTGATGTTATCACTGCCTCTGGTTACAAGGTTCTAGGGAAACACTTGTCTCTGCAATGAGCTCCTTTCTATCAGATAAATTTCTGAATTCAGTAGGAAAAACTCTTGCATGGCACAAACAGGTTTCCATCCCCAAGACTGTTCCAAAAATTGGATGTTGATGGTAACTTATCTAGTGACATTCCCTATGCCTGCATTCCCTACCATGTGTTGCACAACCAGTAATGCTTTGTCCTGAGAAAGCCTACCTAATCATCAGATGCATTCTACAGATGAGGACCACAGGTCCTAGAGAGGCCAAACAACCTGGCCAAGATCTCGCTGCAGGGCAGAGTCACAGTGGTGGGCTGGAAACCAAGCCTTTTCACCCCTACCTGGTGCAAACACGGTCAGTCCCTTACTTGTATGGCTCTGCCTACACTCTGCATATTTACTTAACAAACACTTGTAGAGCACTTACAGCGTGTTGGGCATTGCATAAAGCAATTTGCAGACATTAACTCGCTTAATTCTTAGAGCAGCCCTAGCTGTACAGCCTTAGGGAAACTACTCAACCTCTCTGTAACTCAGTCTGAAAAAAGGGGATTGTTATAACAGTCTCATGAGTTAACACACTTAAAGAACTTAAAACAGTGGCCAGCACAGGGCAAACACTTACATGATTAAGTCTGTAGGGTACACAATGGGCCAAGGACAGGTGATGGACACAGAACACAAAGCAGGAGCCCATAACCCAGTCTCAGGGGGTGAGGGAAATATTGGTAGGAAGTCACCTACTTGGGGAGTCCCTGAGCCATGTTTACACTAGTGAGAAAGCTCATCACATGTTTGCTCTGGTCCTCTATGGTTCAGTATGTCATGCAGCATCAGACAAGAGTAAATGTGCCCTCCAAGATGTAAAGATGCATTTGCTAGTCTTTATTTATGGATATACTGACAATGGAAAACATGTTTCCCTATATGACCAGCCCTGAGAACAAAGCCAAAGATTTCCTGTAATGAAAGGCTCTAAAAATACTTTTTGATGATGGAGGGAGTGGAAATTGAGCAACGTCAGCTGAGAGAAATACGGAAATGATACCAAATGGCACCCAAGCAGCAGAGCAGGCAGCGCACCTGGCCTTTGATCCCTCAATCTTGCCCGAAGACTCAGTACATTTGGGGTTTTTTCCAGGAGGCCATGCTGTGCCTTTGTGTTTACATGCTCCATCTAATTTTCTAGAGAAAAGAATTAGTCAGCCATGACTAATGCTGAATTATAGCGTAAAATGGTTGCCAGCAAATTGAACACCCAAGTAATCTAACTTTCTCTGATTTTTGTGATCCGCTGAAGATCTCCAATAACTGGGAATACGTTCTGCGTTTTGAGCACTCAATTCCTTCCATATTTACTACCAAATTATTGTTAAAGTGAGATCTATTGCATCTCCTGTCCTTTTTTTGTTAGATTTAACCATTGTGTTAAACTGGTGTGGAATAGTGTTTAGAGTTTGTGACTTGGTCACGGATATTATATTTTACTCTCGTCTCTGCTCTTTGAGAGAGTCACTATCCCCACCACCACCACTTCCCTTTTACAGAGGAAGAAACTGAGGCACAGAGCTGCAAAGGAGTTTGTCTGAGGTCACACCACCAGCCAATGACAGCCTTCTGACTCCCCAGTCCCTCTGCCGGGTTGAGCCTGTGGATTTCCATTTCACTATCGGTTTAGGGTATCCTAGTCATTATAAATCTCTGTTTGTTATGGCCCATCTCCAAAGGAGGCCTCAGCCTGGCCAAGAGGAGCCTTCTCTTTTTCTTTGCAAATAAGTTTTTCCTCTTCTCCTGTCTGGAAAAGGTGGCTCGGCGGCCAATTCAGTAAGCAATTCAGTGATTTAGGAACAAATATGTGGGACAGCTGAGTCTCTCCAGATGTTGAACTAAATAAGGCACAATTGGGCTTTTGGGGTCTGACGCCTCTTTGTGGAAAACTGGGAGCAGAAGGGGCCCCTAGAACAGTTGAGAGTATAATAAGATTCTCATTCAAAAGTGCCCACGATGTGCCAGAAAGTTTACAGAGTGGTAGGGCTCAGAATAAATAGCTGGCAAATTATACACCATGATAAAACATTACAATTTTCTTCCTTTCAATACCTCACCCTGGAGGAATACTATCCACTCCTGCACTGTTGAATTCAGGAGTGGCTATGGGACTTGTGTTCGCTAGTGACATGTAGACAGAGTTGACACATGTCTTCTAGCATGTGGTTTACCATCTGTCTTTTTCATCCACCACATAGACTGGCAATGTTCCAGATACGCCCTGAACACTAGAAAGAATGGGAGAAGCCAAGCTTCAGTCAATCCGCAATGGACCCTCTTTGTTGTAAGCCACTGATGCTTTAGATTGTTGTTACAGCAGCATGGCCTAGCCACTTGTGATGGGAAAACTTGCATGAGATCCCATGACTGGTACATAGTAAAGCCAGGATAGTTTATCTGCAGCATTTAGTAAGTGCTTACTATGTGCATAAACTATGCTAAGTACTTTCCACATGTTATCTTCATTAATTCTCACAATGAGCTCATAACTTGTATAAAGAATTCTTACCTCAATTTTTAAATTGATGTTTCAACTCACACAGCTTATAAGGAGCAGATCCAGGACTTGAACCTAGGTTGTTCTGAATCCATATCCTAAGCTCTTAATCACTAATCCATATTGAATTCTTGTTCAGTTCTTGAAGACACAGAGCTTGAGAATTTGAAAAGAGTAGAATGAATTTGCCAAGAGGTAGAAGTGCAGATTAAGTGTCCTTTATCCAAAATGCTTGGGATCGAAAGTGTTTGAGATTTGGGATGTTTTGGGATTTTGGAATATTGGCATATACATAATAAGATATCGTAAGGATGGCACCCAAGTCTAAACAGGAAATTATTTTATGTTTTACATACACTTTGTACACATAGCCTGAAGGTAATTTTACACAATATTTTAAATAATTTTGTTCATGAAACAAAGTTTGTGTGCATTGAACCATCAGAAAGCAAAGGTGACCCTAGCTCAGCCACCTATGTGGACAATCTGTGGTTATTTGGCATCACCGTCATTCCTGACTCTGAATGTAGATGCTACTGAGAGGCAATTCTTTTCTTACATTTATTCACACATAAATACCTAAGGTATAAAACATGACACACCATTAATGCAGTGAAAAAATAGAATGCTCAGAGTAACCAAGCAGCACAGTAGCATGCCCAGAATACCTGCATCAGCTGTGAAACACAGCAACAGGAGATAACAGCAGGCGTTTGGTCTCCACCTGAGATGCTGTGCTTGGATTAAAAGGTTACTGTACACTGTATTTTATTTTTTAGGTGAGAAGAAACACTGAAAGCAGTTGAGGGGCCAGGATGTGGGTCCTCCAAGGATGAATAGGCATGCTGGTGGATGGCTTTTTTCGAATGTTTCCTCCAGTGTCACTGGCCTCACTAACAATGGTTTTTGTCTTAGGGAGTCTCCCTTTGATTTTATAAACTGACATGATTTCTTTCTTATGAAGGCACATAAAGCTCTAGGCCTTCAACAAACCCATCATACATTTTCACCATATCATCTTAGGCCATTTTGCTGCAGTGTTAACATCATCTTCACCGTTGTGCACCTGTGTTTTGACTACAACTCATAACATGAGGTAAGGTGTGGAATTTTCCACCTGTGGCATCATGTGAGGCTGAGGCAGGAGAATTGCTGGAACCCAGGAGGTTGAGGTTGCAGTGAGCCGAGATCATGCCACTGCACTCCAACCCGGCTGACAGAGCGAGATTCCCTCTCAAAAAAAAAAAAAAAAGGAAAGAAAAGAAAAGAAAGTTTCAGATTTTGGAGACTTTGGGATTTCAGATTTTTGGATTAGGGATGCCCAATCTGTATTTGGAACTTCCTTGATATACCCCCATTCATTGTTAATTCCTTCCCCAGTAAAGAATTCCTGCTCAGCCGCTGACCAGAGTTCCTGCCATCTCTCCTTTAGAGGACAAAGATACAAAGAGCTCTCCTCCACTCTGTGAGTAGAGCCCACCATAACACAGGGAACAGAAAGAACAAAAAGTTTGGAATGATAGAGACCTGAGTTCAACCTCTGGCTCTGCCACTTACCAGATTTGGGACTTTGGGCAAGTTGCTGCCTTTTCTCCATCTGTAAAATAGGATAAATAAGATAATGATGGTTACCTCACTGGGTAATTTGGGGGATAAAAGGAATCATTCTGACAAGTGTCTGTGCAGGGTCTGGCATGTAATAGTTACTCAATGAATATTCATTCCCCTAGGAACTTACCAGGGAAACACCGTGTGGACCCACCTGCTTTTCTGCCTGCTTTGCCCTTTGCTACTAACTTCTCTATCCCTTCCATGCTGCTGTGGTCCCAGATGGAAGTGCTTTCTGATCTTACTCAGACCTGAACACACATCTGTTCTCAGGAACATGGTTTTAAAATGAAGATTGGTTGGCTTGAAAACAGGTTTTGTGTTAGTCCATTTACGTTATTACAGAGCAATATCCAAGACTGGGTAATTATAATTATTCCTTTGGCTCAAGGGTCTGCAGCCTGCACACAAAGCATAGCACCAGCATCTGCTTCTGGTGAGGCCTCAGGAAGCTTATAATCATGGAGGAAGGCAAAGGGGAGCCAGCGTGTCCCATAGCAAGGGAGGGAGCAAAAAACAGGAAGAGGTGCCAGGCTCCTTTTAAACAAGCAGCTCCTGCTTTAACTAGCAGGATGAGAGTGCACTTATCACCCAGGGGATGGTGTAAAGCCATCCATGAGGAATCCACCCCGTGATGTAATACCTCCCACCAGGCTTCACCTCCAACACTGAGGACACATGAGATTTGGCGGGGACACACTTCCCAACCATATCAGGGCTGGACTTAAAGAATATTAAGAGTTAAACAAGCCACAAGCCCAGTCTAGGAAACTAGCTTTTGGAATAGCATTTGCAGAGAAAAATGTAAACAACTTCAAACACTCAACTCCTAGCAAACATATGAATCACAGTCTTTTGAAAAGGAGGGGTGAATGCCTGTACATGTATACATTAATCCCAATCATTACTTATTATCTAAAATCGTGAAAGAAAAATTACATATTTTGACCATTTCCAGCTAACTCTTACAGATATGAAAACATTTTCTAAGTGACCAGCAGAGCACCATTTCCATCTTCTTCTCAGCCTCGCAGCCCTTAAGCCCGTCATGGCTGAGGTGGGGAGCCAGGTGACTTAAGATTCAACCTCAGGCTCATGCCCTCTGGGTCACTGAGCTGCTCACCTTTTTCTCTTTTTATTTCTCTCTCTCTCTCTCTCTCTCCTTTTTTTTTTTTCTCAGGCGGAGTCTTTCTCTGTTGCCCAGGCTGGAGTGCAGTGGCATAATCTCAACTCACTTCAATCCCAGCTGCCTCAGCCTCCCAAGTAGCTGGGACTACAGGCATGCACCACCATGCCTGGCTAATTTTTGTATTTTGAGTAGAGATGTGGTTTTGCCATGTTGGCCAGGCTTGTCTCGAGCTCCTGACCTCAAGTCATCTGCCTACCTCGGCCTTCCAAAGTGCTGGGATTGCAGGTGACTTTTTTTCTTAACAGGGTTGAAGTAAGGAGAGTTGTCAAACATACAACTCCTTCCATAGTGGAAGGCTGAAGGTCAGAAAGAGAAAACCTGTATGTTCGGTGAAGGTACAGAGGAGAGAAGTTTCATTTCACCATTGGCAGATTGAAATTTTCTCTCCAATCACAAAATTGACCATGTTGAGAAGAAAGCACGGTATGTGTTCCTTTCCCATTTTATCTGTGTAACCCAGATCTCCCCTGGAAAGAAACATACATCACTGAGAGGCAGAAAGGGGCAGTGACAGTGCCCATAGAGTCAGACAGAGACAGATTCAAACACTGTGTCTGACGTAAACAACTTGTGTAATGGAGGCAGGAAGCTTAACCTGTGGGTTGCAGTGCCTCAACCATCAAATGGGAATAATAACTCATATTTGACAGAGTATTGCAAAAATTAGAGGTATTGTATAAAAATATCTAGTGCACAGTAAGTATTCAATAAATGATTACTGTTATTGTTAATGTAGTGTAAAGTCAAGTTGATAATCTGCTATTTATGAATACCAGCTGAGCAAGAATTACATTTCAAAACCTGTCAGACCGAGTCTCAAGCAGCAGGCTAAGGATTTATCCAGGCTTTTTTGTTTGTTTTTACTATTATACTTTGGATTTACTCCAAAAACTATAACTATATCGGTTGGAATTTCTTTTCATTCTTTTTTTTGAGACAGAGTCTCACTCTGTCACCCAGGCTGGAGTACAGTGGGGTGATCTCGGCTCACTGCAACCTCTGTCTCCTGTGTTCAAGACATTCTCATGCCTCACATGAGAGTTTACACCACACTGAGTAGCTGGGATCACAGGTGCCCACCACTCATGTCCAGCTAATTTTTGTGTTTTTAGTAGAGATGGGGTTTCACCATATTGGCCAGGCTTGTCTCAAACTCCCGACCTCCGGTTATCCATCCACCTCAGCCTCCCAAAGTGCTGGGATTACAGGTATGAGCCACCATGCCCGGCATAGGTTGGAATTTCTAATTAAAACTAAATCCAGGGCCAGGTGCAATGGCTCATGCCTGTAATTCCAGTGCTTTGGGCAGAGGAGGCTGGCAGATTGCTTGAGCCCAGGAATGAGAGACCAGCCTGGGCAACATGGTGAAACCTTGTCTCTACAAAAAATACATAAATTAGCCAGGTGTGGTGGCAGGTGCCTCTGGTTTCAGCTACTCCAGAGGCTGAGGTGAAAGGATTACCTGAGCCCAGGGAAATTGAGGCTGCAGTGTGCCAGGTTCACAACACTGTGACTCCAGCCTGGGTGTCAAAAACAAACAAACAAACCAAAAAAAAAAAAAAAAGAAAAGAAAACCCAAAACTAAAAACTAAATCCAGCAGGGTAAGGTGGCTCATATCTATAATCCCAGTTTTTTGGGAAGCCAAGACGGGAGGATTGCTTGAACCCAGAAGTTCAAGACCAGCCTGGGCAACATAGTGAGACCCCACCTCTCCAAAAAAATTATTTACATTAGCCAGGCATGTTGATACACATCTGCAGTCCCAGCTAATTGGGATGCTGAAGCAGAAGGATCACTCGAGCCCAGGAGTTTGAGGTTACAGTGAGCTATGATCACACCACTGCACTACAGCCTGGGTGACACAGCAACACTCTGTCTCTAAAAACTAAAAATGAAAAAGATAAAAAGGAAAACTAAATCTTCCTATAGATAAATTTTATTACTCTAGCAGCTTATTCACTTTCAAAGAAAGATCAAAAGATTTTTAAAAATTAATTGTGCTTTAGGGAATATATATAGATGGAAGCCAATATAAGGTGGTTTGGATTGCAAAATTTTCCATAAACTTTTTCGGTCCCTTTCTGCATTCCTCATTGTAATATGATTTCACCTCTTCTCCCATTAGGAGGGTTTATTTCTCAACATCTTGACTCTAGGCTTGGTTTTATGACTCACTTTTACCAATAGGGCAATGGCAAATGTGATATAAACATAGGCACACTGGGGTCTGCCCACTCTTGCTTCCCTGAGACCACCATGTAAAAAAGCTCAGGTTAGCCTACTAGACAATGAGAAGTCACATGGTGAGAACAGGTTTTTCCAGCTGGTTACAAATGCTAACTTCCAGACATGCTAGCAAAATAATTTTGGATGATCTAGCCTCAGTTGAGCTACCAGATAGTTACAACCATAGGAATGACTGCAAGTGAAACCAACAGATGAACCATCTAGCTGAGCCCAGCGCAAATTGCTGACCCAGAGAATCATGAGCAAGTAAAATAGTTGTTGTTTAAAACTAGTTTTGAAGTTATTTTTTATGCACAAAATCTACAACGGGTGATTCTGTGGGTGGCTGCTTGGTTCATAATAAATACTCATCCTATAGGCACTATCTCCTATGTCACTGGTGCAGGCTCCCAGCAGCCCTGCTACCGTGGCCATAGTCACTTGATCAAGGGTGGACACTGTCTAAGGATGGACCAGTCACATTCCCTGTCACATCAGGACAGTGTTCTAGGTGGACAGTCCGTGGACTTGACTTGCTGAGGTCTCCAAGGTTGTCTTGATTCTGGTCTTCTCAAGGCCTGATTATTCTACAGTTCCTCAGATTTGATATTTTTCCCTGGGTATCCTTCAGATAAATTGCATTTACCCTCAAGATAGCTAGAGTTGGTTTCTGTTACTTGTACTCCAAAATTATTGATTACTAAAAGCCGCCTGTGAAGAGCTTTACCCTCCAGATGAGGAAAAGGGAGTCAGTAAGTATGCTTAAACCTTCCTTGTGCACAGAGCACCATGCTGGCTTTTGCAGAGGAAGAAAAAGTGAAAAGAAGGCACCAACTTTACCCTCATGGAGTCTCCAGTATATGCGTCCTTCTGGCTTGATTTTCTGCCTACTTTTTCTCTTGATTTGCAGACCTGGCAACTAAAGAGATTTCTGTCAATGGTGTAGACTTTGAATTATTTCTAATTAACTTGAATTGTAAAACCATGTGTCATCCTTGGCTTTACCAGGAAAACCCACAAGCAGTTCTGATTCTTCGCAACTTGCCTAAAGCCATTCAGATCCTTGAAAGATGAGGAACTAAAAGCCACTTCTCTTCCTGAATATCCTGCAGCCCAAAATGGAGCTAATAATTTTCCTTGTGACTTTTAAGAAGACTTTCTCCCTCTCTCTCTTTCACTCTCTCTCTCTCTCTCAATTTAGTCCCTTTCAGAATGCAAATACTATAAGGATAGTCATTCCTTTAAATGATCTATCATTTTACTTCTACTTGGGAAGAAAGGGTTTAGAGACCTCAGGATGAACTTTGTTAGAAGGATTGTGAGACCCTAATGGGAACTGCATGGAGAAGGCAAAAAGAAACAGGAAGGGGGCAGGAGATACTCATATGCTAGACGCTTTCATGTATCCAAGCAACTCTGTGAAGTAGACCTCAGTGTTCTCATTTTACATCTGAGGAAATGAAGGCCTGGAAAAGTGAAGGAGGATGTCTAAGGTCACAAGAGTCTTGATTTGAGTCCAGACTTGTTGTTGCACAAGTTCCAGCTTTTTCCACCACCTGGCTGCTTTTCCAAGAAGAATGGAGGAGAAGCTGAGTTGGGGTGGAGATAGATGATGCCATGCACCTTATTAACAATCATTAGAAATGATAACTCCACAGCCTTCTGCAGCTACCAAGATGTCTCTATCCCAGTACTTCCCAAAGAACAACTCTGTGTTAGGACTATCTCTGTGAGAACATTTCCCAAAGTGTGTATATCAATAAGTTTCACATAAAAATAAGGATTTCTTCATTCAATAAGATTTGAACTGTTTACCTTATGCAGGACACCTCAGAACCTTCAGCATGTTTATAGTGCCTCCATGAATTTCCAAGAGGAAGATATAGAGTAATATTAATTAGGACATACCTTGGGCCACTATAACAAAGATACCCTAAAGTACAGTGGCTAAAGGAGGGTAGCACTTATCTTTCATATATCAGTACAGAGATGTATGGTCCAAAGCTGGCCAAGTGGCTCTTCCATTCTCAACCCATGGCTTTCAAGATGGTACCAGCAGTTACCATTTCTCAGGCAGAGGAAGCTGGAAGAGAGAGAGTCCAGGGCAAGAAGCTTTCTCTTTAAGGAGATAACGTAGAAGTTACCTTGTGATTCATTTCACTGCTTTGAATTCAATCAGACGAACACAGTCAGATACAAGGGAATCTAGGAGAGGCAGTCTCTGGTTAGGTGCCCAAGTGTCAGGCTGAAGTGTTTTTTACCAAAATGCACAAGGGGAGGACAAATACCAAAGGACAACTGGTAGTTTGTCATTGTCCCCAGATTTATTTACCCACAAAACTCTTTTTTTTAATGCAATGTCCCCTAGAGCTAGTATCTTATCCTATAATGTATCAGTCAGGATAGGATAGTTAATGATGCAGTAACAAACACTCCCACATCTCAGAGACTTAAAACAACATAAGTTTAGTTCTTGTACATGTCCACGGTGTGGTAGGGAAGATGGTCTGCTCTTCTCTCTGGCATAGAGGTTGATGGAGAAGCTATCATCTAGAACAAGACTGATTTCCAGAGTAAAAGGAGAAAGAGTGTGGGTGAATCAGGCACCATCACATCTAACTTCCAAGAAAGCTGAGTAGGGTCTAATGGCATTTCATAGCCTTTGTCACATGCATCTTCCTCAAATCAGGCCTTTGCTCTCAGAATAAGGGAACAAAGGGATATTATCAGACAGATCCCACCCTGGTTCTCCCACAGTCTATTGAGGGGAAAGGGGCCTCTTTCTGTTTCTCTTGCCCTGATCTCCCACCATGTTGCATCAGCTGGAGTACCAAATATGAGCTCTGGATGATGATGGTAATTGGCAAAACATGTTTCCAGTTATTGTTCTCCCTGTATCTTGGCCCATACTGCCAAGAGGCAGAGGCTATTTCTCCAGCCATTCAATCTGGGCTGAGTTTGTGACTTGCTCTGATCAATAGAATGGGCAGAAGTGACATCTTGACAGTTCCAAACCTCGACCTCAAGAGGCCTTGTACACATTCACTCTCTTCCTCAGGTTGCTGCCACTACTGTGTAATCACTATATGATCAAGCTTGGGGTCGTCTGCTGGAGGGTAACAGGCCACATGGAGCAGAAATGAGCCAGCTAAGGTCATCCTACATCAGGCAGCTCCAGCCAAGCCCAGCCCAGCCCAGAATAATGGCCCCTGGTAGATAAATGGTGGTTGTTTTATACTACTTGGTTTTAGGTGATATGGTGTAGGCAAAAACAAATTGACATGTTGATTTAAGCATAAATGGGATTTGTTAAAAGGTTGCAACCCCTGAAAGACTAGGGCACTGTGAGGCTTAGAGGCTCTACCCAGAATCATACCACAGAGCCAGCCTAACAAAGATCCCACTGGGTCTGCCACTGTGAATACCAACACTGCAGCTACACACTGACCCAGATCCCAGTCACTGCTATGGGGTCCACTGTCTTCAGGAAAGTGGATGGAGCTGTTATTGTTGTCACCTGTAGCCAGAAGTAGGTCACACAGAGGCAAGATAAGCTATAAAATAAATAACAGATACAAAGGCAACAGCACTGTGCCAACAAAGCAGGAGGCTGGAGCTGGGGTCCAGGAGACCCCAGTAGTACTAGATGTTCACCCTTTAGTGGCTGCATTATGAGAGCCTTCAGCACAGACGTCCTGGGGTAGGGAGGAGGGGGCGTGTGGGCAACAGCCCATTATTGACCATCACAACAACATCTCAATGCTTTAACAACTAGTGATACCATCCCAGTGCATAGCACTTCCCCCTGCTAACTAGTCTCTGGTAAGGAGAATATAATTATATACTTGGCTTAGATAAGTCAAGAACTAGCTCCACCTTGGTGAACTGAGGTTAGTCTCACCTTTTCTGGGCATATGGCCGTTCAGTGAGTGAACAAAAGATAAAATCAGGACTCTCCCAACAAGGAAGGAAGTGATGGGGGAAGCTAAAATGGCATAAACAATCCACAGTATCTGTGATGCATGCCCTGATTCACTCCCAGTGGTGAAGTGGAATGGGGGACACAGGACAGAGAAACTCAAGGCCCAAGGGGTTGAGTGTTAGTGTACTGTGGAACACAGGGGTGGCCACAGAAGCCTAAGGCAGCCAACCATCTCGCTTTGCCTGTGACAGGGGATTCCCAGGATGGGGGACTTTCCATGCTAAAATCAGCACAGCACTGGGCAAATCAGGACAAACTGCTCACCCTACAGCAAGGCCAGTGAGTTCATGATCTGCATAATGTTACTTAAGAGAAGCTAGAAAGGGCCGGCGAGGTCACGTGCTGTGCCCAAGGCCACTCTGCTAATTCATTCATCCCTTTTCTTCATTGGTCACTGACGTGTTCAATGTTAGTTTACCAAGTGCCTATCATCCGTAGAACTGTGCCCGGCACAGCTCTAGGCGCTTCCCATGTATTGATCTATTTAATCTTCACAACAATCCTAGGAAAGAGGTGGCATATTATCCCCAGTCTACAGATGAACAAATTGAGACACAGGGAGGTTAAATAACTTTTCCAGGTCAGACAGCTATTAGGTGGCAAGACCACGATGTCTTAGGCAGTCAGGCTCCGAGCGCATGCTGCACAGTTCAGAAACCATCTCAGGAAGGCACAGCCTGTGGACCAAGACTGCATTCCAGTCCACACCCATCTAGGCCCCCCACTACCAAAGAAGTATGCTATCAGGCTGACAAGCGTCTGGAGGAAGAGGGGCAGGGAGCCCAAAAAGGGCCTGTTATAGATGGTTGTCGCCAAGGCTTATGTTACAGAAGGCCGAGTCTCTGCTCAAGAGGTTAAGCTTGGAAATGTTGCACTGTGGAGAGTATGACATTATGGGTCATTGGGCTGGTGACATGGTTCATGACGTCGCCGTACCTCAACTTTCAGAACTAGGAGATGGGGAATCTGGACCAAATGATGGTGAAGGCTTCACCTGGGATTTGGGGTAGTAAGTATTTTAACTCATCAGAAATAACTGGGGTCAGGAACATCAAGGCCGTCGCTAAACATGAAAGAAAATCAAATGAATCTAAAGCAGTTGTAACATCATTTATTTCCCTATTTTCCCTTGGTGATTTGTTTTGCAGGCTGCTGTTAGTAAAAAGCAGGCCTCTGATTTCGGGATAAGCTGAGGAAAAACAAGAAGCAATAAATATTAATTTATGTTGGTCTCTACAGATACCCTTTGTAATCAAAGCACGTCCAAACCCTCCACCCCACCAAAAAAAAAAAAAAAGAGTTGTGTCTGCATTTTTTCCCTTAGAGAGAGAGAATGTTGAATCTCTTCCTCTTCATTTTGACATTTTCACTTCCTTTGTTGCCAGGCAAAGTGACCACCAGATTGGGTGGAAGGGGCTCTTTCTACGGCATTTCATGACTGAGCCTCCAAGAACAACCTGTATTGAGTTTCTCTTTGAGATGATTGGACTACTCTATCCAGCATCATTGAGGTAAGTGAATTCTCTAATGAGTTATTTATGTTATGTTGCGCATAAAAATACTTAACATGCTTTAGTTCATGACTTATGAATAAGTAAATTGCTTTTTGCTACTGCCACCTCAAGGGGTAACAAGTTAACCACCTCCTTTGCCATTGAAATCTCTGCATGGTAGTGTTCTGGTTACACAGCCTTCTTTCTGATAAGGCCTTAGATCACTCAGTGGAAGATCTGGCCTAGGCTGAGAAAGATAAGCTGTGCAGTTCTTGGACAAGATGCTCCTCCCTGGGCCTCCAGACTAGCTGGTCTGGACACTGTTTCCTTCTTAGGACCTTTCATGTCTCCTCATAGTTTTCTAACTCCATACTTTCTTTTATGTGCCCTTGCAGAGAAACAAAAAGAATTTTCTAGAATCAAAAACATTATAGTCCCTCTAGGTGTTTAAATTTTTAGATGTTTTCTTTTAAATAAGCGCCTCTGAAAATGCTTCTGCTGGTAGGTGATACCGATCACGTTGGTTGTTTATCTGAAAGCAGGATGTTTTCTCGAAACTCACCGCTGGGTTTTTCAGGGACAGAGAAAGGCCCACAACATACCAGTTGTCTTCAAAGTTGTAATTTGGCTGAAAGACAAGAGAAATGTTCATGCATGCGTTTATTCACTTATACATACATATGTTCTGTACACTATTATTGAGTGCCTGCTGTATATTGGGTATTTAAGAAACAATACAAGTGGTTTCTGAGCTCTGAGCTCTGGCTCTCAGAGCAGGGGCCAGGGAATGGTGTTATGACAGAAGGGTCACAAGTCCCCATATACCCCAAGCACTGTCTGCCAATATTTATTCTCTGCTTATTCATGCACTCACTTGACGAATACCTACAGCATGTCTGCAACATGCCTGGTAGAATAATGTTTTACACTTGCCTGTGTATTTTCCAAAAGTACTTGGATACAGTTGTGAACAATTAAATGTAAGTCCATTTGAAAGTTTTCCTGAAACCTTTAATGTTCTTTTGTCATTATTTTCTCAGCCAATGGATTCCAAAAGTTCATTGTTGTTATAGTACTGCACAAAAAGAGTTAAAAATGTGTTTTTCTACTGGAAAATGGGGAGACCTTCTGCTAGTTCTGTATCAGAAGCCTAATGCAGAATTCACAGCAATTCCAGAGGTGTGGGGTTTTGTAGACCATGAGAAGTCTAGAGGTCAGAAAACCAGGGAAGCCTGGGGAACCTCAGAAAGTATGTAACTAGTTTTTATGCATAACTTAGACCAATGCCCTTTTCATACCATAGACAAAGGACTAGTTAAATACATATAGTGTAGTATTATACTGTATTCAACTAGTATAGTGTTTAACTACCCCATAGAATTATACTGTATTGAACTAGTCCTTATGTTTGTCTATGGTATGAAAAAGGCACTGCTCTTTGTCATGCAAAAAATTCTCTTTTAAAATAATTTAATGACTAATTAAATTACTTTATGTCATTACCTGTTGTATATGATAAATAGTACATAAATTTGGACATACAATTTCAGCCTTACTAAACAATCCTGATTATTTTGCTCTATTTCTGCAGTTTAGCTTTTTCGAAAGCAAAATATGCTATGATTATTTATGTCGATGGTTCTTTATACCTTTCAAAGTGCCTTTCCTATATACTGTTTGATTGAATGTCGCCAGAACTATGAGATATGGACAGGACAGGAATCACTGTCCTCATTTCATAGATGAAGTTATAGATGTTAGTTATAGAATTTTCATGGACAAATTATGCAGATACAAAATAGGCAAGGGTTACCTAGGTAAGAGGGCCAGAAAAACAGATTATGAATAAATGTAAAATGATCCCAGGATATATAATCTGAATGAGGGAAGGGGGTGGTAAGCTAGAATCCTTTTCTTCTATTGGACATCGTTCAAGTTCTAAGGCCACCATGCTCACTTTAAATTCCCATCACTTAATAATGAAGTAAAGATATTTTAATGGGGTCCAGAAAAAAGTATATATTTATTTGAAAGAATGGAAAATAGGCCAGTCATGGTGACTCCTGCCTATAATCCCAGGGCTTTGGGAGACTGAGGCAGGTGGATCGCTTGAGCCCAGGAATTTGAGATCAGCCTGTGCAACATGGCAAAACTCTGTCTCTACAAAAAATACAAAAATGAGCTGGGTATAGTGGTGCATGCCTGAAGTCCCAGCTACTTGGGAGGCTGGGGTGGAAGGATCACTTGAGCCAGGGAGGTCAAGGCTGCAGTGAGCCTTGCAGTGCCACTGCACTCCAGCCTGGGCTACAGAGTAAGGCCCTGTCTTAAAAAAAAAAAAAAAGAATGGAAAATCTAGAAAAGAAAATATGAGAAGCAGAATGATACAAACAGGAAAATTTAAGGGCAGTTAAGTGAGATGTAAGTTGACTGAATGTGATTCAACCAACCAGTAATTTTTGTTAACTGTATTTTCATGAAACGATCATTTTTGCGAGCTTAAGAAATAAGATTAAATTTTATTGGCTCTCGTTTTAGGTGATGCATATTTAAGCAAGAGGCAGCACTATCAAAAGAACAGGCTTGGGTTTGAATTTTGCCTTCAGTACACATCAGCCGTCAGGCAAATCTTAATGCTTAATCTTTCTGAACTTCAATTTTTCCATCTCTAAACTGAGGGTGATAATGCCTCCTTTGCACAGTTGCTTCAAGGATTACAGACATTGTATGCAAAGCACCTAGTAAGATGTCATGTAGCAGAAACTCAACTAGGGGTGGCTGTTGTTTTGGGTGGTGGTGGTGGTTTATATTAATATGTGATCTTGTGGCTTGAGCAATAGACTTACAGTCAAAGGACCTGCGTTTGAGCTGTGCCTCTTCCATTTAGTAATGAGATATTATTGAAGATATTTAGACTCATTCATCCTTAATCTCATCACTTGTAAAAATGAGTATAATTTCCCTCCCGTTTTTTGTTTTGGGGGTCACATGAAATATTTCTTAAATACAAATGTCATATAAAATAGAATATCACTGCCACTAAGTCCTTGAAAACTAATCGCCTAGGTTAAAACACAGACATGTCACTGTACAGTATACAAGGTATGACTGTAATGGGAATATGGGGTAGAATTTTATCTATGTGTTCAGAAGTCCTGCACAATAAAAAAGTCTCAAATTAGTTGAGCATGGTAGCATGTTCCTATAGTTCCAGCTACTTGAGAGGCTGAGACAGGGGGATCTTCTGAGCCCCAAGAGTTAGGGGTTGCAGCGAGCTGTGATTGTGCACTCCAGCCTGGGTGACAGAGTGAGACAAATTTCAAATTAAAACAAAAAATGTATAGTTAGCATAAGGCAATAATTCTCAATGTTAAGGAAGAGGATACATTTGAACAGGCTTACAATAGTCACAAAGGACCTTCTACTCATGGGTGACATCAGGATCAACTGTCATCTGTCCGGGTCCTTTATTAGAGCATCCAAGATTCCTAAAGCTCAGAGGGAGTAGAGATAGTGCAGCCAGCCGCTGTGTGACAGAAGAGGAAACCGAGGCCCAGAGAAGTGCAGTGACTTCATCACAAGGCCGCCACAGCCAAAGGGGGCTGTGGAGTGGACCTGCCACCTGCCCCTGTCATCGGCAGGCTCGGGGGTTTTGCACGACTACACTGTTAGGTCTGTTCTGATGTGTACACATGGGCTTTAGGTCTCTGGATGTGGTAAGTGGAAAATACTGGAGAGGAAAATCCAAGGCTGCCTGCTAAGCTGGAGGTTAAAATCGCCACAGACTGTTTCAGTGTAAGGCCGGGGGGCAGCGAAGGCTGGAAATCCACATCATTAAGCTCCTTCCATCCTTGTGCATTGATGATATCATCCAGGAAACATTTCGACAACATGGATGGAACTAAATGTCTTGCCAGGTGGTAGCTCGTGATATATACAGACAGCCCCTGACTCACAGAGAAAGACTACAGAGGTCCCATACATACAAACAGCTGCCGCCATCCGCCTGGCCCCCACCACTCTGCAGCTGCCGTGGGCAGTGTGAAAAAAATAAAAAAAGAAAGAAAGGGATAGAAAAAAAAAATTGGACCACTTGCAGATTCCACACATTCAGAGGCAGAGGAAGGGGAAAAGCTGTGGAAACAGAAACAGCGTAAGGGAATAGACTCTCAGGATAAATTTTCTGCCACGGGTGATCTAGCAGCAATCCACTCTGTCTTTGTCCTGCAAAGTCTCCTCCTGGGAGCGACTGTCCTTTCCTGTCCACACTGCCAGAAATTTTAGCAATGTAACGTTCTTTCCTCAAAAGCCTTTTTGGAATAAGGAAAGCAGGGAATAAATCATAATTAATTTTAACTTACCATTAGAAATCTCTTTTGGAATGTCACTCTCCTTTAAAATAATTAATATCTACCTCATGGGGTTGCTGTGAAGACAAACTGGACTAATACATTTAAAGTCCTTAGAACTGTGCCTTATAGGTAGTATAACTCTGAGAAGTGTTATAAAAGCACGAGCTCTTCAGATAATTACAATGATTCCCATTTTACAGATGAGAAAACTGAGGGAGAGAAATCCCATTACTCTGCCTAGACTACATGACTTAATATGTAGAACTAGGATTCAAATCCAGGTCTGTCTTTCAATCCCACAATCCTAACCACTGTGCTACACATAGTCATATGCCTGGCTTTGGAGGTGGGGGCAAGTGAAGGGATATTAGGGACAGTCATTCACAGGTTAGCAAGAATTAACTGTCACATTGTTTTCCTACTGAAAATCAACTAAGCTCAGCCACACTCAGAAAACAGGGATTTTGATGAGTGAGCAGGACAAGTAGGTTATTTGGAGAAAGAATTGGGGTAAGGGACTACAGTAGGGTTTGTTGAGATTTCTTCTTTCTTTCTTTCTTTCTTTCTTTCTTTCTTTCTTTCTTTCTTTCTTTCTTTCTTTCTTTTCTTTTCTTTTCTTTTTTTTCTTTTCTTTCTTTCTTTCTCTTTCCTTCCTTCCTTCCTCCTTTCTTTCTTCTTTCTTTCTTTCTTTCCCTTTCTTTCTCTTTCTTTCTTTCTTTCTTTCTTTCTTTCTTTCTTTCTTTCTTTCTTTCTTTCTTTCTCTCTCTCTCTCTCTCTCTCTCTTTCTTTTTTTGACAGAGTCTTCCTCTGTTGCCCAGGCTGGAGTGCAGTGGTACGATCTCGGCTCACTGCAACCTCCATCTCACAGGTTCAAGCAATTCTCCTGCCTCAGCCTCCCAAGTGGCTGGGACTATAGGCATGTGCCACCATGCCCAGCTAATTTTTGTATTTTTAGTGGAGATGGGGTTTCATCATGTTGGCCAGGCTGGTCTCAAACTCCTGACCTCAAGTGATCTGCCACCCTCAGCCTCCCAAAGTACTGGGATTACAGGCATGAGCCACTGCACCCGGCCTGCGGCAGATTTTGAGTAGGAAGCTTGGAGACAGAAATGCCCATAGGTGGGAGATACAGGAAAAAAAGGGCAATTTGGAGGAAGTTGAAAACAAACACTGACCTATGTGAAATTTCATTTACGTCTAACCTTACACCCAGGAGATGGGGAAGATTTCTATCTTTCGTCCCACCCACGACTCCAGATAACTTGGTAGGCTACAAGATGGGTTAAATAAACTTTTGTGGGCTGGCTGGAAACATAACGCTTCCACTCCCATTTGTAATGCATTTCTTTGGGGAAATGCGTGCTGAGTTCCAAACAAATGACTTGTAATTTAATACAACATGTGTATACTCTGTATCTCCATGGGCTGGGCACTGGACTAGGTGCTGAGGACATTAAAATAAATAAAGCAAGGTCCCTGCCCTTGGGCAGCTGGAGCCCTGTGAAGAAGGGAGATGTGTGAGTAACTAAGAGACAACGTGATAAGCGCAATAGGAGAGGTGTGTACAAAGTACCATAGGGAAGCACTGAGGAAGGAGACTGGGAAATTGCTTTTAAATGAGCTTTTGGAATCCAACTCCTCTGCAAGCTGGTAGCTGCAAGCATTGCATTAGAAGTTACAGGAAGGACGCATTTACCATTTAGTACTGAATGAATTCATTCTTCAACAGCACCGTTGCTTGCTTTTTCCTTGGCCAGCCGTGGTATCAACACCTGTGTTTTTTCCCAAGAGGTGAGAGAGAGTGATGATTGCGTGGACTCTGAACTCAGACAGCTCGGGTTTGAATCTGACTTTCACTTACTAGTGAGATGACCTTTACCTAAGTCTGCTTCCTTATCTCTAAAATGGGGCCAATGCAAATACCTTATTTCTAGAGCTTTGGGGAGGACTTCCTCTGGTGACTGACACAGTAAATTTCTCACTCAGCTCTGGCTACCGTGAACTGAATGATAAGGCAGGAATCCCCAGCTTCAAATAACTTTATGCAGTAGAGCTGTGTTTCGGAGAGATAGTTTTAAGTGATACACAGATGAGCATTTTTATCTTTACTTATTTATTTATTTGAGATGGAGTCTCGCTCTGTCGCCCAGGCTGGAGCTCAGTGGTATGATCTCACCTCACGACGACCTCTGCCTCCCAGGTTCAAGCGATTCTCCTGCCTCAGCCTCCTGAGTAGCTGAGACTACAGGCGCAAACCATTACACCTGGCTAATTTTTGTATTTTTAGTAGCGATTGGGTTTCACCATGTTGGCAAGGCTGGTCTCAAACTCCTGACTTCAGGTGATCCGCCCACCTTGGCCTCCCAGAGTGCTAGGATTACAGACGTGAGTCACTGTGCCCGGCCCAGATGAGCATTTTTAAATTTGCAGAGCATATATTAATTTTCATAGATTGGGGGAGAAATGTATATATATACACATATATGTAGACATATATATGATCACATCAAACCGTAGATTTCATAACTATTGCCGCTTAAAATAAATTTTTCTTAAAAAATTATAGAAAATGAATTCACTTAAAGAAAACTAGTAAATAAGAGAAGGGAAAGGGGTATGAGAAAAAGACATGGCAGAGATTTGGAAGTGCAGCCTATGATGGCCCCACTTCATGTGTTTTCTCATTGTAATGAAATCCAAAACTTTCCTCTATGACTCTGAGTAAAGGCACCATTTTCTAATGCCTGAACTAAAGGGAAAGTACATTTGAATAGCGGAAGAGAATGTCTTCTACAGAGTCACGCTTTCTTGGCCCCAGTTTTCAGTCCCGGTGGAAAAATTTCCTGAAGCCGACAACAGCTGAGCTCCCCGCCTGGAATTCAGATGCTCAGAGGGGGGAGATCATACCCTGAGGTTCTGAGGGCTCCTGGGCAGCTTGTGATGCGCGTGACTCGGGAGAGCAGACCTGCCACCTGCCCACCTCCACCCTACAAGCTGGGGGAGCAGACCTGCCACCTGCCCACCTCCACCCTACAAGCTGGTGGGGGCTTAAGCTGAGGGGGATTTGAGTCTGGGGGAGGCAGCAGGGAGAAGCCACAAAGAGGAAGCAGAAAAACAAAGAAAGGAGCAGGAAGCACAGACCAGCATCACACCCCAGGTTTCCTGCAAATTGTAGGGAGGTTTCTGGGGCACCCAGTTACCTTTACCCCTTTTGTGTAAAAATCACCTCCAGGAAAGTCCCTGTGTCAAATATGCACCACAGTGACCTCTGAAGCCAGTGGAATGATCATGCCTAGATGGGGTTTCCCTGGGGTTGGTGTCCCTATTAGGGCTCCTTCTGGCCCTGTTGTGTCACTCCCACTGACAGATCCACGTGCAGTAAACAGCATGTTCAAGCACACAACACCGAAGGACACTATTCTCTACGGTCTTTGAAGGTGTCCATGAGGCAGAGGTTTAGCAGCGTGCCAGCGCTGTGTTTTGTGCTCTCTTACCGTTCTTGGGTAAATGCACTCCCTAACTGAGCATCCTGACCTTCCCTCCACCCACCCGCTCACAGTCTTCATTCCCTCTGAAATGCAAGGTGCAAGGTGTTAAGCACCTTGTGGGATCCACCCCAAGAAAGGTGCAGAAAAAAGTGAAATCATTGAGCCCCTGGGCAGGGCTGTAGGGTAAATCTCTTCATTTTAGCCTCAAAAATAGGGTTGTCAGATAAAATGCAGGACACCCAGTTAAACTGGAACGTTAGATAAACAACAAATAATTTTTTAGTATAGGAATGTCCTTAACACTACATGGGACATACTTAAACAGAAAAAAAAAGAAAAAGAAAAGAAAAGTTTGTTTATCTAACGTTTCAGTTTAACTGGGTATCTGTACTTTGCTCAATCCAGCGACTGTACTCAGGAATAACCCCCTGAAGTTGGCCCTATTATTCCTATTTCAAAGGCAGGGAAGATGAGACTTAGGGAGACCACGCAACTTGCTTCTGAGTGGTAGAGCAGAGATAAGATTTTCAACCAGACCCACTGAGTTTAAAACCAGTGCTGGTTTCACAACACCACACAAGAATCCAAGCCTTAAAGTAAGGAAGCTGATGGGATGCTAATGGGGGAAACTGAAGCATGCTCCAAGGAATTTGGGGGGATTCCTGAATGCCTTGCTCAGAATGTAGCTAATCACTCAGTAAACAGTTGCTGGATGTAATTGAATTGAATTATCACCGTTCTTGCTAACTAAGACTGCTGCCCTCCTATAAACACTCTTAAGAAAAGCCTTGTTTCTCATGCCCAGCTAACATCCCCGTTCAACACTATGTTTCAGTGCTTGGAGGCAGGCACTTCCCCACGTGTATAGGCAGTGGTAGATGAGGTCATGGGACATAGCTCCAAGAGAAGCTTCGAGTCACATTACATTCATTTAACACATGGAGGAAACCCACAAGGACTGAAGGAATGGGCTGGCCCAAGGCGTAAGCCAGGCCTGTCTTGGCTGGACCACCTTCAGAGCTCAGCGTGTGCAGCCCAGTTGCCTTGCTTGAACCAGGCTGCTTTGCCAGACCTTGAAGAGATGTCTATTTGCACTTCAGTCAACATTATTTTAGGAGTGCAGGAGCTGCGGTCATAGGGTGAGGGAAGGGGTGTCCTGCTAGAACCCTTTCTTGTCTGAAGATGGGATGATTCCGTAAATGTGAAGCTGCCATGAGCCTGGTTTCTTTCCTTCTCAGATGTGTGACTCTGAGTTTACACACAGGAATCTGGATCCGGTGTGTGCCACTCCTAGATACTCATAAGCCTCCAGGTCCCAGGGAGAATTACCGTGACTCTGTGCATAGGAAAGCATCTCATCCTCCTTATCTTAAATTCAAGCCTTTCCCTCCAGCTCCTCACTGGAGGAGCCATGAAAGGGTGAAGAGCAGTGAGGACCAAGGAAAATGGTATCTAAAGAAAATGTGGGCTGGGTGCAGTGGCTCATGCCTGTAATCCCAGCACACTGGGAGGCCAAGGAGGGCCGATCACTTGAGGTCAGGAGTTCAAGACAAGTCTGAGCAACATGGTGAAACCCCACCTCTACTAAAAAAAAAAAAAAAAAAAAAAGCCAGGCCTAGTGCTGTGCACCTGTAGTCCCAGCTATTTGGGAGGCTGAGGTGGAGGTTGCAGTGAGCCGAGATTGCTCCACTGCCATCCAGCCTATGCAACAAAGGTGAGACCCGGTCTCAATAAAAAAAGAGAGAGAGAGAGAGAAACAAAGAAAGATAAAAACTGTGAACCCAAATCCATCACCACTAAGAAAGTCAGCTACCTTCTAATCATGTTGTTTTCTGATGATCAGGGTAATACATACTTATTTTAGAAAAGTTGAAAATGCTGAAAAGTAAAAAGAAAGCAATAAAAACAACCCATAATGCCATCATGCAGGGATATGACCTCTCCTAAAATTGTGGTATATTTTCTAAGAGTCTCTGTCCATGTAATAAACACCCTCATACGTCATATGTGATTTTGTGTTCTCCTTTTTTTTTAACCTAACGAATCATAAACACTTCCCTCCCATCATTAAAGACTCTGCAAAGAATCTTTATGACTTCGATGGATGGATTGAAAATGGCCACAATTTATTAGCTACTCTTGCTGAACATTTAGATTGTTTTCAGTGTTTTCCCAGGTAGAAATAATATAGCAGTGAACATCTCTGAAGACATTTTTATCAGACCATTGGCACATGGTCCTCCCATGTCTAGAATCTAATATAAAGGGGCATCTGATCTGACCCAAAGATATATCTTATGTTTCCTGTTTTACCATGCTCTGAAGAGCAGCGTGTCTTCCAGAGGCCCCAGCAACTAAACTAGCCAGAGAACCACTGGACTCAGTTCTAGAACAGGGACTCCATGGCCCCTTATCAAATGGAGGGGGCTCCAGTGCCGCAGAAGTCCCAGGCCCAGGCCAGGCACGGTGGCTCACACCTGTAATCCCAGCACTTTGGGAGGCCAAGGTGAATCGCTTGAAACCAGTAGCGAGTCCCTGTCTGTACAAAAAAAAATTTTAATTAGCCAGGTGTGGTGGTGCACGCCTGTGGTCCCAGTTTCTTGGGAGGCTGAGGTGGGAGGACTGCCTGAGCCCAGGAGGCAGAGGTTGCAGTGGGCTGAGACCACACCAATGCACTTCAGACTGGGTGACAGAGCAAGACCCTATATCAAAAAGAAAAAGAAGTCCCAGACCCCCTTAAACTCAGGCCAGAGTGCATGGGGCAGAGGAGGGGAGTGAGAGTGAAGTCCCAGAAACAATTTCAAGAACCCAGCATGCGATGTAATTCCACGGAGAACAGGATGCTCAAAGTCCACAGAACTGTGCCGTTTGGAATTTTTACAAAACCGTTGCTTGCTGATTTAGTTAATAACAATGTTGGGTTCCAAATTTTTTCCAAAAGGGAGTCTTAAATGTTCTCCATTTGGACAGAGCTGGCTTAAAAATAAACAAATAAGTTATATAAGCCCACATTTTGGAGGATCGGGTTTTGGAAGCCAAGGTTCCTGTCTTGCGGTTGGGCCTCACGTGCGGCCTGCAGGGTGGAGCGCAGGGGAGCTTTCCATCCATCCCTGAAACCCGGCTGCTAATTGACGTGCCAACGCCCACCACGGACCCATGCAGCGTGCACCCTGTGGTGCCTAGCAGACACTCCCAGTGATTGGAAGATAGTGAAGAGTAACAAAAAAGCAAGTACAACCACCGGTAGCTGATGACAGACTCCTTTTTCCTTTACTCCCTCCTCCAGTGTTAGACGTTTTGAAAGGTTTCATGGTGTTATCCAAGAGCTGTCATCTTCTGCTTGAGAACTGGCTGCATTTTGGTGGGAAGTGAGGTGATTACTGTGTATTTTTTTTGAAAGCTCCTCCAGAAAGAACCATGTCAGATTCCCCAGAGTAACTAATGCGGATGGAGCCCCACTGTGGTCCCAGCTGCCAGAGCCACTGCAAGGACACTGCAAGGAACAGAAGAGGTCCAGGGCTCTGGTGGGCCCCAGAATCCCCCATGCATTCCTAGAGTAATATGAATAAGTGAACTGTCACAAATGAGTCCATTCACGCAAGTACTTACGTAACGTAATGAGCGTGATCTTAGAAAGTAGGACAACGAACATATGAAAAAATGCTCAGTTTTACTGATCAGAGAAATGCAAATCAAAACCGCAATGAGTTACCATCTCATGCCAGTCAGGATGGCTATTACTAAAAAGTCAAAAAACAACAGATGCTGGCAACGTTGTGGAGGAAAGGAAACAGTTACACACTGTCGGTGGGAGTGTAAATTAGTTCAGCCGTTGTGGAAAGCAGTGTGGCGATTTCTCAAAGGGCTAAAGATAGAACTACCATTCAACCCAGAAATACCATTGCTGGGTATATACCCAAAGAAATATATTAATAAATCATTATATCATAAACACACATGCACACAAATGTTTATTGTAGCACTATTCACAATAGCAAAGACATGGAATCAACCTAAATGTCCATCAATTACAGATTGGGTAAAGCAAACGTGGTACATATACACCATGAAATACCATGCAGTCATAAAAAGAATGAGATCCTGTCTTTTGTGGGAAAGTGGATGGAACTGGAGGCAATTTTTCTTAGCAAACTAGCACAGGAACAAAAAACCAAATACTGCATGACTTATAGGTGGGAGCTAAATGATGAGAACTCATGGACACAAGGAAGGGAACAACAGACACTGGGGTCTTTATGAGGGTGGAGGGTGGGAGGAGGGAGAGGATCAGGGAAAGTAACTATTGGGTACTAGGCTTAGTACTTGGCAGATGAAATAATTGGTATAACAAACCCCTGTGACATGAGTTTACCTGTAAAACAAACCGATGCATGTACCCTTGAACCTAAAATAAAGGTTTTTTAAAAAAGAAAAGAAAAGAAAAGAAAGAAAGCAGGAGACCCTGAGGGCTTCTCTTAGTCTGTTGGGGCTGTTATAACAAAATACCATAAACTGAGTGTTTCTAAACAACCAAAATCCATTTCTTATAGTTCTGGAGGTTGGAAAGTCTAAGATCAAGATGTCAGCAGATTCAGTGTCTGATGAGGGCTCACTTCCTGGTTCATAGATGGCGTCTTCTATCTGTGTCCTTACAAGGTGGAAGGAGTGCGAAGTCTCTCTGGGGCCTCTTTTATAAGGGCACTAATCCCATTCCTGAGGGTTTCACCCTTGTGACCTAATCACCTCCCAAAGGCCTCATCTCCCATACCTTGGGGATTAGGATTTCAATGCATGGATTTGGGGGGGACACAAACATTCAAACTGTAGCATTGTGGCCCTAAGAGTTAAAAAATAAAATATAGGCTGGGGGCGGTGGCTCATGCCTGTAATCTCAGCACTTTGGGAGGCCGAGGCAGGCAGATCATGAGGTCAGGAGATTGAGACCATCTTGGCTAACACGGTGAAACCACGTCTCTACTAAAAATATAAAAAGTTAGCTGGGTATGGTGGTGAGCACCTGTAGTCCCAGCTACTTGGGAGGCTGAGGCAGGAGAATGGAGTGAACCGGGAGGCAGAGCTTTCAGTGAGCTGAGATTGCACCACTGCACTCCAGCCTGGGCGACAGAGCAAGACTCTGTCTCAAAATAAATAAATAAATAAATAAATAAATAAATAAATAAATAAAATTAAATAAAAATAAAATAAAATAAAATATAGTATGCCCTACCCTCAAATTGTTTATACTATGAATAGTTAAGGAGAATAGATGTGTTCACAAATAGCAGTAATAACTAGAAAATGCTACAAGGCCATTATGAAGGGCAATGTAGACCAAGGATTTACATGGGTGTGTAACTGGGTTACAGTTAACTTTTCACATAAGTAGAAGGAATACACTCTAACATAACAATACAGGGTAATTGAAGGAATGCAAAGTAATTGAATCATAGAGGAGGGTCTTTCCATGCTGTTCTCATGATAGTGAATAAGTCCTACGAGATCTGATGGTTTTATAAAGGGCAGTTCCTCTGCACATGTTCTTTTGCCTGCCACCATGTAAGACATCCCCTTGCTATTCCTTCGTCTTCTGCCATGATTGTGAGGCCTCCCCAGCCACATGGAACTGAGTCCATTAAACTTCTTTTCTTTATAAATTACCTTTATAAATTTCTTTATAAATTACCCAGTCTCAGGTATGTCTTTATTAGCAGCATTGAGAACAGACTAATACAATGCGTTTTTATGTTTATTGCTCTTCTGATTTTCCTGAAGCTCTTTCTCACTGTAAGTCTGTGTGACCCACCAAGTATCAGCCCAAGTTCACCTCCAAAGCACAGTCTAAACAATCAAAGGAAATTTTTAAAAATTATTTAAATCTCTGATTTACATCTTTCAAAACAAAATTAAAGAAGACCCCATTCAGAACACTCCAGCAACGCATGACTCCTAAATTCTCTCCTATCTAATGTGATAGCCTTCCTCCCGCTCCATATATCCTCAGGCTGCAAAGAATATCCTCTCTCCCTTCCCATCAGTCTCTCAACTTTCTATTAGTCATGTGTCCCTTAACCATGTGGATATGGTCTAAGAAATGCATCACGAGGCAATTTCATTCTTGTATGAACGCTGCGGAGTGTACTTACACAAACCCAGGTGGTACAACCTACCACCCACCTAGGTTACATGACTCAGTCTTAGGCTACAAACCAGTTCCTGGGCTACAAACCAGTATAGCAGGTGACTCTACTGGATACTGTAGGCAATTGGAACATAATGGGAAGCATTTGTGTATCTAAACATAGAAAAACTACAGTGAAAATACGGTCTAAAAGATAAAAGATGGTATACTTGCATAGGGCACTTACCATGAATGGAGCTCACAGGACTGGAAGTTGCTCTGGGTGAGTCAGTGAGTAAGTGAGTGGTGAGTGAATATGAAGGCCTAGGACGTTACTGTACACTACTGCAGACTTTGTAAACACTGTAACTTAGGCTATGCTACATTTACTTAAAATTGTTTTCTTCAATAATCAATTAACTTTAGCTTACTGTAACTTTTTTACATGTTAAACTTTTTGATCTTTTAAAACTTTTTGACTCTTTTGTAATAACATTTAGCTTAAAACACATATTGTATAGCTGTACAAAAATATTTTCCTTATATCCTTATTCTAAAAGCTTTTTAAAACTTTAAATTTTTTTTTTACTTTTTAACTTTTTTTTTTTTTTTTTTTCCTGAGACAGAGTCTTGCTCTGTCACCCAGGCAGGAGTGCAGTGGCCCCATCACGGCTCACTGCTGCCTCAACCTCCTGGGTTCAAGCAACCTTCCTGTCCCAGCCTCCCGAGTAGCTGGGACTACAGGCATGCCCCACCACATCCGGCTAGTTTTTTAATTTTTTTTTTTTGTAGAGATGGGATGGGAGTCTCATTACGTTACCCAGACTGGTCTTTGAACTCCTGAGCTCAAATGATCCTCCTGCCTCAGCCTCCCAAAGTACTGGGATTACCGGTGTGAGTCACCAGTCGGCCTACTTTTTAAACTTCTTGGTTAAAAACTAAGGCACACACACATTAGCATAGGCCTCCACAGGGGTCAGGATCATCAGTATCACTGTCTTCTCCCTCCACAACTGTTCCCACTGGAAAGTTTTAGGGGCAATAACATGCATGGAACTGTCATCTCCTATGATAACAATACCTTCTAGGTACCTCCTGAAGGACCTGCCTGAGGCTGCTTTACAGTTAACTTTTCACACAAGTAGAAGGAATACACTCTAACATAACAATAAAAAGTATGGTATAGCGAATACAGAGACCAGTAACACAATCAATTTATTATTATCAAGTATTACGTACTGTACATAACTGTATGTTGTATATGTAGATCTTTATAGGACTGGCAGAGCAGGAAGTTTGTGTCCACCAGCATCACCAATCATCGATGCATTACCCAGAAACCTGTGAGTAACACATTGTGCTGCAATGTCACTAGGCAATAGGAAGTTTTCAGCCCCATGATAATTTGATGGGACCACCCTCATAAATGTGGCCCATCATACACAGAAACTTTGTGATGCAGCGCATGACCATACTCAATTCCTTTTTACAAGGCAGATAAGAGGGAAGAGTCAGAGCATACGTTCTTGTTAATAACTGTCCGTTCTTATTAATAACCATCTGCCCCATTACTCGCAGACAGGGCTCTCCAATGCCATTTGTAGGGCCTGCCACTGCCACAGCCCCCCTAAAGCCAGTTTGTTTTTCACTTCAGTTCTTTTGATGCTCCCAACTCAGACAGCTAGAAGACAATTTAATCTTTCGCAGTAAAACTGAGGTGTTGAGAAATTTTTCTAACAGATTTAAGTCTGGTTAGTGGTGGGCTAGGACCTGGCTGATCCCAGCAGCCTTCTTACCAGGACTGATAATAGCCCAGATGGTCTGCCCTGTTAAAAAAAAAAGAAAAAAAATGTAGCCGGGCACAGTTGCTCATGCCTGTAATCCCAGCACTTTGGGAGGCTGAGGCGAGCAGATTACTTGAAGGTCAGGAATTTGAGACCAGCCTGGCCAACATGGTGAAATCCTGTTTCTACTGAAAACACAAAAAATTAACCAAGCCTGGTGGCACGCGCCTGTAGTCCAAGCTACTTGGGAGGCTGAGGCAGGAGAATCACTTGAACCCGGGAGGTGGAGGTTGCAGTGAGCTGAGATCGCACCACTGCACTCCAGCCTGGGTGACAGAGCAAGACTCCCTCTCAAAAAAACAAAATAAAACAAATTAGCCAGGCGTGGTAATGGGTGCCTGCAGTCCCAGCTACTCAGGAGGCTGAGGCAGGAGAATTGATTGAACTTTGGAGGCAGAGATTGCAGTGAGCCGAGATGGCCCCACAGCACTCCAGCCTGGGTGACAAAGTGAGACTTCATCTTAAAAAAAAAAAAAAGAAAAAATGTATCCAAACACTTGTTAAAGACAATACGGTGGACTATTCAAGGGGCCTGTGGCCATAGGTACAGGGATCACTGCAATGGGTTCTTGCTGCAAGAAGAGAGACTGGACTCAGCTCTGACTGTAACAGCAAGCAGGGATTGACAGCCAAGGAGCAGGGTGGGGGCAGTGGGTGAAAAAGTACTAAAATGAAACATGAAGGGTGGAGAGTTCCTGTCTTGATAGGACTTTTGCTGAAGGCAAGCCAGGGTGATAAGCTATCAGGGAGGGTAGTCAGATACGAAGGGTGGGAGACTTTCCTAAACTGACTTAGTAGGATTCTTGCTCAAACTGGATTCTACAAGGACAGAAAGAATGACCCAAGGTCAAGACCTCAGGACCAGTCAAGCAGAGGACTCAGGGGAGGCTGAGTCAAGTTTTGGTCAAAGGAGATGATCTTTGTCAATCCTCATAACAGATTGGAGTGGGAGGCCAAGTCTGGGATGTGGGGACTGGCTCAGACATCTATAAATAAATGTCTATAAATGAAGCACTTTTTTTGAAGATAGTTATATTGGGCCGGATGCAGTGGCTCATGCCTATAATCCCAGCACTTTGGGAGGCCAAGGTGGGCAGATTACCTGAGGTCAGGAGTTCAAGACCAGCCTGCCCAACATGGTGAAGCCCCGTCTCTACTAAAAATACAAAAATTAGCTGGGCGTGGTGTCAGGCACCTGTAATCCCAGCTACTCCAGAGGCTGAGGCAGGAGAATCGCTTGACCCTGGGAGGCAGAGGTTGCAGTGAGCCAAGATCGCGCCACTGCACTCCAGCCTAGGGGACAGAGTGAGACTCTGTCTCCAGAAAAAAAAAGATAGTTACGTGGTTTTGCAGCAAGGAGGGATTTTTGTTATTGTTTTGTTTTTTTCAAGAAGGGCTTGTATTTTTTTAAAGTGGTTTTTCTTTTGCAAAGTGGCAAACTTCTCACAGTATTTTTCACACCGTAAGTTCTTGCTGTCTCTTTTGCCACCCTCTGCCTGTGTCAAATGGCAAGTTGAATGGAAGGAGTTTGGAAGACAGCAGCAGGAGATGGAAGAAAAATGGTTTCTCTGCTCAACCCCACTGTCAGGGTAATGCGTTTTCCTCATTGCCGCAAAGGAAATTGTAAGAGCATTTTGCCCACTCCAAACATCTGAAACTGGAATTACGAGGTTGCATGGAGAAGGCCAGGAAAAATAATTTCTTGGGATGGTTTGATGCTTTCTGAGGCCTTTTACTAGTGACCTGCAATATTAATTATCCGGCCTCCCTCAGTCTCCACCTCAGCTTCTGAATAAGACATTTGTATGGTGTTTCACAGGCTGTGAAGTAAAAGCCAGCGTCAGTAACCAGACCACTGAAATTCAATCCAAGTGCATCTCAATTCTGTACGAGATTCCTAAGAGCCCCACAGGCAAATCCAGCCTATTTGTAAGCCAGGCAAATTTGGGTATAGAAACAGGACCTGGACCAGGCACGGTGGCTCACACCTATAATCCCAGCACTTTGGAAGGCCAAGGCTCACCTTGGATCACCTGAGGCCAGCCTGGCCAACATGGCGAAACTCTGTCTCTACTAAAAATACAAAAATTAGCTGGGGCGTGGTGGCACGTGCCTGTAATCCCAGCTACTTAGGAGGCTGAGGTAGGAGAATCAGTTGAACCCAGGAGGCAGAGATTGCAGTGAGCTAAGATGGCACCATTGTACTCCAGCCTAGACGACAAGAGCGAAACTCTGTCTAAAAAAAAAAAAAAAACCAGGAATGGAACAACTAGTGCATGTTGAAGACAAAGCATTCTGATAGGCCCGATAGGCATCCACTTAAATATAGAGAATACCATAACTTCTTTCTGCTCCCCTTTTTTTTAAAAAAAGACCAGTGTATAAGAAGTCCTGGTTCTACCATTTATTAGCTGTGTGACCTTTAGCGTGTTACTTAATCTCTCTATGCCTCAGTTTCCTTGTCTGTTAAATGGGGATAAGATTGTTACTTAACTCATAGGGTTTTTATGATGCTTAAATCAGTTAATATTTGTAAGGCAGTTGGAACAGTGCCAAGTACACAGTGACTACTATATAGTTGTTTGGTAAATACACTTTGAGAAAAGAGTCATGTTTAATAGAATTGAGCAAACTAGCCTGAAGGGCAGTGTTGCCTGACTATGCCCCATGGACCCGACCACTCTCTTTCTTGCAGTGCTTGAATGAGACTCTCTGAGGTCAGGGTCGAGCAGCCTCTCTAAGACAAACCAAGCAGTGAGGTGCTGAGATGCACAGGTTAAGGCTTGGCCATTTGCTTTCACAGACCTGCTGAGATCCACTCTCAGAAACTAAGTCAGCGGGATTCAAAAATATTCACTCTAACATTCGCTAAAACACAAGTCTGAAAACTACACTTCTTCATACATTTCTAATGTACCTAAACCTTAATTAACCATTTCTATTTAAGATTGCAAAAGATTCTCCATGTATTAAATTTATACTTGAAAATAAAACAGCTGCATCGCTGTTTTAAATGACTTTATTATCCATGGAATACCCCAGCAATTTGCTCCCCACTATCATCCATTTAAAAAAAAAAATACACAAACAAGGCCTGGCACAGTGGTCCACGCCTGTATTTTCAGCATTTGGGAAGGCTGAGGCATGCACATTGCTTGAGCCCAGGAGTTCAAAAACAGCCTGAACAACATGCCAAAACCCCACCTCGACAAAGCACGCAAAAAATTAGCTGGGTGTGGTGTTGCATACCTGTAGTCCCAGCTACTTAGGAGGCTGAGGTGAGAGGATCACTTGAGCCCGGGAAGTGGAGGCTGCAGTGAGCCATGATTGCACTTCTGCATTCCAGGCTGAGCAACAGAGTGAGACCCTGTCTCAAAAGAAAAAAAAAAAAAAACCCCACAAATAAGCTTTTTCTTTTACAGTCAGAAATCTTATGTTATTCTTGTATCTCTTTGAACTGTTATTTCTGTTTTTCTTCCCCCTCAGGATTTTATTCTAACATGTTTTTATGTGTTAAAATCTTTTGTTGACCATCTTATTGTACTCTGTAACACATATGTGAGTGAAACTTTTTTTCCTCTGACTACTAGGCTCTAAATGTAAAAGAAAAAAATCTTCTAGAGTAAGTATCACAAGTTATTAGTAGTATGCAATTGAACAGAACAACATAAACATATTTTCACTCTGATATAGAATTATAATATTTAAAGTAATTTTAATACATCTCAGTTACATGGATGTAGATATTTACTGCCAACAAGTTCATATACTCACGAATAACTATTACATACTACTGGAAAGAGATGAGGTTTAAAACAATTTCTATTCTGTTTTGCTTTTTCATAGATGTGAACACTGAGATCTTTCCTTCCCACAAATTAGTGGATGGTGGCTGGGCACAGTGGCTCACACCTATAATCCCAGCACTTTGGGAGGCCGAGGTGGGTGGATCACCTGAGGTCAGGAGTTCAAGACCAGCCTGGCCAACATGGCGAAACCCCATCTCTACTAAAAACATAAAAAAATTAGCCAGATGTTGTGGCACACGCCTGTAATCCCAGCTACTCAGGAGGCCAAGGCAGGAGAATCACTTGAACCCAGAAGGTGGAGGTTGCAGTGAGCCGAGATCATGCTACTGCACTCCATCCTGGGCAACAGAGCGAGACTCCATCTCAAAAAAATAAAATTAAAATAAAAATACAAAAAAATTAGCTGGGCAGGATGGTGTGTGCCTGTAATCCCAGCGACTTGGGAGGCTGAGGCACAAAAATCCCTTGAACCCAGGAGGCAGAGGTTGCAGTGAGCCGAGATGGCGCCACTGCACTCCAGCCTGACAGAGTCTTGCTCTGTCACACACACACACACACACACACACACACACATGAAAAAGTAGATGAGAAGAGAAAGAATTTTCTTAAAGCACTAACAAACAATTCTTTGAACTCCTTTTAATAAAAGGATCTGGCCGGGCGCGGTGGCTCAAGCCTGTAATCCCAGCACTTTGGGAGGCCGAGACGGGCGGATCACGAGGTCAAAAGATCGAGACCATCTGGGCTAACACGGTGAAACCCCGTCTCTACTAAAAAATACAAAAACTAGCCGGGCGAGGTGGCGGGCGCTTGTAGTCCCAGCTACTCAGGAGACTGAGGCAGGAGAATGGTGTAAACCCGGGAGGAGGAGCTTGCAGTGAGCTGAGATCCGGCCACTGCACTCCAGCCTGGGCAACAAAGCGAGACTCCGTCTCAAAAAATAAATAAATAAATAAATAAATAAATAAATAAATAAATAAATAAATAAATAAAAATTTTTTAAAAAAGGATCTTAATAAATCTTAAGGATCTATCGCTTTGGTTAGGTCTCCCTACAAGTTTGTCAAAACCAAATAATGAGAAATCATTCAACTTGAGAACAGATTTATTGTTTAATGTCTCATTCCCTGAAATATACTAAAAAGGCCAAGACTTTTAAATAAGAATTATTTTACCTGTTACCCTTACACTTAGGGGCATATTATTAAATCTGTCTCAGAACAAGTTGAGAAAATAAAATTTTTTATTTCCACACATCTTTTGTAGTAGAACTATATTAATGCTTTTATCTTGTGGACCTTAAATAAAACTTTGTCAAAATCTTGGAGCTGCTGATTTGGCTCATTCAACTGATGAAAAATGTTTCAAAATATAACCTAATTTTCAAATCAATCAGCCAAATTAGATATATTCCTTGTCATTAAAAGTGTGACTTTATTGTTCGATTTAAGTAAGTGTCTTAATATTCATTTTGAAGAATATTATAAAAACCACTGAGGAATAAATTATGCATGCATCATATAAGATAGATACTAAAGACCAATCAAGTTTACATTGATAGAGATCTGATTTAATTAATTTTATAAGTATTAAACAGGGTAAGAATGCTGCTTCTCATAACTTGATTTCCAATAAAATGATACACTATGTTATTAAAATTATGTTATTTACGAAGCCAGAAATGTGATAGAAGGCAAGATAGTCTTTCCTTAAGCTATGTGAGTTTATTGACCTTGGGAATAAATGAGAATTGTGTTTAAAAATAAGAAATAGCTGGGCAAAGGGCTTGCACCTGTAATCCCAGTGCTTTGGGAGGCCAAGGTGGAAGGATCACATGAGGCCAGGAGTTTGAGGCTGCAGTGAGCTATGATCATGCTACCGTACTCCTGCCTGGGCAACAGGGCAAGACCCTGACTCTATATTTAAAACAAATTATAAATAATTTATTAGCCCTCATGCTCAAATTTTTCTGTGTAATGAAGTGATTTAATGGAAAACAAAGTGTATCTCTACACTGCTAAAACTGATCCAACCTGCCACATGTATCAAATAAGAAACAGAAAATGTATGATTTTGGCCAGGCACAGTGGCTCACCCCTGTAATTCCAGCACTTGGGGAGGCTGAGGCAGGCAGATCACTTGAGGTCAGGAGTTTGAGACCAGCCTGACCAACATGGTGAAACCCTGTCTCTACTAAAAATACAAAAATTAGTCTGGTGTGGTGGGGCACACCTGAAACCCTAGCTACTTGGGAGGCTGAGGCAGGAGAAGTGCTTGAACCCAGGAGTTGGAGGTTTCAGTGAGCCCAGATTGCACCACTGCACTCCAGCCTGGGAAACAGAGCAAGACTCCACCTCAAAAAAAAAAAAAAAAAAGAAAAAAAAGAAAATGTATGATTTGATAAAATCAGTATAGATTTGATAAAATCTCATGGAATAGTAGACACAAAATCTCAAAGACATAACCTAAAATTTCTTTCTGCAGGTTTTATCATAGAAATCTTAATCGTTCCAGAAAACACTGTTACATTTATTGAAGAGTCAGCATCATTAATTAACCTGCAGGGTTCAGCTGTTGTCAGGTGCTTTCCTTAACAACTAATAACAAGTCCTAGGAAGAAGACTTTTCTTAAACACACAAGTTCCCGCAACACACACACACACACACAAACACACACACACACAGAGATACACACTAGACAGATGCTGCCATTAATAGTCAAATTCAAACACAGGAGCAAATGGATTATACAACAACTGTCCATCAGATAATAATGGCCAATATTTAATGAGCACTTACTATGTGCAATCACTGTTCCAATACCTGAATACAGTAGCTAGAAAGAATCAATTGCCCTCAAGCATATGGAAATAAACTACTTGTAACATTTGCTGCTTGCTTTGCTTTGTTCTCATGGAAATCTCCCTTGAGAGCAGCAAATCATTTGAGAGCAGTGCTGGTTTCTAAGATGCTTCTGCCCCTCCATTCTACAATTTATCTTGATTGAGAACATCCCTTCATGGACTAAGATACCCAACTTCTAAGGCAAAACCCGGTCCCTATGGGAAACATAAGAAGGGGAAAGGCAGGTCCTAGACAGATTTATGGGACTTGGATTAACAATTACATGAGGGTTTCCCAAAGTGATAACTCAAGTTTGACCTGAGTTTGGTACCCAGGAAGCTTTCACACCATGGATAATGCACCATATGACTAGAAATAGGTGAGGGCGTCTGCCTTCCCTTTATACAGTGAGAGAAAGGAAAACAACTTATGGAAAGGGAGAACCTGCAGGGACATGCATGCCTCTCTTTGAGGGCTCCGGAAGGGGCCTCAAAAACTATCCTTACCCAAGTACTTTGTCGACAGTCTTCAGGGGTTTGAAGATCATTAGTCCACGTGTAATTTCCTTGAATACAGGGGACTCTCTTCTGCTCTTTGACCCTTCTCCATAAGAGCAAAAAATATTTACTAGCTATGTCTAGAGTAAGCTGTCAATCAATGCCTGTTGCACTGAGCAATGACCATCAGTTAGTTTTGTTTGGGGTTTTACAGATCAATTTCTTGAGAAGTAGCTTACATACATTGAAATGTATAGAGTGTGGCCAGGCACGGTGGTTCATGCCTATAATCCCAGCACTTTAGGAGGCCGAGGCAGGAGAATCACTTGAGCTGAGGAGTTTGGCACCAGCCTGGGCAACATACCGAGACCTCGTCTCTACTAAAGGTCAACATAAAAATAATAGCCAGGCATAGCGGCACACACTTGTAGTTCTAGCTACTCAGGAGGCTGAGGTGGGAGGATCACATGAGCCCAGGGGGTCCAGGCTGCAGTGAGCTATGATTGTACCACTGCATTCCAGCCTGGGCAACACAGCGAAAACCTGTCTCAAAAAAAAATGTATTTGTAAATATATATAGATAGAGAGAGAGAGAGAGAGAGAGCGCGCGCGATCGTATCAAGTGTACCACTCAATGATGATTTTTATATATATATATACACACACTCCTCTACTACCCAAATCAAGAGAGAGAACAACCGCAGCTCCGCAGAGGATTTTCTTGTGTCCTTTTTCAATCTATTATCTACCCCCATCCCAGGTAACATCTGCATTGGGCGTGCCCAAGACCACCTCAGGTTCAGTGACTCACCAGAAGGACTCATGAGACTCAGAACATAGTGTTACTCAGGGCTATAATTTATTACAGTGAAAGGATAAGAAGCAAAATCAGCAAAGGAGAAAAGTGCAGGGAGCAAAGTCCAGAGGAAAGCAGGAGCCAGCACCAAGAGTCCTCTCCCAGCCGAGTCATGCAAGACCCACTTAACTGTCCCAGCAATGAGGGGAGACTACATGTATAAAATGTGGTCTACCAGGGAAGCTCGCTAGAGACTTAGTTTCCAGGGTTTCAATTGGGGGCTGGTCATAAAGGCACTCTTTGCCTACCACTTAACAAAATTCAAGGCAGATACTCAGTATAAACCATACCGTCTAGGCACAGTGAACCACGCTTATCAGTTAAATATTCACTGAGAATACTCTGAAAACCAAGTTCCCAGATGCTAGCCAAGGACCAACCTTACAAGCAAGCCTTTCTAGGGATACCAATCTCAGGCCTGCCATGTAAACTCTTCCACAAATCATCATCCTAACTATACGTTGGTTTGTTCCATTCGGTTTTTTTTGTTTTTTTTTTTTTTTGTGAGACAGAGTCTCGCTCTGTTGCCTAGGCTGGAGTGTGGTGGCACAATCTCAGCTCCTTGCAACCTCCGCCTCCCAGGTTCAAGTGATTCTGCTGCCTCAGCCTCCTGAGTAGCTGGGACTACAGGCTGTGCCACCATGCCCGGCTACTTTTCGAGTTTTTAGTGGAGACTGGGTTTCAACCATGTTGGCCAGGCTGGTCTCGTACTCCTGACCTCAAGTGACCTGCCTGCCTCGACCTCCCAAAGTGCTGGGATTACAGGCTTGAGCCACCACGCCCAGCCCCATTCTTTAACTTTATAAATAGAACGATATAATACACATTCTTTTGTGTCTAACTTTTTTCACTTAAAATGATATTGTGATACTCATCTAAGTATTTGTCCTGAAGACACAAATTCCCCCATACACACAACACAGATGTTGCCATTAATCATCAAATACAATCACAGAACAAAAGGATTATGCAATACCCACTCATTAGATTAAAATGGCCAGTATCTAATGAGCACTTACAATGTGCCAGTTACTACTCAAAGTTATTGACATATACTAGCACTTAATTGGTTCTCAACTCTATGAGGTGGGTCTGATTAACATCCCACTGCTGGATGCGGAAATGAACAGAGACCAGTGGGCTGGCAGTTCGGAGACACAGCATGCAAACCCAGGAAGCCTGGCCCCACCAGTTTAGGTTTAACCATCACCACACATTGCCTCGCTGCCATCTAACCCCATTTCTTATTATTTCCATTCCATAATAAGCACAACCACAGCCCTCCAAAATGTCCACATCCTAGTCACCAGAACCTGCAAATATGTGACCAAAGGGACTCTGCAGGTGTGATTACATTAGGGATCCTGAGATCGGGAGAATATTCTGGATTCTACAAGGGTCCTTATGAGTGAAAAAGGGAGACAGAAGAACCAGAATAAGAGAAGGGGATGTGATGACAGAAACAGGGGTTGGAGTGAGGCAGTTGCTGGCTTTGAAGATGGAAGAAGGGGCCATGAGCCAAGGAATTCAGGTCCCTAGAAGGTGAGACATTCAGAAAAAAGCATAGCCCTGCTGACGTGGCGCTTTTAGCTCCATTAAGACTCATGTCACCTTCTGACCTCCCAAACTGTGAAATAATAAATGTGTGTTCCTTTAAGTCACAGAACCAATGGGAATTTATCACAGTAGTAATAGGAAATGAAAAGGCATTTGTCAGTGGAGGGATGAATATTCACCAAGCATTTCATACAAGTTGATCACAGCAACAGGTTGCCCAGAGCAACAAGGAGGCTCTTGCTTCCATATTGAAAATGAAGGTGCCTCTTGTCTCAGTTTTGGAATAAGTAAAGGTTATCCACAGAGACGGGTTCTCATTTTTACTTTCACAAAGTTGACTTTGGTGGTTCTTTTTTTGAAAATTTCCCCCTTCTTTGTTTCAGTGTCAATTTTTTTTTTTTTTTACTTGAAGACTTTTTAAGACTTTCCCTTCCTGAACATTTTCCACTGGGTTTGAGCCCTGAATCTGCCTTTCAACTTGCTCCAGAACACTGGCATCTCCATACTCGCTAGTATAATAAATCATGGAACTATTACCCTTGTTCGACATAAGCACCTTCTCCACTCCCACAGAACTGCAACTGCTGCTGGCAGTTGTCTTCCCACAGCTCAAGCTCCACACGGCAGCCAGAGGGAGCTTTTTCATCCAAAAATCTGACACTGCCATTCCTGTTCTCCAGTTCCTTCCCTGGCCCCCTCTTATGCTCAGAATGAAGAGCGGATTGCTAAGCCTGACCTCCAGAGCCCGCAAGACCTGGCCCCCATTGCCTTCTCAGCCTCTGTCTCCCTGCATCGTTTCCCGTTCTCTGGTCCTACCAAGCTGCTCATTGCTCTAAAACATGGCAGGTTCTCCCAAACCGCTCTCCCTCACACATCTTGCTTCCTTTACCTAGGGCAACATTCTCTCTCTCTTCCATCAGGCTAATTCTATCCATTCCTCCCTTAGCTCATTATTACACCCAATTGTCCCGGTGTCACCTGCAAAGACATGGGTAATAGCCTTTGATAGACACACAGGTGTTTATCCAGAACATTCATCCTGTTTACTTCTGAACCATGGTTTCCTGTGTCATCTATGTCTAATTTCTTGGCTGGATACTGGCCTATCGGTGCCTGTTCTCTGGCTCTTGGGTGTTGACTTTTCCCATTGGATAGTTGACGCTATGAAACTCGCTCTGAGAATCTGGTACATTTGCCGCCCCAGGTAAGAGACGCTCCCAAAGACTCTAGTCTCAGTCAGATACAAACATGCACACAAGCACACACACACATTCAATCCAGAAGAGAAACACTAAGGAGCATAGATAATACCTACTGAGCACTTACAGCATGCCAGACACTGTGCTAAGCACTTTAATTATCTTGTCCCCATTGTCAGATGAGGAAAGTAGGTTCATTAAGATGAAATGACTTGTTCCGTGCCACACAGCCTATCAGTGATGGAACCACCAGGTCACATGACTTCAGACAGCTCAGCCATCACCCCCAGAACAGTTTTTCTGGGCCTGTGGGCCCCCACCTATCACCACCACACTTCACCTCTCCTCTAAGCTACCACAGTTACCTTTGCGTTTTGTACCCTGGATTCTAATTGTGTGGACCCGTGTGTCTCCACTAGACCATGAGCTTCCCAGAGGAAGATGCCCAGCTTTCATCTCAGAGCACACAATATAAAAGGAAAATAAACTGTCTCCCTCAGAGAGTGGCTGTGACCAGTGGTCCTGAAGTCTCAGCTGCCCTGGTTTTGCACACCCTCCTAACCATATCTATGTGTGCACCTGCCAGGGAGCAAAGCATAAAATGTGAGACTCCTGCTAACCCTCTCTGCCCAATTTCCTGTACGGTGATGAGTTCCCTTTCTGAACTGATTGGTAGCTGTCTTTTCAGGTTTATACTCTAAGCCACCTCAAATCTCTTGGGAAATAAAAGTGAGTTTATTTATAAATGAATACATGTTTATCTGGGAGATTAATAAAAACCTAGAGCCAGGCATGGTGGCTCATGTCTGTAATCCCAACACTTTGGGAGACCAGGGCGGGAGGATCCCTTGAAGCCAAGAGTTCAAGACCAGCCTGGCCAACATAGCGAGACCTTGTCTTTACAAAAAGTTTAAAAATTAGCTGGACGTGGTAGCAGCATGCTTGTAGTCCTACCTACTTGGGAGGCTGAGGCAGGAGGATCACTTGAGCTCAGAAGTTCAAAGCTGCAGTCTTTCATCCATGCAGTTGTCCATCAAATGGTGAATGGATAAATGAAATGTTCTGTACAGCAAAACATTATTCAGTAAGAAAAAGGAATAAAGCTATGATCACACCACTGCATTCCAGCCTGGGTGACAGAGTAAGATACTGTCTCAAAAAAAATAATAATAATAATGATAAGTTTTAAAGCTAAAATGATCCATGGTGGTCAGCTGCTTTACTTCTCCCCTTTCTCAGACAAAAGAACTAAGGTCTATATCAAATTTTGAAAACTGGTCTCTGAGTATGTTTTGTTTTTTTGTTTTTTGAGACAGAATCTCACTCTGTCACCCGGGTTGGAGTGCAGCAGCGTGATCTTGGCTCATTGCAACCTCCGCCTCCTGGGTTCAAGTGATTTGCCTGCCTCAGCCTCCTGAGTAGCTGGGATTACAGGCGCCTGCCACTACACCAAGCTAATTTTTTGTATTTTTAGTAGAGACAGGGTTTCACCATGTTGGCCAGGCTGGTCTTGAACTACTGACCTTGTGATCTGCCTGCCTCGGCCTCCCAAAGTGTTGATATTACAGGCGTGAGCCACCGCGCCTGGCCGTATGTTTTGTCTTCTGACTCGCATGACTTTTTAAAGGGTCATTATTTTCAAATCGAGTGCACACACACAAACATATACACACACACAAAGAGAGAGGAAAGAGAGAGAGAGAGAAGAGAGGAAAGAGAAAGAGGGAGAGAAAAATCTGTTAGCTCTGGTTCTATTGAAATGTTGGAACATCTAGCAGCCTCTGGGTATATACCCAAAATAAATGCAAACATCCATCTACACAAAACTTGTACGTGAATGGTCATAGCGCATCATTCGTAATAGCCCCAAAGTAGAAGCAGCCCAAATGTCCATCAGCTGGTCAATGGATGAAGGGAAACGTTCTGTATCCATAGAGCAGAATATTATTTGGTAAGAAAAAGGAATGAAGTATTGATACCTGCTGCAGCATGAACGAACCTTGAAAAACCTTATGCTAAATGAAAGAAGCAAGTTGTCAAAGGCACAATATCATGATTCTATTCATAGGAAATGTCCAGAAGAGGTGAATCTGCACAGACAAGAAAGCCTATTAGTGGCTGCCTGGCACTGAGGGGAAAGGAGGAGCAGGGTGTATGGGTATGAGATTCCTTTTAGGAATGATTCTAAATTTACAAAATGCTTCAAATGTTTTATCTTGCCTGAGAATCATAACAAACCTACGAATTGCTTACTGTTATCCTCATTCGATAGATCTGCACAGTCAGACACTGAGTAGCCTATCCAAGGAGGTGAAATTTGAGCTCGAATTTTCTGACTTCCAATTCCAAATTCTTGATTTAGTATGAAATATTTCAAAAATACATAAAAGTACAAAATCACATAACAGACAGCCACATACCCACTGTTGAGATAAAACAGATGTCAGCATTTTGCTGCATTTGCTCGGGAGCTCCCCCAACCCTTCCCACTGTCTTCTGATCATGACACCATTCTTCTTCATTCTGGGCCAAATCTGCCGTGCTGGAGAGGCTCGGACTGCTCCTCCGTCATGGAGGTTTCTTCTTCTTTCACTTTTAAATTAATGTTCCTGAGGATTTCCTTGGTTCATAGGAATGGTTTGAAAGAGAATCGAGACCCAAAGGAAGAATGATGTGGAAATACTTGAATGTATTTCTCTTAACATCTGCCATCTGTATCGATCTTTCTCTCGCTCTCCCTCTCTCTTTTATTTTTGTAATAACTGGTTAATTCTCCTTTCAAAAGCTCCACGAGGTTGTCCTGATGGTTAATTATAATGTTCATTATAATGGAGTATAGCTGGTTCAAGTAGGTGGACTTCAACCAAGGTCAGCAATGGCAAGGTTGTGGTGACCAGTGCTCGGTTGTCCTAGGACTGGTTGTGATAGGATCTGCCCAGCACTTGGAGAAACAGCATGTTGTATAGGGGAAGAATTGGCCCTGGACCACCTTTTCATCATGTGTAAAATGGGGATAATAACACAGGCCAGACCTCTGTCCCATCCTGGTGCAGATGTGCTCTACCACCCAGCACAGCTAAGGAAGAGTCACCCTAGGCCAGGAAATTCAACTCATTTCATGAGCTGAATGCAATCAGGAGAAAGTGGGCCAAGGAGCCAGCTCAAGGTGAGTCATTTGGCTCAAGAGAACTTTGTCAGTGGTCCCAGCAACACACTCTGCTGCTAATAGCCATCTCATTTGATCTCGGCACTGATGCTCAAACCACAGATTTCCTGGGCCTGCAGCCTCCCAGGAAATGGAAACCAAACAACAACGGATGATTCATATTTCCCCTAAAGTGGCAAGAGAGAAACTACCTGCTGCAGAAATTGCAGCCAGCTTTTGGAGGCCCTGGCCTGAACTGTTCCTCCAGCCTCCTCTGCTGATGTGTATGGGCACCCTTGGCTGCTTGTCTTCTGACTGGTTTCTCTCCAAAGACAGAATAGGTAAAGGAGAGGAGAGGGGAGGGGAAGGGAGGAGGGGAGGGGAGAAGGGAGCAGAGAGAAAAGGAGAGTTAACATTTATTTATTAAGTACCCATTTTCAGACAGGTTTTGACTGTATCGGCCACTTTCCATATATTACCTTGTGTAATTTTCATTATAATACTATGAGGCAGATATTAACTACTACCTGCCATACTGTACATTTCCTTATTTATTATCTATTTTCCCCTCTAAATGGTAAGCTCCAGCAAGGCAAGGGTTCTTTGTTGTATCTCCACCTTCTAGAATGCTGCCTGGCACAAAATAACAAATAATAATTACAGGTAGCACTTAGTTCGTATTTTTATACATTAACTCAAGCAAATAATGATAATGATGATGATGATAACAGGTAGCATTTATCTTGTGCCAGACCCTGTTCTATTTTTATATATTAACTCAATTGTTTCTCACAACAATCCTAATGACAGAGGAATTACTACCTCCATTTTCCAGATGAGAAAACTAAGACATAGAGAAAAGTTTGGCTTGCCCATTTCCCAACAGTGAGAGAGCCACAGAGTCAAGATTCAAATCCAGGCCACCAGCCTCTAAAATTTGAGTTTTTAACCATAATACAATCTTGTCTTCTCATCTTCTCATAAGGGATGCTTGAGAAGTATTTGTTGAATGAATGATTCTTCCCTTTCACGGAAGAAGAAACTCATCTTTTCGCTAAGTCTCACAGCTTGCAGGATCTTAACCACAGCCTATAAAATTATTGTTTTGTTATTGTGCTGAAATAGACACAACATAAAATTTACCATTTTAACCATTTTTAAGTGTACCGTTCTGTGGCATGAAGTACATTCATTCACATTGAGATACAACCATCACCACCACTAATCTCCGGGACTTTTTCTTCTTCACCAGCTAAAACTCTGCACCCATTAAACTCCTCATTCCTATAAAATTCCTAGCAAGGAGAAATGCAGGAAGTCAGCTGTGGGAAGTCATCTGAAAGGAGCGATTAAGAATTCCTGCCCTTGGCTGGGCGCGGTGGCTCACGCCCATAATCCCAGCACTTTGGGAGGCCGAGATGGGCGGATCATGAGGTCAGGAGATCGAGACCATCCTGGCCAACATGGCGAAACTCCATCTCTACTAAAATACAAAAAATTAGGCGGGCGTGGTGGTGTGTGTCTATAGTCCCAGCTACTTGGGAGGCTGAGGCAGGGGAATCGCTTGAACCCAGGAGGTGGAGCTTGCAGTGAGCCGAGATCACACCACTGCACTCCAGCCTGGAGACAGAGCGAGACTTCTTCTCAATAAGAAAGAATTCTTGCCCTTGAAATTTGCTCCTCTTGTCATCTATCATAACATTAGAAATTGTGCCATTAGGGAGTTATTCTTGAGGTTTTGAAAATCTTGGGGTCTTTGAGAGCCCAGACTTACACATAGATGGAAGTATGTGTGGAGGATCCGGGGAGAGCTCAAAGGGAAGACTGGAAGCCTGTCCCCAAGAACACCTCTCCCCGTAGCTTCCCCCCAGCTTACAGTTGTCACCATTCATTCACTCCACAAATACTGATGTGTGCCCATTGTGTACCTGGCACTGTGGAGGCCTTGGGGACCTGCTGTTGAGCACTGTTGTTGAGGTCAGTGGAGTGAGCACTATGGCAGTCTCTGCTGTGGAAAGAGAAGTGCTCCATACTCTGGGAACACATCCAAGGGGTTCCAGGAATGCTTCCCGAGAGAAGCAACATCTAAGCCCAGACCTAAAGTTTGAGCGGGGTTAGCTAGATGAAAGGGACTGGGAGGGGGGCAGGGGAAGGCAGGGAGAGGGCAGGAAGAGGGTTCTGGAGAAAGAACAGTGTGTGTAAGACTGGAATGTGGGCCGGGCGCGGTGGCTCAAGCCTGTAATCCCAGCACTTTGGGAGGCCGAGACGGGCGGATCACGAGGTCAGGAGATCGAGACCATCCTGGCGAACACGGTGAAACCCCGTCTCTACTAAAAAATACAAAAAAACTAGCCGGGCGAGGTGGCGGGCGCCTGTAGTCCCAGCTACTCCAGAGGCTGAGGCAGGAGAATGGCGGGAACCCGGGAGGCGGAGCTTGCAGTGAGCTGAGATCCGGCCACAGCACTCCAGCCTGGGTGACAGAGCAAGACTCCGTCTCTAAAAAAAAAAAAAAAAAAAAAAAAAGACTGGAATGTGGATACCTAGGTAAGGAACTGCATGATGATCAAGAGGCAGGAGGAGGCATGCCCTGGGGAGAGTGGGGAGAGAGGAGGCTCCAGGGGTGCACAGACAAACATGTGAAAAAATGTTCCACATCATTAATGATCAGAGAAATGCAAATGAAAACCACAGTGTGATGCCACCTTACTCCTGCAAGAATGGTCATAGTCAAAAAATAATAGATGTTGGCGTGGAGCACAATTTGCAATTGCAAAAATATGGAACCAGTCCTAATGCCCAGCAGTCAATGCGTGGATAAAGAAAATGTGGCATATATACACTGTGGAATACTACTCAGCCATAAAAAGGAATGACATAATGGCATTCATAGCAGTGTGGATGGAATTAGAGACCATTATTCTAAGTGAAGTAACTCAGGAATGGATAACCAAACATCATATGTTCTCACTCATAAGTCACAACTAAGCTATTAGGATGCAAAGGCACAGGAATGAAATAATGAACCTTGGGGACTCAGGGGAAAGGGTGGGAGGGGGGTGAGAAATAAAAGACTACACATTGGGTACAGTGAGCACTGATCAGGAGATGGGTGCACCAAAATCTCAGAAATCACCATTAAAGAACTTACTCATGTAACCAAACACCATCTGTTCCCCCAAAACCTATTGAAATAAAAAATATATATTTTTAAAAACGGTACAGAGGATCAGACAGGCAGGGCTTTGAAAACCAAATGAAGGAACTGGAACTTCATCCTGACAGCAACCAGGAGCCATAGGAGAATTTTAAGCCAGGAGGTACCAAAATCAGATTTGCATTTCAAGAAATGTGGAGGACAGTAAGGAGGAAGGGCAATGTCAGTCGATTTTGTAAGCCAGGCCAGAGGTGAGAGTGCCCTGAACCAAGACAGTGGCCCCAACAAGGGTGCAAATGATGGACAGGGAAGACGAAAGTCGCGAACAATCCCTGTGTTTCCAGATCGGATGACTGAATGGGTGGTGGTTTCATCCACACGTTGCCTGAGATAAGGGGCCCTGAGAGAGGAGTTGGTTTGGGTGGGAACTGAATCAGTTCCATTTTGGACAAGTTCAGGTGAGGGGTCAGGGAAATGAGCAAAGAAAGAGGTCGGGGATACAGGGAGAAGGGATTGCTGAAATGATCCTTTCCTCTCTTGTATGCAGGGCTTAGAGACGGTGAGGAAAGAAATGGTTGATAAGAGAACAAGTTAACCGCGAGATAATAAGTATTCACTAACAGGAGGACGAGAAAATACACACACACGTCAGAAACACAAAACAGTGTTGGAACACAGGACCATGCCGCTGTGGGGCAATTCTTCGAGGCCAGTAGAAACTGAAAGTCTAGATAGAGCGTGGAGTGGCTGGGGAGGGGAGAGACAGAAAATCCCTGGAAATGAGCTTTATAGTTCAGATCTGAAGCGGAAATTTTATTTTTTCACTTTTTAAATTTTTTATTATACTTGAAGTTCTAGGGTACATGTGCACAATGTGCAGGTTTGCTACATATGTATACATGTGCCATGTTGGTGTGCTGCACCCATTAACTCGTCATTTACATTAGGTGTATCTCCTAACGCTATCCCTCCTCCCTCCCCGCTCCCCACAATAGGACCCAGTGTGTGATGTTCCCCTTCCTGTGTCCAAGTGTTCTCATTGTTCAATTCCCATCTATGAGTGAGAACATGCGGTGTTTGGTTTTCTGTTCTTGCGACTGAAGCAGAAATTTTAAGTTTCTTTATCACAGAGACTATTTCTCCATCAGCAACTCTGGCACAGATTTGCTCCTTTCAAAAACCTGGCAAGTGGTTTCTTTTTGGGGATGTTGAAAATGTCCTGGAATCAGATGGTGATGATGGTTGCATAAACTTGGGAATGCACTAAAAACCACTGAATTGTACACTTTTAAAGGGTGAATTTTACGGTATGTGAATTATATCTCGATTTTTAAAATTCTTAAAACATGCACACAAATCCTGGCCAGAACCATTCAGTAGACGGGATGCTGTGGCTCGTTTCTTCTGTAAATGCTTCTTGGGGAGCCTGTGCCCTGTGATTGAATCCTGCTGTTGATGATGGAGGCCGGTTCCATCTTCGCTCCAGCAACCTTTCCACGTCGAGTTCTGCCAGTTCTCATTCTCACGTTCACCTCTGGCATCTCTTCGCCACCTCAAGGGCACAGCCTGCAGACCTCGTGGGAAGTGTGTTTGCCACTGAGGAACTTAAAACGTTGTAGAGAAAATAGGACTTTGGGTGAAGTTAGCAAAGCCCTTAGCCCTTATTTTTACAGTCACAGTTACGACACAAAACTTTAATTTTAGAAGATATTGTTAGCATTTTACTCTATCTCTTAACTATGGTTAGATGTGGGGCTTAATGTTTTGCCAACTATTTACTCATCATAACAACTCCTTGAAACAGTGGTATTATTAATCCAGGAGGTTATTGAGGTATAGAAAGATGACTAACTTCACCAAGGTCCCCAACTGGTGGCAGAGCCCAGATTTAAACCCAAGCAATCATGGCCAGGTACAGTGGCCCATGCCTGTTATTTCAGAACTTTGGGAGCCTGAAGTGGAAGGATCACCTGAGCCCAGGAGTTTGTGACCAGCCTGGGTAACATAGGGAGACCCTGTGTCTACAAAAAGTAAGAGGAAATTAGCCAGGCATGGTGGTGCATACCTGTGGTCCCAGCTACTTGGGAGGCTGAAGTGGGAGGATCACTTGAGCCCATGAGGTTATGTCTGCTGTCAGTCATGATTGCATCACTGCACTCCAAAGCGAAACTTTCTATATGGAAAGAAAAGAAAAAAAACCCGAGCAATCAGACCCAATGCCCACTGTACTATATCCTCCCATATAATAGGTGCCCACAAATCTCTTCAACTTCAGCTCTCAGATTAGACATTGTTTCATCTCAGGAGCCTCCTTGACCCCTTAGTGTGATTAGGTGCCTCTTGTCTCTGGCTATCTAGTTCCTGTATTTCACCCCTCTCATGTTATTTATCACATCAAGCTGTAAATTGCTTGTTTACCTGACAGTACCTAGATTGTAAATAGTGTGAGTGCAGGGATCACATCTACCTTGTTCTCTGATATACCCCCATGCCTGGCGTATGGATGTTGTTCCAAAACCAAATTGAATGAATGAATGAATGAATGAGTATCCATTTATCATCTCTTACTCTCAAGATAATTTTTGGGGTCTCTCTACTCTGTAATTTCCCAAAAAAAGGTTTGGAAATTTTTTCCGCTTTGTCGCCAATAATGCATATACTATAAAGCTCCCTTCCACTAATGGGTTTCTTTCCAAATGTTTGATGGTTGTCTAAATTTGTGACTCAGGCTTGTTGACTGGTTTTTGCCTCTGGGATCTGTCCTCCTGGTTTTAATTGTGGTCCCAAACTTGTGGTATAATTAGGATGTTGGAGACGGAAAAAGGATGGTGTAACTTTTACTTAACTGGGTGACATAGCTGAGTAGGTATTTCATAACTCCCTCTGTGGTACTCAAATATAAAGAGCTTTAGCTCTGTTACAGTGACTCTTTGTCAAAAACATGTAACGGACCTCCCTTTACAGGTGCCACAATTTCCCTCCTCAAGATGGTATCAGTGTGACTCCAAGGACCAAGTGGGCTTTATCCTCATTTTCCATTTTTCATTCCACAGCTTCATTGCAAAAACCCTGACCCTTCTCCCACTTTTACTTCTGCCTCTCATTTTCACCCTCACCACACATGACCTGAAATTCACGATCTCTGGAAGCAAAAGATACACTGATGTAAATCTCAATGCATTTACACTGAGATTTAGGTAGACTGTTCTGTCATACCCTGGAGTACAAACAGGCTATATTTGTCTAATGTTCTAAACCAAGTTACACCTACTTCATGCCCTCCACTCAAAAGAGCCAAGAGTTGCCAAATCCCAGAAGTTTTTCGTGGTTTATTCTTGCCCCCTGAGTCACACAAGAAACTCAAGGCTTACACAGATCAGAAATTTGCAGGGAGGGCCCTGGCCCTCCATCCATCATTTCAATGATACCCATAAGGTGCCAGTTGTAAAATTCAGTGCTAACTTTTCCGTCTTCATCTTACTCCAACCATCAGCAGCACTGAACGGGGTTGATTTCTCCCTTTTCCCCAAAAAACTTTCTTTTCCATTCTCTGGCTTATCCTTCCCTTTTCTGGCTGATTCTTCTTGGCACTTTGCTGATTCCTCCCCATCTTCTCTAATTTTAAAGTTGGGGTATCCCAGGCCTCCACTTTTAGCCCTCTTCTCTGCCTTCACTCATTCTCTAGAGGAGCTCATCTGGTCCACAGCTCTAAATGTCATCAACCTACATTGATCATTTCCAAAGGAATCTTAAGTTCCAAATTGTATTTCTAAAAAGAGACAACCAGATTTGCTGTGGATTGAATGTGGAATTTTTACAAAGAGGGAATTGATAGTCAAGGATGACTCCAAGGTTTTTAACCTAAGCAAACAGTGGCAATAGTCTGCCTACTTGACACCTCCACTTACATGTCCAACAGACACCTCAAATTCCAACATATCTAAAACCTGATCTTTCCTTCCTCCCAACCCAGCTTCATCTTCACTCTTTCCTATCTCAGTAAATGGCCATTTCATTGGCACTGTTTGCTTAGGCTAAAAACCTCAGAGTCATTCTTGACTATCAATTCCCTCTTTTTAAAAATCCCACATGCAATCCACAGCAAATCTAGTTGTCTCTTTTGAGAAATATAATTTCTCAGCTGGGCACGGTGGCTCATACCTGTAATCCCAGCACTTTGGGAGGCCAAAGCAGGCGGATCACTTGAGGGCAGTAGTTCAAGACCAGCCTGGACAACATGGCAAAATTCCATCTTACAAAAACATACAAAAACTAGCCGGTCGTGGTGGCATGCCCCTGTAATCCCAGCTACTTGGGAGCCTGAGGCAGGAGAATCGCTTGAACCCAGGAGGTGGAGGTTGCAGTAAGCTGAGATCACAGCAGTGCAGCACTGCACTCCAGCCTGGGCAACAGAACCAGACTGTGAGAGAGAGAGAGAGAGAGAGAGAGAGAGAGAGAGAGAGAGAGAGAGAGAGAAAGAAAGAAAGAAAGAAAGAAAGAAAGAAAGAGAAAGAAAGAAAGAAAGAAAGAAAGAAAGAAAGAAAGAAAGAAAGAAAGAAAGAAAGAAAGAAAGAAAGGAAGGAAGGAAGAAAGAAAGAGAGGAAGAGAGGAAGAGAGGAAGAGAGGGAGGGAGAAAGGGAGAAAGGGAGAAAGGGAGAAAGGAAGAAAGGAAAGGAAGAGAGAGAGAGAAAGAGAGAGAGAGAGAGAGAAAGAAGGAAGGAAGGAAGGAAGGAAGGGAAAGAGAGAGAGAGGAAGGAAGGAAGGAAGGAAGGAAGGAAGAAAGAAAGAAAGAAAGAAAGAAAGAAAGAAAGAAAGAAAGAAAGAAAGAAAGAAAGAAAGAGAAAGAAAGAAAAGCAAGGAGGGAGAGAGGGAAGGAAGGAAGGAAGGAAGGAAGGAAGGAGAGAGGGAGGGAGGGAAGGAGGAAGGGAGGGAGAGGAGGGAAGGAGGAAGGAAGGAAGGAAGGAGAAAATAAGAGAAAAGAAAAGAAAAGAAAAGAAAAATAATTTCTCACCTCCACCACTGGGTCAACCGTACCTAGTCCAAGTCACCGGCATATTTTTGCTAAAAGGGTCTATCTGTTTCAGGTCCAGTCTTATCCCCTTAGTCTAGTCTTTACATAGTAGCCAGAATGATCATTTCAAATCAAAAATCAAACTTCTATGCTCAAAATTACCTAATAGTTTTTCATTACTGTGAGAATAAAATTAAAGCACTGCACAAGGATCTGCACAACATCTACATGGCGTGGCTCTCTCTTTCTGGAACAGTCTTTGCCATGCGCCCACATGGCTCATTTCCTCACCTTCTTCATGTATTTCTTCAAATGCTCCCTTCTCCCCGGGCCCTTCCCTGACCACCCCACATATAGTAGAGTCTCCATACCCCTATCTCTCTGTCCTCTTGTCAGCTTTATTCTTCTTCATGGCCTTTAGCATGATCTGTCATAAATTTATTTATCTCTGTGCTCTCTGTCTCCCTCCCCTAACAAGTAAGCTCGGTGAGAGAAGGGACTTCTCTCTATTTTGTTCATGGCTCTGTCCTCCACTCCTAAACAGGAACTGACTCAGACCAAAGGCTCTGTTGAGTGAAAGAATGATTAGCCACTGCTGCTACCTATGGGGTCCACCACATAAAGGCATTAGCTGCCAGCAGACCCACCATACCCCCAACATGCTTTCATCTCAGCAAAGTGAGGAGGTGATCAGCAGCAATGGGGCCACTGAGGTTGGCCCTTAAGTAATTGCTTCATTGCCTCACTCTACCTGAATACATCCATCAGTTCAGCTGGACCAGAATTTACTGTGCCTGACAGTCAGGCCCCTGAGGTTATGGTCCTGATGCTACCTTTGTCCTGCTACATGGTCTCAGCTATGTTGTTTAACCTCACTGGGCCTTAAAATGAAGCCAGATGATCAAGTGACCAGGGTCTCGCTCTCCCACCGGGCTGGAGTGCAGTGGTGTGATCACAGCTCACTGCAGCTTCAACCTCCCAGGCTGAAGCTATCCTCCCGCCTCAGCCTCCTGAGTAGCTGGGACCACAGGTGCGTGCCACCATGCCTGACTAATTTTTGCATTTTTTGTAGGGATGGGGGGTCTCACCATATTGCCTAAGCTGGTCTTAAACTCCTGGGCTCAAGTGATCCTTCCGCCTTGGCCTCCCAAAACACTGGGATTACAGCTGTGAGCCACCATGCCTGGCTGAAGTCAGTGATTTTTTTTCTTTAATGTGAAAGAAATAGAATACATAGTTTTTGCACTCAAGAAATGCTGAATCTAGCAGAGGAAGTTGTCCCCACACCAATGAAACAGGTGATGGCCTTTGAAGACAGGACGTACTGAGTCTGCTCAGTAAAGGCTATCAGAGTTCAGGAAATGACTTGCAGAGGAAGGCGCCTTTACTGGTCCTTGGGGATGGATCTATGCAGCCCAAGCATCTGTGCAGTTACACAACGTGCTTATGAGCATGGGTGGCCTTTCTAGCCATCCACTGGGGATGGGAGTGCTAGTGGGTACCCTGGTAGATGTGGCCTTGCAGAGGGGTAGCACATGATGAGATGACCTGGGTGAAGCTCACCGTTGTGTCCAAGTTAGAAGTGACCCAGCTCAGCAGTGGGACACATGAGGGAAATCCCAATGTTTCACCAGCTATGCGATGCCTGGCCTCAGTTTCCTCAGCATGAACATAGTGTTGCTGTCACAAAATGGTTGTAAGGGCTCAATAAAATGCAGCGTACAAAGTGCTTAGCATAAAGCAGGGTAGACAGTAAGCGCTCAATAAACGTTAACAGTAGCCTTGTTTTATTACCATTAGCGTGTGCCCTGGCGTGTTCTTTCTGAGTTGGGCTAAATATAGTCTCACCCCCTGCGCTCATTTCACTGGAGGCACCGGTCAGAAAACTGTGAGAATCTGGCAAGTGCGGAGTTGGCCACCTTTCCAAAGGGATGTGCCAAGGTCCTGGCCTCGGCGCCAGGGGCCACGTGGCTGGAAGGAGCTGTCTCTCGGAGCAGAGTTACCACTGCAGGATGGGGGAGGGGCTCAGTTAAGGGCCCGAGGCTCCCGTTGGCCACCAGGAGCACAGGGAGAGGGCTAGCCAGCAGGTTCTCAGAACAGGCATGCAGTGACAGCTCTTGGCTCAGTCTTTCTCAAGCAGTGGCAGGTGTGCACTTATCTTTAGCAAGGAGAAGAGATGTGGGAGTAGCTCCGGCCCTGTGCCATCTTTCACTGCCAGCTGCCAGTGTGGAGTATAGGACATTGCCTCACCCTCTGCACAGTGTAGAAGAACCCAACACAGACCATGGAGGGCCCATGAGGCTGGATTAGCAGCTGCAATTCTGGAGTCAGACTCCTAAGGAGACTATGTGGGATTCCTTTTTAGCTTTTCTTATTGCCGTCTCCTTGCCCCACCGCACAGTCCTACATTGCTGCAGTTGTCAAACTTTCAAATGGAAGCTGGGCGGCATGTCATGAGCCTGTAATCCTAGCTACTTGGCAGGTGGGGATTCCAGACCAGCCTGGGCAACATAGAGAGACACCATCTAAAAAAAAATTTTTTTTTTTTTTGGAGATAGAGTCTTACTCTATTGCCCAGGCTGGAGTGCAGTGGCACAATCTCAGCTCACTGTAACCTCCACCTCCCAGGTTCAAGCAATTCTCCTGCCTCAGCCTCCTGAGTAGCTGGGATTACAGGCATGCCCTACCACTCCTGGCTAATTTTTGTATTTTTAGTAGAGACGGAGTTTCACCATGTTGACCAGGCTGGTCTCAAACTCCTGACCTCAAGTGATCTGCCCACCTCATCCTCCTGAAGTGCTGGGATTACAGGCGTGAGCCACCACGCCCAGCCTAAAAAAATTTTTTTAGGAAAGAAAACTTCTAAATGAAAGTCAAGTTACAAAGAATAAGTGATCCATTCAGTCTGTTGAGTTGAGTAAGTATGATATATGCATATTTTCTTTATAAATTACACATAAACATGTGGCATATAGCCTTATACCTAAAATAAATGGATAATATGGTAGTCTACATGAAAACACTAAAGCTTTATACTCCTCTTCTAGAACATCCCAACTGCCACTACTGCCTCCCACTTCTCCCCAAAATGAAAAGATTTAGAACATTCTAATGTATACAGTTCCATCATGGCTACAATGATTATTTTCTTTCAAAGCAATGGTTTTCATTTACCAAGACTGATTTATTTTTGTTTAGTGTTTTTTCACCCTTGGTGTGACAAGTCTCGGTGATAACTTTAGCAAGAAGAGGGACCGTCACTATCCTTGTGAAATTAGCAGTTGCTTCAAACCGTCTTCTTCCTCCACGGGTCCAGATGTATTCCTCCGCGTCCCAGGAGCTCACTGTGGCACTCTGCTTTCCGAGAGTTTATGTGTAACTTCCTTTGCTGTGGAGGCCAGGCTCTAGGTTAACTTCTGGAAGTATCTTTGGAAAGTAATTCTCAGGCATAACTCCAAGAAAAAGAGACACATGGTGAGGAACTGACATAATTTTTTAACACCACAACCAGCATATTTCTGCAGGCAACAGCAGCCAAAATGGGTTGCCAAGACCAATATTGATCTAGTCCTTCATCCAGTCAACAAATGCCATTGTTTATAAGATATAATTTTTCTTGGTTAAAGTTCAAAGTTAAACTCCAAGGATTTTCAAAACTATAAAAATGAGAGGCTTTCATACACTCAAAAAAAAAAAAAAAAAAAAAGGCCTGGCCAGTTTTCCTCCTTCATGGGTTTTCGCAGTCACTACAAGAAACACAGCCAAGAAAACATTTTTTTGGTCTTTTTTTTTTTCTGAATTCTGGTAGTTTTTTAAAGGAGGATTGTACTAAATGCCTATGTAAAGGTCCCCTCAAATTCTGTACCTGTTCTGAAAATCATGAATGCCAGTTGCACAGGTGACTAAGGTCTGCTTTTCTGCTCCAGGGCTGCCCACCTGCAGAATTCCATAAATCAATTCCCCCTTTTCCAGGTTTAGATGTAAGCGGTGCTCTCCATTCCCATCTCTCCTTTTAATATGGAAATGACAGAGTTTTACTAAGCCCCTGGAGTAAGGCACAGCGTTTTGTGGTTCACGTCTGATTCTGAAATGGAAAACCTTAGCAAATAAATGGTGAGCAGATGGTGCTTTGTAAACCAGTGCCTCATGGTTCTTCTAGATCCACTTCTGGGAGCTGTTGTCAGCAATGAGCAAGCCGGGTTTAAGATGTAGAACCCGGGTGGGATAATAATGAGATTTATGAGACGTCAAGTTGAGCGGTGTCTTGTGTGTGTGTGTTTAAAAAAAAAAAAATAGGGTTAACAGAGGTCACACCTTCTTCTCCATGTCAATCTTCCCCACAAAGCACCTAGCTAAGTGGATTGCACACACACACGGTGGTGTTAGGTGAGGGATGGATTGATTGGTTCATTTTGGATGCCTATGTTATACTGATTCATTCCTGTGGAGCCGTCTTAGTTCACTTTTCTAGTTTGGAGAAAATGTGAGCCTTTGTTCTGGTCACAGATGTGTGTTGAGCTCCTATCCTATGCCAAGCTCTCATTTAGGCACTTGGGGTACATCCCTGAATACAACAGAGAAGCAATGCCTGCCCTTGGGGAGCTGATGCTCTGCTGGGGAGAGGGGGCAAATTACAAACAATGATTGTATTTTTACAGGAGATGCTTTGAGTATATTTATATGTTATCACAGAAAAGTCAGGCAAGTCATGACTCTGCACTTGGACACAGCAATGGGATTCTGGAAACCACAACAACACCCCAAATGCATGAGCCATCAGGAGGCCAGGAACTGAGAAGCTCATTCTGAGCAGAGACTTGTTGTGGCAGCACCGACAGCTCACACCTGTATAAGAGCTTTCCAGTTTGCCAAGAGCTTTCCACAGACACTGTTTCCTATAGTCTTCACAATTGCCCTGCCAGATGGGCAGGAATTAGCCTTTCAGTCCCGTAGATGAGGAAACCAGGGTTTCAAGACCAAAAGTGACTTGCACAAGGTCTGGCAGGGCCGGGCTTCAGGCGTGACAGAATAATAGCAACAGTGTTTGCTACAATAGTGTTCACCACATGCTTGGTGCTATTCTAAATGCTCTGTATGAAGTAATCCATTTCAGTCTTTAAAACATCCCAGTGAGATAGATACAACTATTTTCCCATCTTACAGATAAGCTATTTGAGGCACGGAGTGGTAGAGTCATTTACCTAAGTTCCCACTGATAAAAAGTGGCAGAAGTTTGGATTCAAACCCAGGTCATGCAAACCCAAGCAGCTTCCTGAAATGGTAGCTACAGATCTGGGTGCAAAGGCACTGTACTCTCTCAAGTGCAGAAGAGAAGGCTGATCCATTGATAGGCTGGCCAGGAACACATGAATAGCCACACAGCCAGAGATGTCACCATCTATCACAAAGAACAATAGTCTTTCTGTGCTAACAATGTATTTCAAGAGTGATAATGACATTAAGTAAGAGGGAGACACACTGAAAGGATTTTAAAATTGTCTGAAGATCCCTTTGCCACAAGCCAAATATCCTCTTATGATGAACCCAGTTTATCCTTTGAATTAATAGACCACGATTTGCACAATTTTCTTGCTTAATTTTGACCACCCTGTGATCTTTGTTCTTAACTCTTGTTGTACTCAGCCTTCACAAGACAATATTACATGTGATAGACATCGCTTTGTACTCTTACATACGTTGTCCATGTGTGCCCTGCCTGTCTCCCCAAACAAATTACAAGACACTCAATGACTGGGAGCTCTGTCATATGACTTCTTTGGCCCTTTAGCCCTAACCTAGGGTGGCAGAGATAAGATAGTAGATATTCAATATTTGTTGACTGCTTAAATTATAGTCTTTCGGTTGAATTCTCAGTAGCTTCTGCAGAAGTATTTGTGCTTGTTCTTATTCATTTTTTGTTTTGTTGCAGCTAGAACTGTAAATATTCAGATATAAAGACAGTATGCTAGAAAATGTTTAACAACCAGCATTACAGAAAAAAATATATATGTGTGTATATATATATAGGAGTGTGTGTATATATATGTGTGTGTATATATGTGTGTGTGTGTGTATATGTATGTATGTATAAAAGCATTTACCATAGTAAAAATACTCTCAACATGGCCTATTTCAAGTTACCGGCATGATGTCAACTGGCTTGCAAAATGCCTGAAAGTTAAAAGGTTGATTCTATTGAGTTGGTGTGGGTGGCTCTAAAACACTGCAGTTTCTTCCAAAATATGATCTTTGCTGATGTGGTGACTTTTGGTTTTCATTCTCAATAAAGGCTTTCTTAGTGAAGGATTACACCCAGGTTTGCCTATAATATAAGATTTTTGGTTTGTGTCTATGATAATTTGAAATACAAACCTAGCAATGCAGCAGCTACTTACTTAGTCATTCCGGGGTCAAGTTGTGGAAAAAAGTTTTGTGTTTCAATTAATGAAGCTTAAAAAACAATCAAAATCTACACTCTTAAGCCAATCAAACAACCAAGTGACATCCTATCTCCTATCTTCTTTCTTCCTTTTTTCCTTCCTTCTTCCCTCTCTCCCTTCCTTCCTTTTTCTTTTCCCACTACTTTACCTCCTTTCCCATTCATATCATTTTCATTTTGGGTGGGAAGTTATGCTCTTAACTTATGGTAACGTTTCCGGGATAAGAAAACACTTTCAAGACCAACAATCTGCCACCCTAAACCCATACGAGGATCCACTGTAGAATTTTTAAACAACAATTGGATTGATTTGGCTTCTAGCTGTCTTGGAGGAAGTCTTTCTTCTTCTACTTCAGCTTTTCATTCAGAATTCCTAATGTGTCCTTAATGGGATACAAAACCACAGTCGTTTCAGAGGATAAAAGATAACTCTCAACACAGATCCAAGAGTTTGACAGTGTTTGACAGCGGGAATGGAGTCTTCCCTGAATTTAAGAAGATTGTAACTGCCAGTTCTTTCCCTTTCCCCACAGGACCATCCCCTCCTCTTCATTAAACCTCTAGTTAGGAGAATTTCTATTTGGTGTGTGAGTTGAGGGAGGGAGAGGAGGTTGAGGTCTATCCTTATGTAGAAACTAGCTCCTTTACAACTTGTCTGATGGGGCCCACCTGGGTGCAGACAGCGGCAGAGGGCAATTGCATCAATTCAAAGCCATTCCAATTGCATCAAAAATCATGTTAATATTATTTAAAAGAAGCTGTATGATGTTAATCATTTTTCAAAAGGAAGCGAACTAAAAATATTTTTATTTCAAATATCAATGAGGCTTTTAAATTTATCATGGCAAAACTCACTTGTTCTTGATTACACTAGTTTTCAAACTCTTAAGCCGGCTTGCTTTTCTTTCTTTCTTTTCTCTTTCTTTCTTTCTTTCTTTCTTTTTTTCTTTTTTCTTTTTTTCTTTCTTTCTTTCTTTCTTTCTTTCTTTTTTCTTTCTTTCTTTCTCTTTCTTTCTTTCTTCCTCTCTCTCTCTCCTCTCTCTCTCCCCCTCTCTCTCTCTCTCCCTCTCTCTCTCTCTCTCTCACTCTCTCTCTCTCTCTCTTATTGGTGTGCCAGTGAAAAGCCTAGTTATGGGTACTTTCAACTGAAGAGCCTGGATGAAAGCTTTTTCTGAAGTGCTTGGCATTCTCCACTTGGTTTTGTATTGTGATTTATTTTTCTCCTTAAGTAGTCCATAAGCTTCTTGTAAGCAGAAGCAAAGTAATTTCATTTTTCCCACAGAGCCCCCGTGCTTTGCAGAGCACAGGTGTATGGATTCCCATAAAAAGCTAGGTCATTGGTGAGATTTTCCAACCCAGCTTATTGTTACTTTGATCCATGGAAATAGCCTTACTCAAGGTGTCTGTAAACCCTCTGAAATTATATAGAAAGTACCATATGCACATGTATGTGTGCAATGTACATATGCCTAGTAGCACTTTTCTGTACATATGACTAATAGTACTTTTCTGGGGACAAATACTCATCAGATTTTCAAAAATGTTAAAGATCTACCACTCTACTCAAGACCCACATGGCCCCAAAGACATTGCTGTGTCATCCGTAAACCTCCAGGGAACTGGGATTAGAGAGAGAGGAACTGAGTCCCAGAGAAAATAGATATTTACACGATAAATAATCATTGTATCTCTACAGGGATTGTTTATTATCTACTCATTTATATTTGAGATGTATTTCACATACCATAGATTCACCTCTGTAAATGAGTGAATTCAGTAGTTTTTAATATATTCATAAAGTTGCACAACCATCATCAATTTCTCATAAGTATGACTTATTGAGAGCCTTTGTGCCGAGCACCATCCTTAGTGTGGTGAATACAGCAGTGGGGACATGAGGGATAACATGTCTGCCCTCCAGAAACTCACCTTCCATTGGGGTAGACAGCAAACAAAGAATCAAATAATTATGCCCTATCTGTTATAGGCTGACTTGAGTCCCTCTCAAAATCCATATGTTGAAGTCTGAACCTCCAATGACCCTTAATATGATCTTATTTAGAAATAGGGTCATTATAGATGTAATTAGTTAAGATGAGATCATATTGGAGTACAGTAGACCCCTAATCCAATATGACCGGTGTCCTTAGGAAAATGAGAAATTTGGACACAGGGCAAAGGCCACATGAAGATGAAGGCAGAGATGGGGAGATGCGGCAGACGCCAAGGGTGACCAAGGATTGCCAGCAAGCACAGAAGCCAGGGGAAGGGTGGGAACAGGGCACCCTCGCAGCCCTCAGAAGGAGCCAACCCTGCTGACACCCTGATCTCAGACTTCTGGTCACCCAGTTTGTGGCACTTTTTGTTACAACAACCCTAGCAAACTAATACACATCTCATTTCAGCTTGTGATCCTCCCTGCTACAATGGAAATTATAATATCCCATATGACTGATGGAAAAAGTGACTAATTTTACTTTTAACATAGGGTGGTCAGGGAAGGTGTGATATTATTTTATTATATATATATGCAGATTTCTGTCCATGGTTCCTGGCTCATAACTTCCATAGCTCTTGTTATGGTCTATTGTTATAATGTTGGGGCATTTTAAGCCTCAGAAACAGGCCTCAGGAAACAGAATCTCCTTTTCTCACCTTCTCCTGCTTTTTTTTTTTTTTTTTTTTTTTGAGTCAGAGTCTCGCTCTGTCACCCAGGCTGGAGTGCAGTGGTGCAATCTTGACTCACTACAACTTCCACCTCCCAGATTCAAGCGATTCCTGCCTTCTTTTTTCACATACTCCTTTTTGTCCCCAAGGCAGGGCTTTAATCTTCCCCTGCTTTTCTGCCTTGGAGCTGGCTATAAGGAAATTCTCTGACCTGTCTTGTCTGATTGTGGTCATAAGACCTTCATTTCAGAAGGGGTCCTGCCCCCTATGCAGCAGAAAGGAATGTTACACAGAGAGGTCAAGCAGAATCTAAACAGACAGGCTTTGCTGGGTTTCCCCACTTGGTCTTTCAGTATGAGATCAGACCATTTTTGTCCAGTCATATTTCTCCATCATTGTCCATCCTTCATGCCCATTCAATGAAGTCTCCATAAAAGGCCCAAGAGGACAGGGTATGGGAGTTGCTGGACAGCTGAAGTCCTGGAGGCTGCAGGAAGGTGAACAAGAACTCATCCCCATGCCAGGAGCGGGGCACATCCCAACTCCACAGGAACAGAAGCCCCTGCACTCGGGACCTTCCAGGTCTCATACTATATGTCTCCTCTTCCAGCTGCTTATATCCTTTAAAATTTCCTTTACAATAAACTAGTAAACATAAGTAAGTGTTTCCTTGAGTTCTGTGAACTACTCTCACAAATTAATCAAGCCTAAAGGAGAGGTCATGAGAACCCCAACTTGGAGTCAGTAGGTCAGAAGTTCCGGAGGTCCTGAAGTGACAGGACACCTCTATCCCAGGTGGCTAGCATCAGAGTTGCATTGGATTGGGGGACATCCAGCTGATGTCTGCTGCAGAATTGATTGCTTGCTTGCTGGTGGGAAGAAAATCCCCCACATTTCATCACCAAAGTCCTCTGTGTTCATTGTTATAATTTGAGGGCAGAGAAAAAAAAACTGTTGTTTGGTTTTTTTTTTCCTCTAAGAATAAGCCTGGTTTAGGAAAATGAGAAGGAGTCAGGTGTTTGAAAGTTATAAAAGAGCATTCCTGACAGAGGACACAGTAAACGCAAATGCCCTGAGGCAGCAATGAGATGAGATTAGAACAGCAGATGGTAAGTGAGGCTGCACACAGAAGTCATGGGAGAGAGTGACTCCCGTGAGAATGGAAAGGTGGTGGGGGCTAGATCCAGCATGGCCCAGGAGGTCATGGAAATGGGTTTGGATTTACTTCTTCTTTTTTTTTTTTTAATTGTTGTTTTAAACAATCAATATTACTTTAGACATCCATTTCCTGGTGCTTTTTATTCCTTCTTGCATTTCTGGGCTTCTTTTTTTTTTTTAATTATACTTTAAGTTCTAGGGTACATGTGCACAACGTGCAGGTTTATTACATATGTATACTTGTACCATGTTGGTGTGCTGCATCCATCAACTCGTCAGCACCCATCAACTCGTCATTTACATCAGGTATAACTCCCAATGCCATCCCTCCCCCTCCCCCCTCCCCATAATAGGCCCTGGTGTGTGATGTTCCCCTTCCCAAGTCCAAGTGATCTCATTGTTCTGGATTTACTTCTAACTGCAATGAAAAGCCACTGAAGGATTTCACATAGAAGACTGCCAAGATCAGATTTATTCCTGGAAAGGTGACTCTGGCTGTTGGATGGAGACTAGGTTGTAAGAGAACAGCTGTGACTTTATGGGGAGAGGCCATTGTAGAAGTCCAGGAGGGAGATGATGGCAGCATATACTTCAGTGGAGGCTCAGAGCTGGAGAGAGGCAGACCACCCCAAAATGTGTTCTGAAAATAGATTTGACAGGATTTGCTGATGAGAGTGATGGCAGAGGGGAAAATAAGGATGTGGCTCAAGTCAAGTCTTGGATTTGCACAATGAAGTGGATGGAGGTATCACCTAGCAACATGGAAGAACTGAAAAAACCTGTAATCCCAGCATTCTGGGAGGCTGAGGTGGGAGGATCACTTAAGCTCAGGAGCTCAAGACCAGCCTGGGCAACATAGAGAGACCTCATTGCTAGGAAGGATGGATGGAAGGAAGGAAGGGAGGGAGAAAGAGAGAAAGAGAGAGAGAAAGAGAGAGAAGAAAGAAGGGAAGGAAGGAAGGAAGGAAGGAAGGAAGGAAGGAAGGAAGGAAGGAAGGAAGGAAGGAAGGAAGGAGGAAAGAAAGAAAGAAAGAAAAGAAAGAGAAGGAGAGAAAGAAAGAAAAAGGCAGAAAAGAGAGAGAGAAGAAAGAAAGAAGAAAAGAAAGAGAAAGAAGGAAGGAAGAGAGAGAGAAAGAAAGGGAGGGAGGGAAGGAAGAGAGAGAGAAAGAAAGAGAAAAAGAGAGAAAAAGAAAGAGAAAGAAAGAAAAAGAAAAGAATGAATGAAAGAAAAGAAAGAGAAACAAGGAAGGAAGGAAGGATGGAGGGAGTGAAGGAGGAAGGAAGGGAAGAGAGAGAGAAAGAAAGAGAAAAAGAGAGAAGAGAGAAAGAGAAAGAGAGAAAGAGAGAAAGAGAGAAAGAGAGAAAGAGAGAAAGAAAGAAAGAAAGAAAGAAAGAAAGAAAGAAAGAAAGAAAGAAAGAAAGAAAGAAAGAAAGAAAGAAAAGAGGCCGGGCACGGTGGCTCAAACCTGTAATCCCAGCACTTTGGGAGGCCGAGACGGGCGGATCACGAGGTCAGGAGATCGAGACCATCCTGGCTAACACGGTGAAACCCCGTCTCTACTAAAAAAATACAAAAAACTAGCCGGGCGAGGTGGCGGGCGCCTGTAGTTCCAGCTACTCGGGAGGCTGAGGCAGAAGAATGGCGTAAACCTGGGAGGCGGAGCTTGCAGTGAGCTGAGATCCAGGCCACTGCACTCCAGCCTGGGTGACAGAGCGAGACTCTGTCTCAAAAAAAAAAAAAAAAAAAGAAAGAAAGAAAAGAAAGAGAAACAAGGAAGGAAGGGAAAAGAGAGAGAAAGAAGGAGAAAAAGACAGAGAGAAAAGAGAAAGAAAGGAAGGAAGGGAAGGAGAGAGGAAAGACAGAGAATGAAAGAGAAAAAGAGAGAGAAAAGAGAAAGAGAAAGAAAGAAAGAAAAAAGGAAGGAGGGAGGGAGGGAGGAAGTATGGAAGGAAGGAGGAAGGGAGGGAAGGAAGGAAGGAGAGAGAGAGAGAGAGAAAGAAAGAAAGAAAGAAGAAACAAGGAAAGAAGGAAGGAGGGAGGGAGGGAGGGAAGGAGGATAGGGAAGAAGGAAGGAAGGAAGGAAGGAAGGAAGGAAGGAAGGAAGGAAGGGAGGGAGGGAGGGAGGGAGGGAGGGAGGGAGGGACGGGAGAGAGAAAGAAAGGAAGGAAGGGAGAGAGGAAAGAAAGAAAGAGAAAAAAGAGAAAGAAAGAGAAAAAGGAAGGAAGGAAGGGAGTAAACAGAGAGAGAAAGAAAGAAAAAGAGGAGAAAAAAGAAAGAAGGAAAGAAAGAAAGAGAAAGAAAAAATGGAAGGAAGATAGGAAAAAGGGAGGGAGGAAGCAAGGAAGGGAGGGAGGGACAGAAGGGGACGACTACGTCAAAGAAAAACAACAACTGGAAAAGGAACAAATTTCAGGGAGAAAATCAACTCATGTAAAGTTTAAGGGACTCTTACAGATGCTAAGCTATATTTGCTAAATGACTGAAATGCGTTTTTAAATACACAACTACCTATCTAGAAGTGAACAATTTTGCTGCAAGAACATTTCTGAGATTTCGCAACATGTCCTGAGATAATAGGAGACACACTGGAGGTTATGAAAACAGGTTGCAGATCACACACTCTCGCTCTAGGGACCCACCTCAAAGCGGAGTGCGACACCCATAAATTGGAGGTGCCTCTAGAAATGGCTAACCTTTAGCACCTCTCAGTTCATCTCCCCACTCCCGCCTCCCGCATCCCTCTCACCTCCTTGCCAGTCTCTGGATTGAATTTGTTCAGTGCTGGGCAGCACATTGGGAGTGAGGGGCACAGCACTGCACTGGCTTTCTAGGGCTGATGTAACAAATTATCACCAGCTGAGTGGCTTAAAACAACAGAAATGTATTCTGTCAGGGTTCTGGAGGCCAGAAGTCTGAAATCACCGTGTCATCAGGGCCACCCTCCCTATCTCCAAAGCCCCCGGGGGAAATTCAGTTCCTTGCCTCTTAGCTTCCAGTGGCTCCATGTGCTTTTTGGCTCAAGGCTGAATGGCTTTAATCTCTGCAGCCGCCATCACATGCCCTTCTGCTCTGTCTCAAATCTCCCTCTGCCTTTCTCTTATAAGGACACCTGTCATTGGATTTAAGCTCACCTAGATAATCTAAGATGACTTCATGAGGATATCTTTAAGTGAATTACTCCTGCAAAGACTCCTTTTGCAAATAAGGTCACATTCCCAGGTACTAGATGAACATATCATTTGGGAAGGGAGCCACCATTCCACCCACTACAACTAATGAATGAGAGATTTGCTCCCTCTTCTCATGGAATAGTAACTGAGACCCAAAGGGTGCGTGTGAATGAGCACAGTGAAGGGCAGAGGGAAAGCCTCCAGAGATGCTGGCAGGTTTGAAGACCTTGAAGAGAAAGCATGGAGCATCCAAGGATTTCCACCAAGCTAGAAATGGGGCGAGGTGAAGCCAGAGGGGTGGGCCTGGGCCAGGTCACTGAGGGCCTCCTAGGCTCTGGGATGATGTTTGGACTTGGAGACAGTGGGGAGCTTCTAGAGGGTTTTAAATAGGGGAGGATTGAGGCTGAGCACAGTGGCTCATGCTTGTAATCCCAACGCTTTGGGAGGCAGAGGCTGAGGTCTGGGTGGATCACTTGAGCCTGGGAGTTTGCGACCACCCTGGGCAACATGGCAACACTCCATCTCTACAAAAATAAAAATAAAAAAATGAGCTGGGTGTGGTGGTGCACACCTGCAGTCCTGGCTACTTGGGAGGCTGAGGTGAGAGAATTGCCTGAGCCCAGGAAGTTGAGGCTACAGTGAGCCATGTTTGCACCACTGCACTCCAGCCTGGGCAACAGAATAAGACGCTGTCTCAGTCAATCAGTCAAGGAGGATCATGACCAGATGTGCCTTTGAAAAAAATTAGACATGCGCTTTGTGGAGAATGGATGTGAAAGGGGAAAACTGAGGGTAGACAGGTCGGATAAGGTGCTCTGTGAGACTCTAGACAAAACATGGAGGTGGTTTGGACTAGATGGCTGGCAGAGGTAGAGTGGAATGGGTAGGTCAGAACCACCAAATGTTACTGAACCTTGTCTCTCCCAACCAGAGATTTAATTACTCACATTGACAAAGGCAATATGTAAAGACCATGCCTTAACGTGACCTGGTAAAACCATTTCAAAAGGGACTCAACTTTTATCAATTATTCCGAAAGGCTGCAAGATGATTTTTTAGGAGGATAAATGAAAGCTATACTGATGGGTGCTGAGCTCACTGTGAAAATGCCCCTTCATTTTCCATTCAGCTGTGTGCTCTTGTGGCCTTGAAGAGCAGAACCGGTGTCATTTGGAGGTTTTAATGGCCTCTGCTTGGAATATGCAGATGTGCGGTTGTTGCAAGTATTCTCATTCTGGTATTTTTATGGCCTGAGCTATTTTAGCCAGGAGGATGCAAGCAGACCCGGAAAGCCCAATTCTTGTCTCTAGAATCTGAATGTCCAGCAACGTGGAAGGTCATGAGAAGCAGCTACCCCAGGGTTCAGAACTGTGAAGCGCCCTCCTGATTTGAAGGTAGAACGTTGTCTCTTGGCAGTGCTGTTTGCACTCAATATAAAACCCAAAGTGGGTGGAAATGCTGCCCAGTTGGAAAAAAACAACAAAAATGCAAACCGAGTATTTGGAATTTTTATCCAATTCCTTCCACTATGACAAAAAACTTCTAAATTCCCTCCCAAGATCCAACCTGCTATGTAGCTGGGGCTGTCTTCAGAGTCAGACCCGGGTTTGGACAGTCCCTGCAAAACAGGTCTTTAGATCTCTGTAGCTCCTACAGGGCCTCACAAGTGCTAGAGACACACATGTGCTCCGTAAATACTCGTGGATAAGAAGCTCTGCGCTCGAAGGTTTTGGAAAGAGAGAGGAAAAACAAAACAGACCAGGGCATTTCCACCTTATTAAAATGCAGCAGGACCATCTTGCTAGGAGCAATGTTGATTTTCCACGAGCCCCGCACAGGGAACAAGAAGATCCAAGTCCCACTTCACATTGTTTCTTATTGTGTGACCTTGAGCAAGCCCAGGGCCTCAGTTTGGTCTTTGTTCATGTGAGGATCTGGGTTAGGAGACCCTATGCAAAGGCAATCAGGGCACCAGTATATCCATCCAGCTGTCACCGGTGGGTACGTGCAAACACAGACTCTCTGTTGTTGATGGGGAAATAATCAGAGACAGATTCTCAGTGATGTAACCAAGAGAAGCGAGCAGATGACTGTAAAGACAGAAGTGAAAGTCCATTCCAGAACTGTGGCCGCCTGAGGAAACTCCCCAGGAGTCACACTGATGGGCGCTGAGGAGCAAAATGCATGGTCCTGCTCACATCCCATCCCCTCTATCCCCAGAAGAACACTTAATCCCCAAAGCACCAAAGTGTGAACACTCCTACCAGGACGTCCTCATGCCTCAGACAGGGCCACGGCTCTGGAGCCTGGCATTCTACTGGTTCCGAGTTGGTCCTCTGGCCATGCTGTTGTTATTACTGTTGTGGCTGTGGCTGTCGCTGTTGCTGTCTGTGCCAGGCGTGCAAATCCCCAAGGGCTGGGCCTTTCTTTTTTCCTGCCATACCCCCTCAGCCTCGCCACTGTGGTCCCCAGCCTGGTCTCTCTGCACACAGCAGGCATTCAATAACCACTCGCTGATTAACCCTCATCATGGCAGGAAAATAAGCCGTGGCTGGGTGCTCAGAGCCTGGAATAGCATGTATGGGGGTGGGGCAGGGAGGGCACAGAGCCACGTGGAGCCAGAGTCCTAACGAGAAACAGGCCTCAGCACTGATGAGAAATTGATTACCCTGCCTCTCAGCACCAGGCCTTCTCCCCAGAGCTCCTCCAAGGGACACAGACCTAGGGTGGAAGCACCAGCCTGAGCCTCGTCAGGACTATCCAGCCCCTAGCCCCCAGCACGGAAGCTAAGGAGTGTATTTATAGCCCACCTTGTCCCAAAAAGAATTTCAAGCATTTTTCAAAAAGGGAAGCAACACCATAAGAGGAAGTAAATTTTGAAGAAAAAAAACGAGTCAAAGGGAAATAAGAGCAGGATTATTTAATGGTGGAAATTCAGGTTTGGGGTCAGGTGGAGGGAGAACCAGTTCTGGACCCCTTGTTACGCCATCAGAGGAAGATCTACCCACCAGCCTACCAGCCATGAGTCTTATTGGGGGTGACAAGGTTACCTGGGGATGAAGATGTTTGTTGTTTTCTTAACCTCAAGCATGGTGATTGTGACAAGGATCAGGGCAGAACACTTGGAAAACATGGATCAGGACATAAATACTTTGAGAATCAAGGAAAATATGTTGGTGCTATCTCCTGTCACTGAGGAATGGGATGGTTAAGCCTCCAGGCACTGGGGTAGAGGGACAGGAGTTCAAGTTCTGGTTCTGTAGCTGACTAGCTGCTTCTAACCTTCATTATTTAACTTCTCTAAGCTTCAGCTATACAAGGACAGAGCTGAGCATCTGAAGTCCCTACGAATAAAAAGTGAAAGCGAACTCTTTGTATAGCAAAGGCTATCCTAAGCATTTCCATATCTGAACCCCTTTAATACTGTTAAAACCCCTGAGGTAGGTAGGTGCTGATGTCATCCACATTTTGCAGACAAAGAAACAGGTTAAAATGACTAAATCCAAGTCACATTAACGTATATGGCCGAGCCAGGGTTTAAAGTGAGGGACTCTTCTTCAGAGTTTGTGCTCTGAGCCCCTACTCTACACCGTGGACGTGCTCAGTCAATAACAGCTACTACTATAATAGGCAGGGCTAGTTAATATGCAGATGAGTTGTAGTAATATTTCATTGACTACCGGGAGCATAGAAATTTATATTATACCTGCAAAGATGTATGTGTGCATTTCGAACTTAGTTTCTGCCTGATTGCACCTCAAAAAGCTATTGCAATAGTCATTCTCCCTAGCAATGTCTGAGACCTAGGTTTCAAAGGCACCAAAATGTATCTTATACTGCAACATAAAATTTGTTTAATTTACCAAATATCTACTGGGCTCCTACAATGGGCCAGGCATCATTGTAGGCACTTGGGGTATATTAGTGAACAAAAGGGACAAAAATCCATGCCCTGACAGAGTTTATATGTTGGTGGGTTTAGGTTACTTTGTTGCAATACAGGCCTTGAACTCTGGTCACAGCATTGCTTGCCTCTCCCTGGGTCCCACTCATAAAGAATTTAGAACAGAAGGATTCAGATTGAACAATCATCCCTGAGCTCTGAAGGGCCAAGTGTCCATTATGTCGTCAGAGCCTCCAAGCTCTTCTCACAGGAATACTGCTAGTATAATCATGCCTGTCTCCACAGATGAGGAACCAGAGGCTCGAAGAGTTAAGGTGTTTGTTCCAGATGGCCCACCCAGCGCTAAGGGACAGAGCCAGGAGCTGCTGTCCCCTGGCCTGAAGGCCAGGATTTATTTCACTGCACTACAGTGGTGAGATCACCATGAGGAAATTCATCTGGGGCCCAAATACATATTTTGGCCCTTAATCCTGTAGCATCTACCGATTGCATCATCCATTTGGAACTCAGAATATGTTTGCCCTGATTCTTATTTTTGTGTGTATACATATTCATTAATTTGTAACTAGAACAAATATTATTAAAATATTAATATTCATCATCTTCCCCTTCCTCTTAAATAGATCTTGAAGGGGAAGAATTCTAGTTTGCTGGGTCCATTTCTAGACTACTATTTGTTCAGGGGAATCCTGTCAAGGGATTAACAGGGATAACTAAAGAGTCCAGAAAGGCTATAATGATCTTTAGAATACCATCTTTAGAATAAAGCCCAGCATAGGTATAGAATGAGAGAGACAGCGAGACTCTTGGGCTAGATGTCTGGACAGAATTTTGAGATTTGAAAAGTGAGAGTATGACCGGGCGTGGTGGCTCACGCCTGTAATCCCAGCACTTTGGGAGGCTGAGGCAGGCAGATCACGAGGTCAGGAGATGAGACCATCCCAGCTAACATGGTGAAACCCGGTCTCTACTAAACATACAAAAAAATTAGCCCGGCGTGGTGGTGGGCGCCTGTAGTCCCAGCTACTTGGGAGGCTGAGGCAGAAGAATGGCCTGAACCTGGGAGGCGGAGCTTGCAGTGAGCTGAGATGGCACCACTGCACTTCAGCCTGGGCGACGGAGTGAGACTCCATTTCCAAAAAAAAAAGAAAGAAAGAATAAAAAGTGGTAGTAGAAGAGAGAGAGCATTTTGGAAGAAACAATACTTACAAAGAGTAGAATTCTAAAAAGAGCACCCAGTTGGTTCTCAGTAAGTGTTTGCTGATTGAGTAGATGAGTATGTTCAATAGATCGGTAGCATGACCATAGATAACAGTAATCTACTGTACATTTCAAAATAGCTAGACGAGAATAATTCAAATGCTCCTTGCCTAAAGATAAATACTTACGGCTGGGCGCGGGGTGCATGCCAGTGCAGTGCTGTGCCCCTCACTCCCAATGTGCAGCCCAGCACTGAACCAATTCAATCCAGAGACTGGCAAGGGGGTGAGAGGGATGGGGGAGGGCAGGAGTGAGGAGACTAACTGAGAGGTGCTAATGGATAGCAATGTCTAGAGGCATCTCCAATGTATGCGTGTCACTCTCCACTTAGACGAGGGGCCCTAGACTGGCAGTGTGTGATCTGCAACCCTGTTTTGATGACACTCCAGTGTGTCTCCTATTATCTCAGGACATGTTGTGAAATCTCAGAAATGTTCTTGCCTTGCTGCAAAATCGTTCACTTCTAAATAGGTAGCTGTGTATTTAAAAGCACATTTCAGGAGGGGCACGGTGGCTCATGCCTGTAATTCCGACACTTTGGGAGGAGTCTGAGGCATGTGGATCACCTGAGGTCAGGAGTTCAAGACCAGCCTGGCCAACATGGTGAAACCTCGTTTCTACTAAAAATACAAAAACTTAGTCGGGTGTAGTGGCGGCCGCCTATAATCCCAGCTACTCAGGAGGCTGAGGCAGGAAAATGGCTTGAACCTGGGAGGCAGAGGTTGCAGTGAGCCAAGATTGAGCCACTGCACTCTAGCTTGGGTGACAGAGTGAGACTCAGTCTCAAATAAATAAATAAATATTTAAGATGATGAGTTTTCCAATTATCCTGATTTGATTTTTATACATTATTTAAAGTATCAAATTATCATATGTACCCTGAAAATATATATACCTATTATGTACCCTGAAATATATATATATGTATATATACCTATTACATGTCTACAAAATGAAAGAAAAAGAACAGATGAACAAAGAAGTGAAGGAATAAATGGATGGATGAATGTAAAGCTGCCATCTGTATGGAGGTTACTAAAGGGGCAGAGGCAAGGAGGAGCATTTGTAAGAAGTTTTACAGTGTGTAAAACATATAATCCTTTGAGGTTTCCTCAAGACTACGTAAGAATTATACTTTAGTTAATGTTTGATGTTGGATGTGCTGCTTTGAGGAGCACTCTCTGAGACTGGAATGAGGCTCACTGGCTTTATGTGGGTTGTGCACTGAGGGACACTCATGTGATAGGTGCTGTCCCTGACACTGAGGTGTATCACAGACACATGAACAGACAGGAACATACATCCCACTTTGTCAAGGACTATAACAGAGAAATGAGTCATGCGTATGGGTGCTCAGAGATGGGAATGACCAATTTTGCCTGAGGGCTCAGGGAAAATCTGCATGAAGGAGGTTATGCCTGAGCTGAGAGCGGTCTTGAAAAGTAAAAAGTAGAAGTTTTCCAACTAAATAGAGGAAAGATATTCCAAAAAGAAGAGGAGCAGAGATGTTCTAATACAGCAAGGCAGAAGCAGAGAAGAGTGAAGATTCAGAGAGGCTGGAGTGAGCTAAGAGAGGAGCCGTTGCTGGAAGATAGCTGGGCTGGCTGACCAAGGGCTTTGTGCTCTTAGATGAGGATTTAGGTTGACCCTACAGGAGGCAAAGTCAGTAGAAGTCTTCAGAGAGGTGAGTGACAGAAGCACAGTCTTTCTTAGAGAGATAGCCAGAGTGGCAGTCAGAGGATAGACCGAGGCCAGGAGAGAGTCCGGGCTGAGAAACTTTGATCTTCCACAGGGTTTAGTCCAGGGCTTTGCACAAAATGATCATCACATTTTCATAATAAGATGATTGCCCAAGTTGGAATCCATGCTCTACAATTACGGAACTCTATGATCTTAGCAAATGACTTGATCTCTCTGTGCTTTTGTTTTCTAAATGGGAATAATTGTCTCCACCTAATTGAGTTGTTGTGAGAACTCAAGATTAATAGCTAAGATAATAGAGAGAGCTTAGAAGAGTGCCTGCCACTCTCAAGAAATGTTAATGATTGATATTATTCGTGTTGATATTGGTTAATTGTCTTGAATTGATCTCCATTTTTTTCTGACACAGAACATGTATCTTGGGCACCAATCATCATCGTCCCCTCCCCTTACACCTGTACTCCCATTTACACCTGTGCATTCTGTTCTGTAAGAACAGAACATTCTTTTTTTGAGATGGAGTCTTACTCAGTCACCCAGGCTGGAGTGCAATGGCACAATCTCGGCTCACTGCAACCTCTGCCTCCCAGGTTCAAGCGATTCTCCTACCTCAGCCTCCCGAGTAGCTGGGACTACCATGCCAAACTAATTTTTTGTATTATATTTTTAGTAGAGACAGGGTTTCACCATGTTGGCCAGGCTGATCTTGAACTCCTGACCTCAAGAGATCCACCCACTAGGCCTCCCAACGTGCTGAGATTATGGGTGTGAGCCACCGTGCCCTGCCCAGAACAGAACATTCTTGATGGCAGAATCCAAGTAACATGTGCTTCTACTGAAGCACGGTGTTAGCATGCAGTAGTTGCTTAATACATGTTTGCTAAATATATGCCAGTCAGGGCAGCAAAAACAATGCTTAGTAAATTGACAAACAGTTTTCCAGAAGCAGTCACAAGATATTGGCATTAGAAGCCTGGCTATAGCTCCAAATGGAACTTCATCCTCAAAGGAATTCCTGTCCCATCTGATCTAGCTCTACTCACCCAGCCCCAAAGAGAGCTCTAAAAAAGTTAGAGACAAAACAAAGACTAATGAAGGAAAGACATGGTGTACAAGAAAACAGTGAAAAGTGAAAAGAACCAGGGAGGCGTAGAGCAAAATCCAAATGACTGATGGCAATGGACTTGTTGAGCTTCATATATTAAGAAAAGATTTTCCTGATATAAAATGTGTAATATAAAAGAAAACTTTAATACCTATCTGGAACCAAAATTTTAACAAACCAGAGAGGTGAGTGACAGAAGCACAGTCTTTCTTAGAGAGATAGCCAGAGTGGCAGTCAGAGGATAGACCGAGGCCAGGAGAGAGTTGGAGGTAGCTGGTATAAAGGAAAACAGAATTTAAGAGAACTCATTGCTTTGTGGTAGGAAAGCAGAGTGGGCCATACTGATTAAGTCTTTACTTGGTAGACAAACGTAGGTTAACCTGTTAGTTAAAAAATCAAGGGCAATGAAAAGACATGAATAAAAAACTTAATTGCTTATAGTTAAGTGAAATAAGCTAGTCTGAAAAGGCTACATGCTGTATGATTCCAACTACATAACCTTCTAGAAAAGGGAAAATGATGGAGACAGCAAAAACATCAGTGTTGGCCAGGGAAAGGGAGATAGATGAACAGGCAGAGCACAGAGAATTTTCAGGTGGTGCAGTTATTCTGTATGATATGGTAATGGTGGATATGTGACATTATGCATTTGTCAAAACCCATAGAATATACAACACAAAGAGCGAACCGTGATGTAAACTATGGACTTCAGTTAATAATAATGGGTCAATATGGGCTCATCACTTGTAAGAAATGTAACCTACCAATGCAAAATGTTAATAATAGGGGAGACTTGTAGGGTGGGGAAATATATGGGAACTCTAGTTTCTGCCCAATTTTTCTGGAAAACTAATGCCATTGTAAAAAAAAAAAAAAGGTCTATTAATTTTAAAAATTCAAGGGCAAACACTAATAAAATAGAAGCAGGATATTTTCCACTGCCATGCTACTAAATGGAGGGAAAAAAAAAATACAGAATAAGCCAGGCATGGTGGTTCATGCTTGTAATTCCAGCACTTTGGTACACCGAGGCAGGTGGATCACCTGAGATCAGGAGTTCAAGACCAGCCTGGCCAACATGGTGAAACCGCGTCTCTACTAAAAATACAAAAAAATTAGCCAGGCATGATGGTGGTTGCCTGTAATCTCAGCTACTTGGGAGGCTGAGGCAGGAGAATTGCTTGAACCTGGGAGGTGGAGGTTGCAGTGAGCCAAGATCACACCATTGCACTCCAGCCTGGGTGACAGAGTGAGACTCTGTCAAAAAAAAAAAAAAAGAGGAATAAAAATTTCTGGCTGGGTATGGTGTTTACGCCCGTAATCCCAACATTTTGGGAGGCCAAGGAGGGAAGATCACTTGAAGCCAGGAGTCTAAGACAAACCTGGGTAACAGAGCAAGATCCTGTCTCTCCAAAAAAAAAAAAATAATAATAATTAGCCAGGTGTGATAGTTCCCACATATAGTCCCAGATAACTTGGGAAGCTGAGGTGAGCGAATTGCTTGAGCCCACGGTTTCAAGGCTGCATTGAGCTATGGTTGTACTACTGCAGTCGAACCTAAGTGACAGAATGAGGCCCTGTCTCAAGGAAAAAAAAAAAAAAATCTGGATTCATGCAGTGAAAATTGGGGATGGGGAAAGGAATTAGAGACGCTAACACCCAATTTCCGCAGTTCTCAAATAGGGAAATTAAGGCTCATCTGGCTTTGTGATGATCATCTACTCAAGTTGGGTTACACAGAATGTAATCTGATCTTTTCTGAGACCCAAGAGGTATGTAACTCCCAAAATTGCCTTAAAAGTATGTTCACTTGCTTCTGTGTGTGGTTAACTCATTTATCTAGAATGTCAGAGGCACGGAGTGGTCTGGTTAATTTTATATTCTGTTTAAGTGAGGGCTGCCACGGATACCATCCATAACCATTCAATTTTCTCAGAAGTAGAATGCAGGCAATAAAATGGGTTTAACGAGAAAACTAGGTTGAACATCACTGAAATTTATTTGATGATGAGTCCTTGGTGATAGGGAAGGCACTCCAGGATGCAGCAGAGCCCCAGTGTGTCATTCCAAATGTCACTTCTCCTTGTGCAGAACTGCAAAGACACAAGGCCGGGAGAAGTGGATGAGTCTTTACTGACCATAAAATAAAGCCCTGTAAGCGGCTCTTTTGTATGACTCCCAAGATTCACCTGTGCATTGGTCATTTGTCTCTGTCTCAAGGAAGTGGAGTAGAGAATGTTTGCACAGCAACATTAGAAGGATACAAAACGTTTCATTGGCGTCATCTGAGGGTTGGATCCTGCGTGATTGGCAGCCATGTAATTTGATTTGAATCCTTTCCGGTTTCCTTTGCCATTGCAAAGACTTGGGTAATTTCTTAACTAACAGAGAGTTCAAAACCTCAGACCTTTGGGCAGGGTGGTTAAGTGGACTCTGCAGTGAGTAAAACCTGCTGTTTAGATTTCAGCTGTGCTCATCCTGGCTATGGCAACCTGGCTAGTTGCCCAACATCTATTTATAATAGATGGAAAATAATAATGGCTACTTCATAGCGTAGTTGTAAGAAGCTAATAAGACAATGTAAAGAGCTTGGCACATAAGTGACAATAAATATTAGCAATTATTATGATCTTTATTAGTATTCCACTAGTCCAGGGAAAAGGGCCCAAGATGGGACTCTACATGAAGATCTAAGTGAGGTTAAATTAAGACCCTCCATACCCTGAGTGGAGCGGAGTTTCGCAGAGTCCAAATGCATGCATTTATTCTTTTTCATTGGAAGTTGCTGCTGTTTCAGAACATTTGAGGCAGTAGGCCCAGGGTACATTACCATATGTCCACCTCCTTTGGAGAACTCCCTCCCAGAACCTGCTGCTCAGGATGTGGAAACTCACCAGCGAAGAGCAGACTTTGCTTGAGTCACGGAGCGTCCGAGTGCCGCTGGCACATGTCAGATGTCAGCACGCTTGCTCCAGGTCTCCCTGCCAGCCTAGTCCTTCTCCCGTTGAGTTTTTCTTTTTTCTTTTTTTTTTTGGAGACAGAGTCTTGCTCTGTCGCCCAGGCTGGAGTGCAGTGGCCAGATCTCAGCTCACTGCAAGCTCCACCTCCCAGGTTTATGCTATTCTCCTGCCTCAGCCTCCCGAGTAGCTGGGACTACAGGCGCCCGCCACCTCGCCTGGCTAGCTTTTTGTATTTTTTTAGTAGAGACGGGGTTTCACCGTGTTAGCCAGGATGGTCTCGATCTCCTGACCTCGTGATCCACCCATCTCGGCCTCCCAAAGTGCTGGGATTACAGGCTTGAGCCACCGCGCCCGGCCTCCCGTTGAGTTTTTCACTCCTCATTCCCAAGTATCCTGTGAATGCTCCTTACCATACCTGGCTTCTGTGCTTCCTGAACTGCTACCTGTCTCCAGGCTTCACGGGCAGTTCCTGCCTCTGTGCCGGTGTCACCATGATGCACAAGCCATCATGTGCAAGCCATTGGCCCGTCCTCAGGGATGCGCAAGCCATTGGTCTGTCCTCAGGGACGGCTCAGGACCTCCCTGCTGCGGCAAGTCATTGGGAACACATGGCCTCAGCCCTGTGCCCCGCCCTTCCCTTAGCCATTTCACCTTTCTTCTGGAAGGGAGGTCTGGACATTGTCTGGCAGGTACTCTCATGAAAGCGAATCTGCCACAGGGGTTTATTGGTTTGAGCTTGTTTGCTTTTCAGAGGCAATCTGGTTGTAATTTCAGCAGCAGACTCGGTTTGGCTACTTTATCCGTCACTCCCCGTTTTGCCATTTTCCCCAGTTGCTGTTTTGCAGACTGTCTTTCTCTGGGTTATTCCTTTTAAAATGTAAACCCAAGCATGCTATTACATACATATGCACACTCACACTCACACCCACACATAGACACACAAGCCATGTATCCAGTCTTGATATTATTGCTGCAATTTATTTGTCATTAATGTGGTAGCCATGTTTAGTTCTGATAGCCATGATTTATACCACTCTCAGTTTCCCTTCCAATGCCGATGTCATTCTACATTTTGCAAGGTTCTTAATTCAAGCCTGTATTTCCTGATTTACATCTTGTTTTCAGGTTTCTATAACATCTTTCGAAAAACAAGATAAGCAAAACAACACCCAAGAACACAACGTGTTACTAATCAACAAAATTCTAGGTAAAACTGAAACGAAATTGGACACAATGTGAGGAATTCTCCCGTAGGGAATAATCTGGAGCTAGCTAGCGGTGGAAGCCATGAGTAATGGATCTCTTCCTTCTTGCTGGATCTCTACAAATTGTTTGACTGGATGGATGGAGAACCATTCCCTTTTCATTCATACAGAACTTGGACTTGCAGAGCTTGATACAGAAACTCTCTGTTACCTTTATGTTTTGAATACGACATCTGAATAGCTCCTTGTTTCGACCCTGACTTTTTTTTTCCCACCTCCATTTATTCAGCTCCACAGGGGGAATCAGCACTTAATAAAACAACTATTGGCTGATGGCGCAAGTCACAGGAGCCTTAGAGCTCTTCTTGGCTTTGTTTTTCTAAAAAGTACCCATGACTATAGCCAAGCAAATCATTATATACCCATGGGCTCCCTCAGGAGAAATTAAAACAAGTTAGACAACAGGATAGAGAATCAGGCAGGAAGCCTAAAGGAAATTTAATAAACCCATGCCTCTCTTCTTTTTCCTTTTGGGTAGATTTTCCTAAATGTGATAGAAAGTTCTGCAACTGTTTGTGATGGGCCAGTCACCTTCTCAGTTGAGTTAAGAAGCAGTGAGAAAACGAAGATAGCTGAGGGAAACAGGAAGGATCCCTCTGGAGTGTATCAGTGTGTATGATCTATGGGGCTGAACGCTGGCACAACTCAGAAATGGGCAAAGATTTCCATAGCTGGCCTCCATTTTAGCATTTTCTTCCTTCTGTTGGTGGCCCCACCGCACCCGCTGGTCTGTGCTGCTCTGGACTTGGCTATTTCATGAAAAGACGTGCCATCCCCAATGACCCCTTCCATCCAAAAGTACCTGCTCCTTTAATTTTTCCATTCTTACTCCATGCATACAAGTGTTCCCCTCACTGAGAGGCAGAATAAAGTAATAGTGAAGTGCACAGGCTTCGGTGAAACTAGAGCTGGGTTTACGTCCCATCTCTGCCACTTACCGGCTGTGTGTCATCTAAGCTTCAGTTTCTCTCATGTATAAAGAGTGGATTAATAATAGTTCCAATGTTCTATGGATGTTATTATAAGACAATAATAGTAGGATGAAAAAATATCAACAAGAGAAAATAGGATAATAAATGGAAGGTACTGAGCCAGGTTTGGAACTCAGATAGTCTGACAACTGTGCTACACCACCTCCTATAAAATGGATTAAAAATTCAGTCATCGGCCAAGTGCAGTGGCTCGCACCTGTAATCCTAGCACTTTGGGAAGCCGAGGCAGGAGAATGGCTTGAGCCCAGGGGTTGGAGACCAGCCTGGGCAACATGGCGAAACTCCACCTCTACAAAAAAATACAAAAATTAATTGGGCATGGTGGCGTGCACCTCTAATTCCAGCTACTTGTGAGGCTGAGGTGGGAGGATCAAGAGAGCCCAGGAGGTCAAGGCTGTGGTGAGCCCAGATTGCATCACTGCACTCCAACCTGGGCAACATAGTGAGACCCTATCTTAAAAAATTTTTTTTTAAAAAGTCATTATGCCACATGTTCATAGCAGCACTACATATAATAGCCAAAAACTGGAAACACCCAGATTGACTGACCTTCCTACGTGACTAGGTACCATAATTCAGACAAACTTAGGTTTTAACTTACGCACTTACAAAAGCAAACAGGTGCTAATAATAACGATAACATCTAACTCTTATGCAGCAGATACTATAATATGCTAGGCATTGTTCCAAGTGCTTTACATATATTAACTGCTTTCATCTTCACCAAAACCCTTGCAGTTAGGTCCTATTTCAACTCCCATTTTATAGATGAGGACACAGGCATGAGGAGGTCAGTAACATGTTTATGGACACGTAGTGAATAAGTGGCAGGACCAGGGTTGGGCCTTGAAAGACTAACTCCAGTGAGTCCCATTCTAACCACCGGCCTCTACTGCCCATACATAGTTGCTGTGTTATATAGATTTCTTTGCTTCATTAAGTCCTCTTTATTTCTGATGCGACCAATGTCATATTTTTATTTCCTCACAAATAAGTTCAGTTCTCTTCTATTTTTTTTTTCAAATAACCATTAGCTTTCCACACTTTTGACCTAGTATCTAAATGGCCCACAAAATATATTTATAGCAAAATATAAATGACAAGCATAGCTTTAGGATTCTGATCCCTTGTCATGAAGTGTGATGAAATATATCCACTGATATATTTTGACATTTTGCGTAAAGTACTCCAATTGACTGTCATTTTTAGCACCTCGCCCAGAGATAATGGCAGGAATAAACCCCTCCCCCAGGCTCTCTGACAACATCAAACAAGGAAACGCATAAGCAGGCTCTATAAACATCAGCAAAAGTGATGGATTCTGAACATAAAAATGTGAAGGTAGAAGAAACAGCCATTTCTACGATGTGACCTGTTTACCAAGTCTGTTTATTGACTGAAGGAGCAATTTCAATATTTTAACTCTGTCTTATACCCAAAAGAGCCACAAAACCATAGGAGAAAGAAAGGCTAGAGCCTCGAGGAACTGACGGGTTGATTACTTTAAATGGAATTAACAATTGATTTAGCCAAGCGATTAGCTTGAACTGCTATCTGCATTTAAGGGAGCAGTTTTTTGACTAAGATGACTAGTCAGTTCAACCCACTTGTAAATCTAGAACATATGATCCAAAAGGAGGTGTACCTAATACTTTTTTTTAACTTTTTACTTTTTTAAATTGCGTTTTGGTGTTTCTTTGTTTTTTTGTTTTTTGTTTTTTTTTTTTTTTGAGAAGGAGTTTCACTCTTGTTGCCCAGGCTGGAGTGCATTTCCTGGCTCAGTACCTTCCATTTATTATCCTATTTTATCTTGTTGATATTTTTTTCATCCTACTATTATTGTCTTATAAGAATATCCACAGAACTTTGGAACTATTATTAATCCACTCTTTATACATGAGAGCGGCGAGATCTCGGCTCACTGCAACCTCTGCCTCCTGGGTTCAAGCGATTCTCCTGCCTCAGCCTCCAGAGTAGCTGGGATTATAGGTGCCCGCCACCATGCCCAGCTAATTTTTGTATTTTTGGTAGACACGAGGTTTCACCATGTTGGCCAGGCTGGTCTCGAATACCTGCCTCAAGTGATCCGCCGGTCTCGGCCTCCCAAAGTACTGGTACTACAGGCGTGAGCCACCGTTTCTTTAGACAGAGTCTCGCTCTGTCGCCCAGGCTGGAGTGCAGCGGTGCGATCTTGGCTCGCTGCAACCTCTGCCTCCCAAGTTCAAGTGATTCTCCTGCCTCAGCCTCCCAAGTATCAGGGACTACAGGCATGCACCACCACGCTCGGTCAATTTTTTTTTTTTTTTTTTTTTGGAGACCGAGTCTTGCTCTGTCGACCAGCCTGGAGTGCAGTGGTGTGATCTCAGCTCACTGCAAGCTCCGCCTCCCGGGTTCACGCCAGTCTCCTGCCTCAGCCTCCCGAGTAGCTGGGACTACAGGCGCCTGCCACCATGCCAGGCTAATTTTTTGTAATTTTCACCGTAGTCTCGATCTTCTACCTCGTGATCTGCCCACCTCGGCCTCCCAAAGTGCTGTGATTACAGGCATGAGCCACCGTGCCCGGCTTTTTTGTATTTTTAATAGAGACGGGGTTTCACCATGTTGGTTAGGCTGGTCTCAAACTCCTGATCTCAAATGATCCAACCTCCTCAGCCTCCCAAAGTGCTGGGATTACAGGCGTGAACCACCATGCCCAACCGATTGCTTTATTTTTAAATGAAGACATTTTAATATCTTTTTATTTTCCAACTTTCATTTAAGTTCAGGGGCACATGTGCAGGATGTGCGGGTTTGTTACATAGGTAAACGTGTGCCATGGTGATTTGCTCACAGATCATCCCATCACCTGGGTATTAAGCCCAGCACTCATTAACTATTCTTCCTGATACTCTCCCTCCTCCCAGCCCTTAATTTTTCACCTTTTGTAGAGACAGGCTGGTCTCAAATTCCTGGTCTCAAGCAATCCACCCTCAGCATCCCAGATTCCTAGGGTTACAGATGTGAGCCACTACACCTAGCCAATTATGTTTAAAATTTCTGTTTTATCAGTTCCAATTTCTCTCCTATCTGAATGAACTTGGGAGTCTCAGGGGAGCAATTTGTAACAGAATGTTCTTAAGTGTAAGAATGAATGTATCTCTTCTCTATAACAACAACAATAATAATAATAATAATAATCTTTTACTGAGCACTTACTATGTGCTTTATCTCCATTATTAGAGAAGATTTCGGAGTGGAGGTCAAGTATGTGGTCCCTACAGCCAGTTCCACAGTTGTGTGGCTGGGAGCAAATGGCTTGGATCTCTTTGTGTTTAGTTCCCTCATTTGTAAATCATGATACCTATGTCATAAGACTTATTACGATTAAATAAATCCCTATATGTAAAGAGTGAAAGAGAGTGCCTGAAGCCTGCTATAATTTGGCTGTTGTTATTTATATTCCTAAACACCATCTAAGTTTTGTATTATTATTTCTACGTTGCAGTTAAAAGAAGTAAAGTTCAAAAAGATAAATAATTTGATCAACGTCTCACATGCAGAGAGAGCAGCTGCTTTTCCTTCTCCAGATGTTCGAGCAGTGTTGTATGCACTGGAGAAAGAATAAACACCACCTCTTGTTTCTGTATCTGACATCCTGAAATGATTAAGATTTGGGATAGTTGGTACTTTATTGCACTTTTATTTCCCCAGAGGATAAATAAATCCTTCATGAATACATTTGATAAGAGAATGTATGAAGCTATAAATTAAAATACTGGGGGGGAGACTATGAATGATAATCTCCACATTATTCTAATATCCATTGTTAGAGGCATTTATACAACCCACAGGTGTCCACATACAAGCTCTTCTGTTTCACATTTTCTGTGTCTTATTACCTACCATCAATGGTAACAGGTTTCCTTGCAAAAAGTTTCCTTCTCCATTTAGGGCTGAATTCAGTTATCCTTCAGAAACTTATATATCCTGACTCCCCAGTGCCTTCAGTTTCGTTAAGATGTTGCCTTGTCTCCACTTCGTATGTGTCATGTTAGTTTATTACTCAGCTGCTGACACTACCTTCTCATTTTAGTTTTCTGTTTGATTTCTCCCAATGTCATTATTATTGGCATCCTTAGTACCTTCACCATTGTTATAACTCCTTTTCATTTTCAATCTGTCTCTTCAAAATAAAATCAGAGCAAATAAAACAGACACAGGCTATATGCCCTTATGCAAAGCACCGAAATCAAACAAGATCAAGATCCCATTGATATAAAAACTGAGAATCCTGTTCAAAAGGAAATTGGAAAGCAGATCTGTGAAGTGCCTCTTTTTGCAAAAATCAAAGAGGAACAAGTGATTAGGCATGAATGGTTCTGTTCTTATGAATTCAAGACACCTTAATATGTAGGTGGCATAGAATATCATTAAGAATAACAGGATATCTCTAGCTTAGGCAGGAAACCATTTTCAAAAAATGTCAGAGCTAATTGTACAAAAAATAAATTCATAATTGCAAAGTAGTAATGGTGGATTCTAGTTTGAGGTTTGGAGGTGAATACACATAGCTTAGAAACTATAGGGGCTTCCTGTTTTGAATTTAGGAGAAACCACGACTTTTGCAAATACTTTTAGATGTAATGTTTATGGAAGGCAAAGAATATTAACCCAGAATGTTGGATAGTACAGCTAGATATTGGTTTGTACATTCTAAGTCATTTAGAATGTTGGACAGAGGACTGAAACTACTGGACTTTTTCCTTCATTTCTTGCCTAAAAAGGGCAATAGTGAGAAAATGACTTTAACCAAAATATTCAACAAGCATTTATTAAGTCTGTGGTACAAATAGCGTTCTGTAGAAAGCACTCCTATTAGACCCAAAGGAAGCAGAAGATGAAATACACACGTCTGACAATTTAGTAGGGGATGAAGAAAAATAAACATATAAGCCTGAAAGAACCAGAGAATGATTCCGTAGTAATACGGAAATTTGTGGCATACTCTTCCCCCAGATAACCACAGACTCATTTTCTCACCTCCTTTAAGTCTTTGCTCAAATGTTACCTTTTCAGTGAGAACTTCTCTGACCACTCTCTATGTAAATGGTACCACTCTACTCCACAAACCCTGTCTCTGTCCCCCATTCCTGTTTACTTTTCCTTATCACCTTTTGGTTAATTACATAATTTTGTTTTTCAACTATCTTTTCTTAAATATTTATTTATTTATTTATTTATTTATTTATTTGAGATGGAGTCTCACTCCGTCACCCAGGCTGGAGTACAGTGGTGAGATCTAGGCTCACTGCAACCTCCTACTCTCTGGTTCAAGCAATTCTCCTGCCTCAGCCTCCCGAGTAGCTGGGATTACAGGCACATGCCACCACACCTGGCTACTCTTTGTATTTTTAGTAGAGACGGGGTTTCACCATGTTGGCCAGGCTGGTTTCAAACTCCTGACCTCAAGTGATTGCCCACCTTGGCCTCCTAAAGTGCTGGGATTACAAGTGTAAGCCACTGTGCCTGGCCTGTTTCTCAACTATCTTATAACTCCACCCTACCCACTGTTGAATAAAGCCTTCAGAACAACTGGGGAATTGGGCATTTTGTTCATTACTAAATCCTTAGCAGGTGGTAGAGTACCTGGCACATAGTAAGTGTTCAAAAAAAAACTTGCTCAATCAAGTGTCTAATAGTGTATGTCAGACTACATATTAGTGCTGAAAAAATTCAAAATAAGTAACCTTTGGCAATGTTAATGAGAAAAAGTTTCTTGGAAGAAGTGATGTGTGTGCTTTTCAAGCCAAAGCAAATTGATTTGATCAAACATAGTGATTACAACATAGGTTTTGAGTTCTAGACCAAACTCTGCCTCTATTTAGCTATGTGACCTAAATAAGATGTGTAACTTTGGTTTTTTGTGGATCTCTGAAGGTATTTATACCTGGGGCCAAGAACTTATGCCTTTATGTGGATTAACATTTAAAAACAAAAACAAAAACTCTTCTAACAGAATTACAACTTTTTTTTTCTTAACTTCTCCTGGCCAAAGCAGATATTCTTGACATGCTTTGCACCATGATCATCTTTGTTGATGCAATTTAGGAATGGCCGGCCTTAGGCAAATCAGTGAAAGAAAGTTCCCTCCCAATCGCAGTGACTGGGCCCCATTTCTGCCTTCTCCAGGCTCTCATGATGCCCTCTAGCTGTTCCAGAGCTCTCTGGGGCACCCAGCCAGGTCTGCCTGCTCCCAGTGTAACCCATACTCAGAAATTATGTCTTCCTGTCCTTTGCTCTCCAAGCATAAAGCCTGCCTCTTCAGTCTCCTGCCAGTTAGGACTGGATCCTGATGAGCTAATTCCCTTTAGGGTGAGAATGACAGATTGTTGGCTAAGCTAACTTTCTGTTTTCCTCACCACCAAAGTGAAGCCCAATGCTAAAGAAGGAATTGGAAGGGAAGGGGAACTTCCAAATATCCAGTGCCTAGAATCTGCCTGAACTTTTAATATATTAAATCATGTTATCCACAACCAGGTAGATGACATTACTCTCTAAGAAGCTGAAGTTCATGAGAGGTAAAATATGGACAGGTTCCAAAACTTTCTGTATTATCACATCAGCACACTGAGTAAATGAGCCCAGAGACAGAATTGTGGATACTATTGCAGACTTCTGGGTCAATATTTTGGGGACTGAGGAAAGGTCCTGTGTGGCATCCTGCCTCAGCCATGTAAACTCTGGCTGTGACGTTGAGTGAGTAGGCCCCATGACCTTCGATAAGTAACTTAACCCTCTTATAGCTTCGATGTCCTCATCTGAAAAATGGGGAATAATAATAGTATCTATAGTCATTATTTCCTGCCTGTAACAAGTCACTCCACAAATTAGTGGCTTAAAACAATAGTCATCCCTATAGTGCAGGAATTCAGGAGTGCCTCGGGTTGGGGAGTTTTCACTCAGGGTCTCTCATGAAGTTGCAGTCAGATGTCAGCTGGGGTCTGCATTCATCTGAAAGCCTAACTGGGGCGGGCAGATCCACTTCCAAGGTGGGGCACTCACATTGGCTGACAAGTCAGTTCCTCTCCACAGTGGTGCTTGAGTGTCTTGGCAAAATGGCAGCTGGCTTCATCCAGAGCAAGCAATTCAAGAGAACAAGATGGAAGCTCAATGACTTTGTTCCTAACCTTGGAAATCTCACAGCATCACTTCTCTGGTAGTATATTAGTCACATAAGACAGTCCCTAACTCAGTGTGGATGGGACCACACAAGGGCCCTTTTGGAGATTTCTGCAACCGTATCTACTATTATCAGGAAGATTAAATGAAACACCCATGTTAAGCCCAGTACATTGTAAACACTGACTAACCGGTAGCTATTATTACAACGGCCGTAAAGTGCTAAATGCCTGCCTATACTAAGGCTGGTGCTGATTCTGATCTCTGCTCTGAGTTTGATTTTACTGGATTTTAACCAGAGACTCCCTTGCGAAATGCTTGAGCCCACATTAGAACCCAGCAGGAAGAACCAGAAAGCCATAGAGCTCAAGCAAAACAGCAGCAACAACAAACACCAATTCAATGAACCCATGAAGTAAACGACATCTGGGTGCCGGGCTCCTGAGTATCAATAGCAGCTGGTTGGCCCTGGCAGACTCGATAGCTCTGGGAAGCACCTGGAGAACCTTGTCACTACCTTAGGACTCCTGAATAGCAACAGCAGCAACAATTTCCCTATCTGTATTCTTATCTATGTGTGCTGTCACTGAAGTATACAGTGCAATGTTTCTCGAATTTGTATCCTGGGAAACACTACTGCAAAAAATATATTAATAGGTGGGTCTCAAAAAAAAAAAAAAAAAGCTTTATGATCGAATAGATTTGAAAAGGCTACCTGTTAAATCCTTTTTTGAAGCCTTACAGTGCATATTTTGCATGGTGTCAAAGACTCTAGGAAGTCCTAGGATTAAATAATAAGAAAAATTAGAAGGAAAGTGTCTGTGCAGTTGGATTTGACTCAACATTTCCATCATCTTGCAGACTTGTCAGTGCAAAACACACTATTTTTCCCTCCACTGCAAGTATACGCCTTCTATCTGGAAGATGCTTGTGATAACTGAAGAAACAGGGTTTTAGGAGATTGAATCCAGCATTGCCTACTTACTAGAGCCAGGATCATGAGCAAATCACTTCAGTTTTTTGACCCTCGGTCTCCCTATCAGTACAATTTGGACAATACACACTTAATTGGGCTGCTGAGAGAATTAAATAATAAAGATACAACACCAGCCTGGTGTTTGTATCCCAGTAAGAGTTTGGACTTGCAACTTGACGCTTTGAGTTCCAATCCTAGCTCTATCATGAAGGAGCTATTTGAATTTGTTTTGTTTTGTTTTGAGATGAGTTTCCACTATGGTGACCAAGCTGGTCTTGTACTCCTGGCCTCAAGTGATCCTCCCATCTCAGCCTCCCAAAGTACTGGAATTACAGTTATCAGCCATCATGTCTGGCCATCAAGGAGCTATTTGACCCTGACCAAGAATTTTGTGTGTGTTTGTTTGTTTTGTTTGTTTTGAGACAGGATCTCACCCTGTTGCCCAGGCTGGAGCGCAGTGACACAATCAAAGATCACTACAGCATCAACCTCCCAGGCTCAAGTAATCCTCCCACCTCAGCTTCCTGAGTAGCTGGGACCACAGGCGCACACCACCATGCCTGTCTAATGTTTTTATTTTTTGTAGAGACAGGGTTTTGTCACGTTGCCCAGGCTGGACTCAAGTGACCTGCCTGCCTCAGCCTCCCAAGTGCTAGGATTACAGGCATGAGCCACCATGCCTGGCTTAACCAAGTTCTTAACTTCTTTGAGCCTCAGCTTTCTTGTCTGTAAAACAAGGAGAATCATTGTATTAATGTATCTCATAGCTTCTATGCAGGGATAAAATGGAAGTGTGGACAATGTAGTACACATGCTTGGCACACTACAAGAGCTGTATAGTTGTCGGGTATCATCATTACTGTTGTGGCCAAAGGTCACAGAGCTGGTAAGTAACAAAGTCAATAAATGAATCCCAGCCTGACTCAGTGTGCGTGCACCTTCCCCTCTGCTGTGACATAGAAACAACCAAGAGAAATGAGATGCAGTCGTTTTGAGAGCAGCTTTGGGGAGAGGGCTGGACCAGCAGTTGAAGACTAGTGGGTGGTCATAATTCCGGAGAGCTTCCCAGAAGTGGTGGGGTCGCGGGAGGATATTTAAAGACAAGGAGGCAGGTGGCTGGGCAGATGGGAGTGGCAGGGTTTACACAGTCAGGACAGCCAGGACAACGGCTTGGAAGAGTGAGTGGCGGCGGCTGTAAGACGCCAGCTTTGTTGGAACAAAGCAGCAGGTGAGAGAGCCACAGAGATCAACGCTCCAGGCACCCGGGGAGAGCAGAGGCAGAAGAAAACACTTGGCAGGAACAGGGCGGCCCCATTTGCCTTTTTCAATCAATCAGACAACAATTGAGGGACGGCCTATGAAGCAAAGCACTATTCCCCACCCCCCACACCCTACACACACCACCAAAGCAACGACTGTACAGATAATAGCCTAACTTCCAAGACCTGCTCCTCCCTCCTTAAGCCAGCCGGACCATGATCAGCCATATAGAAATTTATTTGTATTACCGAGCTCCTATTTCTGCTTTTGCCATCACCACAGATCAGTTCGGGTTTTGTATCCCATCCAAGTGCTTTTCATATTTTCCAGATCACTCAAAAGTCTGTATCCGCTGCCTGGAGCAGGTTTAAGGAACAATCTGAGATTTCTTTCTGAATAAGCAGTTATTTGTACTTTGTTTTGCTTTTCTTGGTTACTGAAGAGAAACAGTGACATAAAGAAAGCACTGGTAACACTTTGCATTGAGCAGCACAAATGTCAATGGTAGTGACTTTGCAAATAAATAGTTACATTGTCAGGCGCACAAGAGTCTCATTGAGGAAATCTGTGCTGTGACTGCTAACAGGGTTAACACTTTAAGCACAATGTAATCAAGGAAAGGCTTGTAAACTTTGCTCCAAGTGACCTCTGTCTGTATTAAAGGCAAATGCCAACCAAGGATCCCAGGATACATTTTCAGACTAGTTGCAGTGTAGTTAATGCATCCTTTATAGTGCATTGGAGGGAGGGAAAGGAAGAGGGAAGAAAAAAAAAAGGAGGGGAGGGGAGGGGAGGGGAAGGGAGGGGAGGAGAGGAGAGGAGGGGAGAGGAGGGGAGAGGAGGGGAGAGGAGAGACCCTGGTAGAGTTAAACTTTGTTTATGAGGAAGTGGCAAAGTCCCCTTGCTTCAGTGAATCCAGTGAATTCAGTTATACTGTTTCATTCTCTATTTTCATCACATTTCCACTCAAAGCCAAAATATATTTTTTAATGAATTGTAAAATGTAGTTTTCCGCTTTGCAAAATTTTTCTTGTAAAGGATGTTTTATAAAGAAAATAAGATCCTGTTAGTAGAAATTTAAGTGACTAAATACTTAGGACTCCCACCACCCCATCCTCTGAGCCTTGGCAAAGTTCTGGGTGAGCTTCCTTGTCATTCCCTGTTTAGGGCTGCCAGATTTCACAAATAATACAGAATGCCCAATTAACATTGAATTTCCGATAAATCGCAAATAATATTTTTAGTATAACTATACCCCAACATCTCATAAGGCCTACTAAAAAATCATTTGCCGTTTATCTGAAATGCAAATTTAACTGGATGTCCTGTTTTTCATCTAACAATGCTATTTCTGTTAGTTACTCTTCTTTCTTACCTTGACTTTTACTTTTTGCCATTCCCTGGGATACCCCGTCTGGGTCATTCATTCCTCCTTTCAAATACTTCTCTAAACTACACCCTCCTCTCCAGATCAATAACATTCACACAGTATGAATTAATCTGGGGCAGATATTTAGAAGATATTCGTCTGAACATATAATCATTAAACACCTACAAAGTGCCAGATGTAGGATTACAGGTGAGAAAAAAGGAACCAAGTTATACCCATGCTGAAGTAGGGAAGGATATATTTAAGAAGAAGATGAGGAAGAGCGTGTTTTAGTGGGCTCTTGTCTATGGAAGGGAGTCCTTGGTGTCTTCAGAGGGTGAAAACCAAAATGATCATTTAGATTCCAGATCCATCTGTTGAACCCATACTGCATTCCAGGTTTAATGTTAGATAGCCCTTTCATGTTTATCCTGCTGATTTTCTTCTTGAAATTTTCACACAGAAGATGTGAAAAGGTTTTGGACTATCAAACTGCCTTCGTTTTGTGCAACATCCTGTGACCCCCAGTAGTTGATGAGAAAGAGGAAGAAAGGTCTCCAAGTTGAGAAAGGATTCCTGGGGTTGTTCCTTATGATGGGCCCTCATATCCAGGACAAAGTGGGGCACAGAAAGGAAATCAAGGCTTTACTGATCCATACTTTATAATTGGCAACAACATATCACACATATATAAATGATGAGCTGTGAAGTTGAAGCCTGAGCAACACGCCAAAACCCCATTTCTACAAACAATTAGCCAACCATGGTGGTGTGCACCTGTGATCCCAGCTACCAGGGAGGCTAAGGTGGGAGGATCACTTGAGCCTGGGAAGTCGAGGCTGCAGTGAGCCAAGGTTGCACCACTGCACTCCAGCCTGGGTGACAGAGCAAGACCTGGGTGACAGAGAAAAATAAAAAAAAAAAATTGAGCACTTTCCACCACACAGATAAAAGTTAAGCAGCCCTGTTTTACTCTAGAATCTGCTAGCCAAGTTAGTGCTGGTGAAATCTTTGTGTGAAAAAAGAGCTGACATTGGAGACTTAAGCAGAAGAAAAATTATTTTGATGAACTGACTTGGAATCAAGCATGAAGAAAATTCCAGGCAAACTCACAGAGTTTGAGGAACAGTTTAACGTGATCTATACATAAGGAAAGAACATTCAGATCCAGAACTTCTGACCTTCTGTCTTCTTTTTACTTTTTTTCTTTTTTCTTTTTTTCTTTTTTCAAAATTGTTTGTTTATTTTTTGAGACAGAGTCTTGCTTTGTCGCCCACAGTGGAGTGCAGTGGCGTGATCCTGGCTCACTGCAACCTCTACCTCCAGGGTTCACGCCATTCTCCTGCCTCAGCCTCCCAAGTAGCTGAGACTATAGGCATGTGCCACCACACCCATTTGTTTTTTTTCTATTTTAGTAAAGACGGGGTTTCGCCATGTTGGCCAGGCTGGTCTCAAACTCTTGGCATGAAGTAATCTGCCCACCTGGACCTCTCAAAGTGCTGGAAGTACAGGTGTGAGCCACTGAGCCCTGCCCTAACCTTCCATCTTAATAGTATGATCATTAAACTCCTCTTAAGGGGGAATTAAAAAAAAAAAATTGTACTCTACTTTCAAAGCGAATTTAAAGCAGTACTTAATATATTTCACTGATTCATGCTACCAGTAGCTCTTGAAGCGCTCAATACCCCACAATCTAACCAAAGAGAGCACAAAGTTGGATCCTCTGTGAGATTTGTTCATATATTCATTCAACAAATACCCATTGAGATCCTCCTTTCTTGTCCAGCCTTTTTTCATGTCTTTAGGACACAGCAATGAACCAAATCGTTAAGGTCCCTACACGCTGCCCTCATGGCCTTAGAGTTCAGTGCAGAGGTTCTGAGAGTGTGGTCCAGCCGGGTGCGGTGGCTCACCCCCGTAATCCCAGCAGTTTGGGAGGCCGAGATGGGCGGATCACGAGGTCAGGAGATCGAGACCATCCTTGCTAATACGGTGAAACCCCGTCTCTACTAAAAATACAATAAAAATAGCCAGGCGAGGTGGCGGCGCCTGTAGTCCCAGCTACTCGGGAGGCTGAGGCAGGAGAATGGCGGGAACCCGGGAGGCGGAGCTTGCAGTGAGCTGAGATCCGGCCACTGCACTCCAGCCTGGGTGACAGAGCGAGACTCCGTCTCAAAAAAAAAAAAAAAAAGAAAAGAAAAGAAAGGAAAAAAAGAAAAGAGACTTTGGTCCACAGATCCCCAGGAACCACTAAGACCCTTTGAGGTAAGAAGGTTATAACTATCCCCACAGCAAGATGCTGTTCGGCCTTTTGGTTGCCTTGGCGTTTGCCCCTGTTAGCACAAAAGTAATGGTGGATAAAGTTGCTGGCACCTTAGCACAAAGTAATACAATGCGTTAGTAAGCATGGAATTTTTCACCATCAGACCCACTCATAGTTTAAAAAAAAAAAAAAAAAAAAAAAGGCCACGTTCATTTAAGAGTCTCCTTAATCGAAGTGGTAAAAATTATTAATTTTCTTAAACATCCATACTTAAGTACATGTCTTTTTAATATTCTGTGTGATTACATGGAAAGAACACATAAAGCACGTGTGCCACATGCTGAAATATGGTGGTTGCCTTGAGAAAAAGTACTTTAGCAATTATTAGAATTGTGACCTAAGCTGGCTACTTTTTAAAAGAACACTCTATCGGCCAGGCGCGGTGGTTCATGCCCGTAATCCCAGCACTTCGGGAGGCCGAGATGGGTGGATCACCTGAGGTCGAGAGTTCGAGACCAGCTTGACCAACATCGAGAAACCCCGTATCTACTAAAAATACAAAAAGTAGCCGGGCATGGTGGCCGACGCCTGTAATCCCAGCTACTGGGGAGGCTGAGGCAGGAGAATCTCTTGAACCCGGGAGGCGGAGGTTGCAGTGAGCCGAGATTGCACCATTGCACTTCAGCCTGGGCAACAAGAGCAAAAAAACTCCGTCTCAAAAAAATAATAATAATAAAAAATAAAAGAACACTCTATCAACTGACAAACTATTGTTATTCAGAGATGATTGGTATCTGGCAGACATTTTCTTTAAAAACAAATGAAATGAGTTTGTCACTAACAAAACAACTGACTGTATTTGTTTCCAATGATAGAATTTGAGCTTTCAAGAGAAAAGTTGAATTGTGGATTGCTTGTATCCACTATGGTGAGTTTGACACTTTCTCAGTATTTCTGGACTTTCGAGTGAGAATAATTGTGATATTAATGAATACGATGTTTCTTGTATGGAATTGAAATAAACCAACATTTGGATTATCTGCATAATTTAGTAAACCAATATTTTCCAAATGACAAAGCATGATGCTATAAAATCATGCATGGGTAAAAGATTCAAAGTGCAAGGTGGGCTAATTAATTTTAATTTAACAGAATATGAAATTTCATCATTATGGTTTCAGATTCCACATAAACATGATCTTATCTTTTAGAAACTATAACATGTCAGATTTTAGTGTAATATCCAGAAAGAATATCCACATTTATCCTAAAAGCTATTAGTACACTCCTCCCTTGGCCAGGCACAGTGGCTCACTCCTTTAATCTCAGCACTTTTGGAGGCCAGTGTGGGTGGGTTGCTTGAATCCAGGAGCTCAAGACCAGCCTGGGTGACATGGCAAAACTCGTCTCTACAAAAAAATACAAACATCAGCCGGGTGTGGTCGCACTTACTTGTAGTTCCAGCTACTGAGGAGGCTGAAGTGGGAGGATCACCTTAGCCCGGGAGGAGGAGGTTGCAGTGAGCTGAGGTGAGGTGGCACCACTGCACTTTGGCTTGGGCAACAGAGTGAACCTGTGTCTCACAAAAAAAAAGAAGAAATATAATGTGTGTATATATATATATAAAATTCTAAATGTAAATGGTTTCTTATTGGTATTTTATATGACTATATTTTAAAATTACATTTATTTTACAAACCAATATTTTTAACGTTATCAATTTTAATTTCTTTCTTCTTTTTTTTTCTGAGATAGAGTCTCGCTCTGTCGCCCAGGCTGGAGTGCACTGGAGCGATCTCGGCTCACTGCAACCTCTGCCTCCCAGGTTCAGGCAATTCTGCCTCAGCTTTCTGAGTAGCTGGGATTGCAGGCACACACCACCATGCCTGGCTAATTTTGTATTTTTAGTAGAGGAGAGGTTTTGACATGTAGGCCAGGCTGATCTCGAACTCTTGGCCTCAAGTGATCTGCCTGCCTCAGCCTCCCAAAGTCCTGCGATTACAGGCACGAATTTCAATTTCTAATAAGAATATTTTAAAATAAATATTTTTAAATGCCAATTGTTATTTAATACTAATACTTTATTTTATTCACATTAAATAATACTTAAATTTATATAACATAAGAATCACCTTCTTAAAGTATACAATTCAGTGGCTTTTTTAGTGTATCCTCAAGTTTGTACAACAATCACCTGTAATTGCAGAACATTTTTATTACTCCAAGGAAGAAACACTATCTATTAGCAGTCATTCCTCATTCTTTCTTCTCTCCGGTCCCTGGCAATCACTACCGTTTTTTTTATTTTTTATTTTTTGTTTGTTTGTTTTTTTGTTTTTGAGATGGAGTCTCACTCTCTCACCCAGGCTGGAGTACAGTGGTGTGATCTCAGCTCACTGTAACCTTCACCTCCTGGGTTCAAACAATTCTCCTGCCTCAGCCTCCTGAGTAGCTGAGACTACCACCACGCCCAGATAAGTTTTGTATTTTTAGTGGAGACGGGGTTTTGCCATGTTGGTCAGGCTGGTCTTGAACTCCTGACCTCGTGATCTGCCCGCCTCAGGGTCCCAAAGTGCTAGGATTACAGGCATGAGGCACTGCACCTGGCCCACTAATGTACTTTTATGTATGGGTTGTCTTTTCTTTCCCCTCCCCCGCCCCGAGATGGAGTTTCGAGCCCAGGCTGGAGTGCAATGGCATGATCTCAGCTCACCACAACCTCCGCCTCCTGGGTTCAAGCGATTCTCCTGCCTCAGCCTCCCGAGTAGCTGGAATTACAGGCATGTGCCACCATGCCCAGCTAATTTTGTATTTTTAGTAGAGACGGGGTTTCTCTATGTTGGTCAGGCTGGTCTCGAACTCCTGACCTCAGGTGATCTGCCCGCCTCAGCCTCCCCAAGTGCTGGGATTACAGGCATGAGCTACCACGCCTGGTCATGGGTTGTCTTTTCACTTTTGTGACAGTCTCCTTTGAAGCACAAAAGTGTAATTTTGATGAAGTTCAATTTATTTTTTCTTTTGATGCCTGTGATTTTAGCTTTATATTTAAGAAATCATTGCCTACTCCAGTCATGAAGAGTTGTTCCCAAGTTTTCCTCTATGAGTTTTATAGCTTTAGCTCTTACAGTTAGGCCTATAATTTTCTCTTTATTCTTGTGTGAAGTAGGGGTCCAACTTCATCCTTGCATATGTGAATATCTAGTTTTTCCAGCATCATTTGTTGGAAAGACTATTCTTTCCTCCTTGAATTGTCTTGGTACCCTTGTTGAAAATCAATCAACTGTACAGATCTAGGCTTTTTTCTGGACTCTAAATTCAATTCTTTTAATCTCTATGTCTGTTCTTAATACCTATGCCACACAGTTTTGATTACTGTAGCTTTGTAATAAGTTTTGAAGTGGGAAAGTGTAAGTCTCCAAACTTGTTCTTCTTTAAAAGATTGTTATAGCTATTCTGAGCCCCTTTCATTCCCACATGAACGTTAGGATCTGCTTTTCAATTTCTGCAAAGAAACCAGCTGCCATTTTGATAGGGATTGTTTTGAGTCCGTGGATCAATTTGGGAACTATTGTCATCTTAATTGTAGTAAGTCTTCCAATCTGTGAACATGGGATGTCTTTCCATTTATTTAGGTCTTCTTTAATTTATTTCAATGATGTTTCATAGTTTCCAGTGTTCAGGACTTGCACTATTTTTGTTAAATTTATTCCTAAGTATTTTATTCTTTTTGATGCTGTCATAAATAGAATTGTCTTTTTAAATTTCATTTTCAGATTGTTCATCACTAGAAATTTGATTTTGGTATATTGATCCCTATAACATTTAAGAATGTAAGGGTCCTGAATCCAAAAAGTTTGAAAGTCACTGTCCTAAGAAGATATAATTCACATTCCATTTTTCAGCTGCAATTGTATTAATTTTACTTTTCTGGGAATTGTATTAGCTTGGCTCTTTGGAAAAATGCCACTGACATTAACCAAGGTATTATAAACATAACCTGTCAGATTATAAGCTCAGATAAACTCATGAAACTGGGGAGAAGCAAGCCTGCCACCAGCAAATATGCTGTTCTTCACTACTGTAACTGTCAGGTTCTCTCACTGGACTTAAAATTTCTCTCTAAAAGCAGTAACAAAGTCTTTTGCACAGTTCTCTCTGTACAGCCTAGTGCCTGCTTTAAGTCTGTTGCCTGACTCCCTGACTAAATGGAGAGAAAAAAATGGAACAGCACAGGGCAGCTGAGATCAATGAGATTTTATCTTGCTTAGGGGCCTCGCACCAATATTGTACTGAGGTGTGGCTTATTTACAAGCATCTCATTCATAGAAGAGTAGTTTCTAGAACTATAGAAGTATTATCTATTATCTATGGAACATAATAGGCCTTTTTTTTTTTTTTTTTTTGAGGCAGGGTCTCCCTCTCACCCAGGCAGGAGTGCAGTGGTACAATCATGGCTCACTGCATGCAGCCTCAATCTCCCAGGCTCAAGCAATTAATATGCTATTTTTTTTTTTTTTTTTTTGAGACGGAGTCTCGCTCTGTCGCCCAGGCTGCAGTGCAGTGGCGCGATCTCGGCTCACTGCAAGCTCCAACTCCCGGGTTCACGCCATTCTCCCGCCTCAGCCTCTGAGTAGCTGGGACTACAGGCGCCCGCCACCACGCCCGGCTAGTTTTTTGTATTTTTAGTAGAGACGGGGTTTCACCATGTTAGCCAGGATGGTCTCGATCTCCTGACCTCGTGATCCACCCGCCTCGGCCTCCCAAAGTGCTGGGATTACAGGCTTGAGCCACCGCGCCCGGCAATATGCTATTTTTATTGCAGTCACTTTATAGTACTTTTTTGTGGTGCAGCAAGTTATCCTTTATTATTCTTGTTCAACAGTTTCTTGACACTTTTGAAAGTTTATTTTTTTCATTTTTTTAATTAGTGGATTATTGGTGGAATTTTGACTGGATTTGATAACATTTTAAAATTAACTTATAAAGAATTCTATTTTCATGATATTTTTCCAATCTATGATTTGGGTATGTCTCTCCGTTTATTCATGGTATGCTTTATTTTCTTCAATAAAATTATATTGCTTTCTTCATATAGATTCCAGTATTTTCTTGTTAAATTTTTCATAAACCTTTTTTTTGCTGGGGGTGGGGACGGAGTTTCGCTCTTGTTGCCTAGGCTGGAGTGCAATGGCACGATCTCGGCTCACTGCAACCTCTGCTTCCTGGGTTCAAGTGATTCTCCTGCCTCAGCCTCCCGAGTAGCTGGGACTACAGGCATGCGCCACCGTGTCCGGCTAATTTTGTATTTTTAGTAGAGATGGGGTTTCTCCACCTTGTTCAGGCTGGTCTCAAACTCCCGACCTCAGGTGATCCACCCGCCTCACCCTCCCAAAGTGCTGGGAACACAGGCATGAGCCACCGTGCCCGGCCTTCATAATATTATTTTTAAAGAATTTATTTTGTAATTTCTATGTATAATTCACTATTACTAATATAAAGACCAGTTATTGATATTTTAAAATATTTATTTTATAGAAACAGCAGACACTGGAAATTCCAAGGAGTAGGGAGGAAGGAGAGCAAGAGTTGAAAAACTACCTATTGGGTACTGTGATCACTGTTTGGGTGATAGGTTCAACAGGAGCCCAATCCTCAGCATCACAAATATATTCATGTAACAAACCTGTACATGTACCCTGTGAATCTAAAATCTTAAAATAAATAAATAAAGGTCAGGCATGGTGGCTCACGCCTATAATCTCAGCACTTTGGGAAGCCGAGGCGGGGCATCATGAGGTCAGGAGTTTGAGACCAGCCTGGCCAACATAGTGAAACCCCATCTCTACTAAAAATACAAAAATTAGCCAGGTATGGTGGTACACACCTGTAGTCCCAGCTACTCAGGAGGGTGAGGTGGGAGAATCGCTTAAACCCGGGAGGTGGAGGTGCAATGAGCTGAGACCATGCCATTGCATTCCAGTCTGGGTGACAGAGCGAGATTCCATCTCAAAAATCAATCAATCCATCAATAAAATATACCCAGTCACTCTGCTAATTCTCTCTTGGTTTTATATTTTTAATTGACTCATTTGGATTTTGTAGGCATACAATCATATTATATGTAAATAAAAATAACTCCTTTTTAAATATGTGAAGTTCTCATTTGCTTTTCTTGTCCCATTACATATTAGAACCTCCCAAATAATGCAGAATAATAGTGGTGATATTTGTTTACCTGTTGTTGACATCAAGAGTATTTGCTCTTGAACATTTTGTAGCCAGTATAAGTTTTAATACAAAAAAGGAAAAATAAACTATGTCCCTTTAGGATACAATAATTATAGTTAGAATATATAACAGTGGATAATTCCCTAAGAGCACAGCAAGTCTGAATCTCCACAGGCTAGAAATAGGGACTTGAGGAATTTTTAATTCCTTAAAATTTTTAAGGAAGTGTTGGGAGAGAGGAGCCAGTAAGAATCTGATATATCCAAGATGGCAGATTAAGAGTTCAAAGATTAGAAACAGCTGAGGAGAACAAGAGACTAGCGATCAGCAAGCAGGATTTTCTTGGGCGAAAGCCAAAAACACCAGCTGGGAGGTAACCACTATGTCAAAACAGATTTATGCAGAAGCCAAAGAGGGAATATGAAGCTCTGATAGGAAAGAATCTTAAAGATTAATAGAAAGTCTTGATAATCAACTCCTAGAGACAGTTTTTCAAGCTTTCAAAATATGAATTGTCATCTTCCTACAGGTGTAGTAGTCTTTTGCCTAGCACAGTGCCTTGTACACAGTTGGTGTACAATAACTATTTGTTGAAAGAATAGAAAAGAAGAAAAAGAAGTAATAGCATCTCAAAAGCAAAAGCCGGCAAAGTCTAATACCAGAACAGACGATTTTTTAAAGAAGTCTCTTAAGTAGGCATTTTATTGAATTATAACATGCATACAGCAAAGAATATAAATAATCTACGAAACACACAGCTCTGTAAATTATTACTTTATATGCTATGGTCTGAATGTCCATGTTCCCTCAAAATGTATATGTTAGAACCTAATCTCCAATATTACAGTATTAAGAGATGGGGTCAGCCGGGTATGGTGGCTCACACCTGCAATCCCAGCACTTTGGGAGGCTGAGGCAGGCAGATCACCTCAGGTCAGAAGTTCCAGACCAGCCTGGCCAACATGGTGAAACCCCATCTCTACTAAAAATACAAAAAATTAGCCAGGCGTGGTGGTGGGTACCTGTAATCCCAGTTACTGGGGAGGCTGGGACATGAGAATCGCTTGAACCCAGGAGGCAGAGGTTGCAGTGAGCCGAGATCCTGCCACTGCACTCCATAATGGATGACAGAGTGAGACTCCATCACACACACACACACAAAGTAATGGCAAAACCACAATTACTTTTGCTGCACCAACCTAATAACTTTTTAAGTGTACAGTTCAGTGGCATTAAGTACATTCACAGTGTTGTGCAAACATCACTACTATTTTCAAAACTTTTTCTTTTTTTTGAGACAGAGTTTTGCTCCAGCCCAGGCTGGAGTGCAATGGGGCGATCTTGGCTCACCGCAACCTCTGCCTCCCAGGTTCAAGCGATTCTCCTGCCTCAGCCTCCCGAGTAGCTGGGATTACAGGCATGCACCATCACGCCTGGATAATTTTTGTATTTTTAGTAGAGACGGGATTTCTCCATGTTGGTCAGGCTGGTCTCAAACTCCTGACCTCAGGTGATCCGCCCACCTTGGCCTCCCAAAGTGCTGGGATTACAGGCGTGAGCCACCACACCCAGCCTTCCGAACTTTTTCACCATCCCAAATAGAAACTCTGTACCCATTAACCAATAGCTTCTCATTCACCCAACCCCCAACTTCTGGTACTCTCTATTCCACTTCCTGCCCCTATGAGTTTGCCTTGTCTCAATCCCTCATAAAAGTAGAATCATACAACATTTGCCCTTTTGTCTCTGGCTTATATCACTTAGCCTAATGTTTTCAAGGCTCAGACAGGTTGTAGCATATATCAGACTCCATTCCTTTTTTTTTTTTTTTTTTTTTTGAAACGGAGTCTTACTCTGTCACCCAGGCTGTAGTACAGTGGCGCGATCTCGGCTCACTGCAACCTCCTCCTCCTGGGTTCAAGTGATTCTCCTGCCTCAGCCTTCCGAGTAGCAGGGATTACAAGTGTGTGCCACCATGCCCGGCTAATTTTTGTATTTTTAGTAGACACAGGGTTTCGCCATGTTGGCCAGGCTGGTCTCGAACTCCTGACCTCAGGTGATCCACCTGCCTCGGCCTCCTGAAGTGCTGGGATTACCGATGTGAGCCACCACACCCGGCCTTCCCTTCCTTTTTAAATAATATTTCATTGTCTGTATATACTACATTTTGTTTACCCATTCATTTGTTCATAGACACTTAGGTTGTTTCTACCTTTGGGTTATTGTGAATAATAACTATAAACATTGGTGTGCAAGTATTTGTGTGGGTTCCTGTTTTCAATTCTGATGTATTGCTTTGGTCATTTAATAAACTGTGGACATCTTTTCAAGTCAGTATAAACAGAGCTACCTCATTCTTTCAGCCAATTGCTTTGTATTCCATAGTGTGATGTGAGGATGATATTCTATGGAAGTCAACTTTATCCTTCCTGAGTCTGGGACTGTATGATGCAAACGCAAGTTTTCTTGAAGTGGAGTTTGAGGACACCTAGGGTAGATGTAGTGTTGTGGATCTACAAATTTCCTTTACAATGTCAAACTGTGTGCTTTCATTTTTGAGGTATCTAAAATATGATTGTAAGGACTGTCTGGATCGTCTGCATGACCAGCTTCTAACCAAGTATTGCCAACCAATGTTGGTGTCTGTATGTGCCATTGTGTATATTATTGCAACTGTCCCAAGTCAAAGCGTAACACAAAAGAGTAGTGGCAAACCTAGTAAGTTTGCCAAAATTTCACACCAGATGACACCATGTGCACCATGGAATGAAGATTTTTTAAGTAGATAAAAGTGGTAGCAAAACTGGACCAGTACAGTAGCAAAAGGCCAAATTAAAGACTCCAGGCAGGGCGCAATGGCTCACGCCTGTAATCCCAGCACCATGGGAGGCTGAGGCAGGTGGATCACTTGAGACCAGGAGTTCAAGACCAGCCTCGCCAACACGGTGAAACACTGTCTCCACTGAAATTACAAAAATTAGCTGGGTGTGGTGTTGCGCTCCTATAATCCCAGCTACCTCAGGAGGCTGAGGCACAAGAATTGCTTGAATCTGGGAGGTGGAGGTTGCAATGAGAGTGGAGATCACGCCACTGCACTCCAGTCTGGACAACAGCGTGAGACTGTTTCTCAAAAAAAAAAAAAAAAAAAAAAAAAAGACGAAGGAAAATTAAAAAAAGACTCCGCAATGGAAAAGTCAGTAACGTTCTCACAATGGGGCTATCGACTGACTTTCAGAAGGAATATAATGACGTGAACCACAAAATTTATTATGTTCTAATAGCTTTGTTTGAATGTCATTTTTAAACTTGTTTTGGGTTCTATCATTACATACGTAAAAACTATAACAATAAGTTTTAACTAGATTTTTTTTTTTTAATTTAAGGGTACGAGGGCAATTTTGTTGCATGGATGCATACAGTATGTCGGCATGAAGTTTGAGCTTTTAGTGTATCCATCACCTGAATGATGTACATTTTGTACCCATTAAGTAATTTCTCATTATCCACCACCCTCCCACCAATAGCTAGATTTGTGTGACTTTTTAAAGTCACATGCTAGTTTATGTTTTATGTGACTTTTTAAAGTCACATTCTTTGACTGGGTGCAGTAGGTCATGCATGTAGTCCCAGCATTTTGGGAGGCCGAGGTGGGTGGATTACTGGAGCCCAGGAGTTCGAGACCAGCTTGGGCAACATGGCAAAACTGTGTCTCTACAAAAATTTGCTGGGTGTGGTGGCACGCACCTGTGGTCACAGCTACTCAGGAGGCTGAGGCAGGAGAATCACCTGAGTCTCAGAGGTCAAGGCTGCAGAGAGCCAGGATTGTGTCACTGCATTCCAGCCCGAGGACAGAGGGAGACCGCTGACTCAAAGAGAGAGAGAGAAAAAAAGCCACATTCTTTGAAAATTGATTTAAATCAATAATAAATCTTTACTCTATTTAAAAGTTTCTTACATTGCTCAAGTCTGGAAAACATTAACCTAGCAGGTAATTCAACACAGAATTTCCAGACCAGGTTCATCATTATGGGAAAATGTCAGTACAAACAGCCAAAGAAGCCTTTTGCTGGAGAACATCAGCTTTTGGATTTGAGTTGAATGCACTTATAAATATTTCTCTACTCCAATGTCAGAGAATAAATGATTCATAAAAATGGGCATATTAGAAAGCCCGGGCCTAGGAACTGGGCTGGGTTTGCTTCCTGACCTGGCTCTACTAGATGAAAACCCCAGCTGCTTTTTCACTAGAGATTTATAATAATACCAAACTTACATGTTTGCTATAAGGATTATATTTGACATATTTAAAGCATCTGGGGTATCTTAGGGGTATTCAATGACAGCCGCTGATATTACAGGGACATTTGAGCTGTAGGTTTTTGGCATGTTCCATGAGTTTTATGTCATGCTTAATCCTTTTCCACATTTGGAAAAATATTCTAAACCGGGTAACCCGGTATTACTTATATAATCAAAGTAGTCTGTGCTAAGGCAAAAATACAAACAAAACAAAATTAAAATGCAAAAATACAAATGAAACAAAATTAAAACTCTTAAACTTTAATTAACTGCATTTTATCAGATATCTTAATCTGCTCTTTCAACCCTCAGTGCTGAAAATATTTCTCAAACCTTTCAGCCCATTTTTAGAGAGTATATTTTGCTGATTTTCCTCCCCACCCCTGGTCATGATAAAATCATTGAAACGTCAATATCCATGTGGATGTAAATATATACACTGTATATGAAATAGAGCTAAATCTACATTGACTTCAGATCATAAACTGGAAACTTGTTTTTGTATTTTATGAAAATCCTCGTATCTGCTTGTTTTCTTGTGATAAATTATTTTTACGCTAAATTTGGGGTGTAATGGGGGTGGAGATTTCACTCCCTCCGTTTACAAATAGTAAGCATATGTCAAGCAGTTCCAAGTCCTAAAACAACATTGGTGCAAATTGATGATAATCATGTTTAAAGGTTTTGGGATTTTCTTTTACTCATACATTTTTTTCCTTCCCATTATTAATAATAAGAACACTGAGTAACAAGTTTCGGAACATGTCCGACTGTATCTTCTTTGAGCATCCGTCTGTGCACTTCTCCCCTCTACTGCCACCATCCTGGGTCCACATCATTCTGCACCTAAATGAGGACAATAGCATCCCAGCTGGTCTCCTGCTTCCACTCTAGCACTTTCCAATCTGTCAATCAAATCACATCACTTCCTGCTGAAAACTCTCCAACGGCTTCTACTGCATATAAAATAAAATTCAGTCCTTACCTATGGATTATACAACCCTACCTAATCGAGCCCAGAGCTCCTTCTCCTACTTCCATGTACACGACTATCCCTCTTGTTCACTGGGCTGCAGCTTCACAGGCCTGCTTTCTTCAAATACTCTAAATGCATTCCACTCAACTTTAGGGTCTCAGGGCTTGCCATGTCCTCTGCCTAGAAGGTTCTGTTCCACAATCTTTCATGGTTGCTTCCTTTCATGGCCCTTGGCTAACTCCTCAGAGAAGCCTTCCCTCCCACACATGCCATCACCCTGTGTCCAACACCCCACTGTATTTTCTTTAAAGCATTCAATACTTTGATTTTATCTTTGCCACATAGTTGGTAACTAGTTTATGCTATGTAAATGCTATATATGCTTGTGAATGTTATAGATGCTAGATAAGCTATAAAAACATGCTACATAGCATGATTATTTTTAATTATTTTTTTTGAGACAGAGTCACACCCTGTTACCCAGGCTGGAGTGCAGTGGTGCGATCTCGGCTCACTGCAGCATTCTGCCTCCTGAGTTCAAGCAATTCTCCTTCCTTTGCCTCCAGAGGAGCTGGGACTACAGGCACATGCCACCGTGCCCGTCTATTTTTTTTTTTTTTTTGTAGAGACAGGGTTTCAGGCTGATCTCAAGACCAGGCTGGTCTTGAACTCCTCACCTGAAGTGATCCATCCGCCTTGGCCTCCCAAAGTGCTAGGATTACAGGCATGAGCCACCGCACCTGGCCAACATGTTTAAAATGTTAAACATGCTATATAGCATGTTTTAAAAGGTTATAAATGCTAAACATGCTATATAAACACTTACGTCGCACGTATAACACATCCTGCCCTAGAATGTAACATCTAATGTGACCCCGGCACATAGATGTTTTCCAATAATGTTACTTGAAGGAATGAATAAATATCCAGCTTCAGAAATCACCTAAGTTCTAGTCCTGGTTTGGATATTGAGAGATGGAGAAACCTCTGGCAAGTACTGAACCCATTTGGGCCTCAGTATTCCTTATGAATAACCAATAAGCTGGACTAGATGATCTTTAAATGTCCTTCTTGTTTTCTATTTCCATGGTTCATACTTAAGTATTATTTTTCTCTTCCTTTTCATTTCCTCTCCCCTCTCCCTTTCTCACTTAGCAGCTCTCTCCTGGATTCATGAATAGTTTTAAACCAGTTGGAGATATTTTATGCGTAAACATAGAACTCTCAAAGATATACGGTCTCTAGACACTAAACTGTCATCACAACCACATGTTATAGTGTTTATTTTCCCCTGCCTAGCCAACCCCATCGAAACCACACCCTGCTCTGCCAAGCCACAGCCCCACCCTGCCTTTGGAAATAGAAATGGAATAGGAGAATCTCTGGCTTCTGGGAAAAAAAAAAAAAAAGATTTTTAAGTAACTAACATGATGTTTCTGGAGAAATCAGGATACAACTGACAGGACTGATGAAAACTTTATAAAGTTTCTTCACATAATAAAGCCCATGGAGATGATAGGAGATAGTGATCAATATATCAAATTATAGATACTGTCAGAGACAATTTTTAAATGACTATTTCTAGTCCATACCTAACTAAAGTGCCTATCCTTGCAAATGTTTAACTTTTAGCCACTTAGTTTTTAATATTCCAGAAATATACATTAAAAATAATATAATGATGATTAGATAGCAATGTAACACTTGAACTTACATCATCCCTTATTTCAGAACCTGTGAAAAATAGTCTTAGGAAATAAAAAAGGATATTTCTTCCATGGCTAGAAGAATTGAAATCAGTATCAGTTGTAAGGACGTAAGGACAAATTTTAATTTGATTTTAAATGCATACTTGCAAATCAAGTTTGCAAAATTTAAAACCACATGAAGACTTATAATCACAGTATTTATGAGCTGGAAGAACATTGAGACCTTCATTTAACAGTGAAGTGAAACTCGGAAAGATCAAATGACCAGGCGAAGGTCACATTAGTGCTGGAGCTTAGAACTAAACCTCTGGTCTCCTGGTTGACGGTTCCATGCTTTTCTCATCACTTTCTGCGTTTATGAGACCCTGTAATTACCTGCAGCTTTCAGTCATATGTGCCAACCCAGTCATGTGGTAGACTGGAATATAAAACGATCAGTCCATTAACTGAGACACTGCTTCAAGAATCATAGTATTCATTGTTATGTTGTTGTTATAGTCATTGCTAATATTTGTTGAGTATATGTGTCAGGCATTATATGTATTACTTGCGTCAACCTATTTAATACCCACACTAGTCTGATGGGGTAGGTAATAATGACAATCACAATTGCTATCACATATTATTTTGTTACAGGCACTTCTCCAAGCCTATTATTTCTAGCAAGTTATTGGAATCTTCAGAACTATCCTCTAAAGTACTATTATTCCCATTTTACTGGTGAAGAAACAGTCATAAAGAGGTGGAGTCACCGGGTGCAGCAGCTCATGCCTGTAATCCCAGCAGTTTCGGAGGCCAGGGTAGGCAGATCACCTGAGGTTGGAAGTTTGAGACCAGCCTGACCAAAATGGAGAAACCCCATCTCTATTAAAAATACAAAATCTGCCGGGTGTGGTGGTGCATGCTTATAATTACTCGGGAGGCTGAGGTGGGAGAATTGCTTGAACCCAGGAGGTGGAGGTTGCAGTGAGCTGACACCACGCCATTGCACTGCAGCCTGGGCAACAAGAGTGAAACTCTGTCTCAAAAAAAAAAAAAGAGAGAGAGAGAGAGAGGTGGAGTCATGCCCTTAAACCTTAAACCAAGACATATGCTGCCCCTCTATGCTACATCACCTACTCATTAGTCTCTTCTTTTCCATCACCAAACAGTTAAAAGAAATAAGCAGCTAACTTAGTTATTTTCTCCCTGCATCCCCTGCCTTCTCAATACAAGTTGATACAGAGACAATTAAAGACAGAGGAACCAAAAAGAAGAGAAAGCTGTGCCCAGGGCCATCCGTATCCCAAATAACCTGGACAACCAAGATTTGATTGATATCAGCAATAGTTGAACTTTACTAGGTTATGGCTATGACCCATGAAAGTGTGTGTTTCCACACATGGTGGCTCGGTATGAGAACATAATCTGCAAATTACTATGTGAGTTAGATTATTTCTGCAGAAAAAAGCAGACACAGGCTCACATTATGTCAGATAGTCGGGAAATGTGTTGTAAGAATACCAGGGGAAGTGAGAAAGCACAGAAAATGGTCTTGGTGGCTGCACAGCCAAGCCTCATAGAGCATCATTCATTTTGCTTCAGATGACAATAGAAGCTGTAGTCATTTCACAGTCATCCCTGGCTATAATTTGGCATCTCTGCTTACTTCCTGTCTCTCAACTTGCTCACTACCAATTGACTTTTTTCTGTTCTCTTCTCCTACCTCTCTCTCCTGCCTCTGCTCTGAGTCTCTCTTCTTCACCTCTGTATAGTTCCATCTATGTATTTTCTGTAGGGCTCACAATCAAATCTCCATTAATAAAATAGGATCTGTTTGGATACATGAACAGATGTACTGGTGCATCTAGTACATTGTGCAGAGCTCTCATCAGTTCATCTCAAAGTTTACAGATGGCTGCCTTTTCCATTCCCCATTCCCCTGGGGGAAGCAGGGAACACCTCTGGGTTCATTAGCTGTGGCCAAGGTGGTAGGAACATATACAAGGGGACTTCAAAAAGTTCATAGAAAAATGCAATTAAAGGATAAAAACAAAACAAAAACTTTACCTCTCAACATAAGCTGCATCAAATTCAAGACACTTTCGTAAGTGATAGTACTAGCTGTTTAGTCCATTCCTAAAGAACTGAGGGTTTTGGGAATTTAACCCTATTGATGCAGTCTTTTTTTACATTATTAACTGAAAAATATCTGTGCCCTTTAAACATTTTTTTATTTATTATTTATGTATTTATTTTGAGACAGAGTCTTGCTCTGTTGCCAGGCTGGAGTGCAGTGGCACGATCTTGGCTCACTGCAACCTCTGCCTCCCAGATTCAAGTGATTCTCCTGTCTCAGCCTCCTGAGTAGCTGGGGCTACAGGTGCATGCCACCACGCCCAGCTAATATTTTGTATTTTAGTAGAGACAGGGTTTCACCATGTTGGCCATGATAGTCTTGACCTCCTGACCTCATGATCCGCCCACCTCAGACTCCCAAAGTCCTGGGATTATAGGCACAAGCCACGGTGCCCGGCCTAAACATTTTTTTTAAGATTAGGAAACAAAAAGAAGTCAGAAGTAGTCAAAGCAGGACTTTAAGGTGGATACTTAGTGATTTTCCCTCAAAACTCTTGCAAAATTGCCTTCATTTGATGAGAGGAATGTGTAGAAGCATTGTTGTGTTGGAGAAGGACTCTCTGATGAAGCTTTCCTGGGCATTTTTTCATTAAAGCTTTGGCTAACTTTCTGAAAACACTCTCATAATAAGCAAATGTTATCATTCCTTGGCCCTCCAAAAAGTCAACCAGAAAAAATGGCTTGAGTATCCCAAAAAAACTGTCACTATGACCTTTGCTCTTGACTGGTCAACTTTTGCTTTGACTGGACCACTTCCACCTCTTGGTAGCCATTTCTTTGATTGTGCTTTTTCTTCAGGATTGTACTGGGAAAGCCATGTTTCAACTGCTACAGCAATTCTTCAAAGAAATGCTGCAGGATCTCAATCCCACTTTTTAAAATTTCCACTGAAAGCTCTGCCATTGTCCATAGTCAATCTAGGTGCACCAATTGTGCCACTCAGACAGTGGAATGTTTGCTCAACCTTAATTTTGTAGTCAGAATTGTGTAAGTTGAACCAGTTGAGAGGTCTATGGTGTTGGCTATTGTCTCTGCTGTTAACCATTGGTCCTCTTCAATTAGGGCACAAACAAGATGAATTTTTTCCTTGAAAATTTATGTGGAGGATCTGCCACTGCAGATTTCATCTTCAATATCATCTTAATTCCTTCTTGAAATGAGTTATTCATTTGTAAACTGCTGATTAACTTGGGGCATTATCCCCACGAAGTTTTCATAAAGCAACCGTCATTTCACCATTCTTCTACTGTAAGTTCGATCTTTATTCTTACTTCAATCTTAGCAGAATTTCATGTCATGATAGGGGCTCTTTTCAAACTAATATATTATCTTTCTTACCGCCTCAAACTAGATCTTGTTCAGACATATTATAGCAAGTTAGTCAAGTTTATTTTGGAGAAAAACAGATTTGAAATCCATGCATAACTTTTTCATAATATACATTTTCATAGTATGCATTTTTTAAAAGACTCTTGTGGAACAATGCATGGACCTATATGGTTAGAAGGGAACCATGAGTTTGGGAGACACTTTGTGTGGCTTGTCTAATACAAATACATATCTTGTTTCATGTAATGGCTCTATTCAGGACAAAAGTTCTTGCTGAGATAAAATAAATTAACTTAAAGGTAGAAACTAAAAAATAAAGGGTCACTACTAACTATTCTTTCATTATAGACTTTGGCTAGAGTTCCACTTTTAGCTGTGTTATACTCAAGATTAGGAATTATAAATTTTTTAATGGTCTTGATCTTCAATTCTCTTACTTGCTGAATCTATAGTCAAAAATTTTAGTCGACCGAGAATATAAAAAAAAGCAGCTGTTACCTGTCTACTCTGTTGTAACCCAGGGGCTTTGATAAATCTGACCTTTCAAAATGGACAAACAATGGAAGTTTTTGAACTTGCTTTGTTGATGGCGGTGACTTATAAGGGAATGGAAATAATAATACTGTTCAGTTGCAGATTATTTTGTATGTTTCAAGTACTTGTCATTGAAATGCCACTTCCGTACTCCTTTGTAATTTCCCTGGAGCCGCCGTCTCTGCCTAACCAGAAAATGCAAATCAGCATTTTTTCAAGGCCCCACTCAAGGCTCCTCTCCTCTTCCATGAAGGCTCCCCTGGTTTTCTGAATCTACCTTGATCCCTCCTTCCTCTGAACTCACCATCACTCATTGACTATGCTGTTCATGTGTGATACTGCTTGCTATAATTGCTTTTAAGAAACCATAAATTTTTACTTGTTTATGGTAAATAACTTGACGACCAATGTTATACTCCCTAAACGATATAAGACAGTATCTTACATATAAAAGGTATGAAGAAAATGAGGGAGACACATAGGAAGAGGCATTATCATGCCAACCTCATACATGAGGAAATTAAAACATATCACTTGGGAATGGAAGAAAATATTGCACTGATTAGTGAAGGCCTAAACTACAGGAAATAGAACAAGATGCAACAGTAAAGAAAAACTCTTAAAGGTAGAAGTAAAATGAGATTGCCAAAAAGAAAAGTGAACAGGAAAAGAAAGAATGAGAAGGAATAGGAAGAAAAGAGACCCCTTAGCTGGTGGGTTGAGATGAATGAATGAATGGATTATTTTTTTAAGGTAGAGGTTAAAAAAAAAGGCAAAGAAGCATTCTTACAATCTCCTTAAGAAAATATGTTATGCCAACCAAAAGAGCTAATTTGGGCTTTAGGAAGTAGAAAAGAAATGAGGAAGGCTATATCCCTTGGTCAAAGGTAAGAGAACTGAGAAAAGTAAATAGCGGATAAAGGGGAAGAAGAGAGGGAAGTGGTCAGGCCCCCTTTGGGTTATTAAAATTATTCCAAATGAAATCAGTTTTTGACAACGTTGCAAAATTGAAAGGAAGAAAAAGTAAACCACAATAAAAGGAACTTAAGAGTCCAGATGATGCTTTTCTTGCTACAGTGGAATATTTTATTATACTTTTGAAATTACTTCTGCCTTCTGCTTTATCCTAATAGTGATGTAAGACAGTGAGTGCTCTATCAGGACTGGTTATGTGATATCACAATACTTTGAGTCAGAAATTATGTGCAGTTTGGATCATTTTAGCCAAAACTTCAAAAGCATGTGTTTAATTGATTTGCCATCATAAAAGAGGTTCTCATACATTTATACCAGAACTTTTAAATGACGATCTAATCTAGCAATGTCTTATGACTATTGTAAGTCTTATTTTTTATTTTAAAATTTTATTTTTTTGGTTTTTAGACGGGATATTGCTCTGTCTTCCAGCCTAGAGTGTAGTGGCACAATCAAGGCTCACTGCAGCCTTGGCCTCCTGGGCTCAAGCAGTCCTCCCAGCTCAGCCTCTTAAGTAGGTGGGACTACAGGTGCACACCACCACACCCCACTAATTTTTATAGAGATGAGGTTTCACCATGATGCCCAGGCTGGTCTTGAATCCCTGGACTCAAATGATCCACCCGCGTTGGCCTCCCAAAATGCTGGGATTACAGACATGAGCCACCATGTACAGCCTAAAATTGTTTTAAGAAATGAAGTCTCATTATATTGCCCAGGCTGGACTAGAACCCTAGGCTCAAGCAGCCCTCCCACCTTAGCCTCCTGAGTAGCTCGGGCTACAGGCACACACCATCACACCTGGCTTTTATCCTAAGTTTTTAAACGCCAGAATCTCTCCTACAATGCAAGATCATCAGAGCAAAATTAATTCTGTTATTTAAATAAAAAACTCAAAATAGAGGTGTGACGTCTTTCCCCTGGTTTCGAGGATAACCTTCTTGTCCAGTTTTCCTCTTACCACCCCGACTACTACTCCCACATCTTCTTTGAAGATTCTTCTTCCTATATCTTCCCTTGTGTTGGGATTCCTGGACAGTCCATCCTTGAATGTCTGCTTTTTTGACATTTCACAATATCCTTGGATTATTTGCTATATTTCCCTTGTTTCAACTATTGTTCAGAGGCTAATAACTCCCTAGACTATATCTGCCACCTAATTCCTCTCTATTGAGCTTTTCAACCATAATTCCAACAGTTGGGACATCCCTTTTATGGTCCTCAGACACCGTAAACCTCACACATCCAAAACTGCTCTTATCATTGTTTTCCCCAAACTTGCTCATCTTCCAGTATGCTCTTCTTCCAGCCCTATAATCCATCAGGCTTCCCAGAGCAGAATCCTGAATGTTATCATTCATTTATGTTTCAGCTACATGTCCAGTCATCTGGCTCCACAGAGCCTACCTGTTGAATATTTCTTGAACTATTTCTATTGATCCCAGTTAACTCCCACCCCAGAATTTCACAGTGAAACCTTCCCAGTTTTCCTGCCCCAGATTACGTCAAGTTCCCTAGTTTTGCACTTTCATTGTACCCTATGGCTCTCTTTTACAATACATCTTGGTTTTAGCAAGCAAAGCCGATGTAACAAATAAACCCGAATATAAAACTGCTCATCTATTCGGTGTTATTGTCTGTTCACATGACACTCCTGAGCTGGTGTTCAGGTTATCAGAGCCACACACTTAGACAGCCAGGCTCCTCCCAGTTTATTCCTCTACACAGCCCCCCACCCCCCCGCCACTTCCCGCCCTCCCCGTTCCCCTCTCCGTTCCCCCTAGTCCTGCTCCCAGTGTGCATCATTTCCACTTAGAGAACATTGGCTAGGAATTAGTCACATGACTATCGCCCACTGCAAAGGAGGCCGGGAAATGTAGTGCAGCTGTCTAAGCAAACAAAGCAAAGAAGCAAACAACAGATTTGGGGGGAAAGCAGTCTCTGCCACAACAGCACCTTGTTACAGTTGTCATTTTTCCAGTTATTTGTGCAATTACATGATTGTCTGTTTCCTCCAACAAATTTTAAGCTCTATGAGGACAGATGCATTTTTTTTGGTTGTCGTGTTTTTTTGTTTTTTTTTTTAAGACAGATTCTTGCTCTTGTTGCCCAGGCTGGAGTGCAATGGCACAATCTTGGCTCACTGCAACCTCCGCCTCCTGGGTCCAAATAATTCTCCTGCCTCAGCCTCCAGAGCAGCTGGGATTACAGGCACCTGCCACCGCGCCCAGCTAATTTTTTGTATTTTTAGTAGAAAGAGGGTTTCATTATGTTGGCCAGGCTGGTCTTGAACTCCTGACCTCAGGCGATCCATCTGCCTCAGCCTCCCAAAGTGCTGGGATTATAGGAGTGAGCCACCGCACCCAGCCTTGGCTGTTAATTTTTTTTTTTTTTTTTTTTTTGAGATGGAGTCTCGCTCTGTCGCCCGGGCTGGAATGCAGTGGCCCGATCTCTGCTCACTGCAACCCTCACTTCCTGGGTTCAAACAATTCTCCTGCCTCGCCTCCTGAGTAGCTGGGACTACAGGCGCCCGCCACCACGCCCAGCTAATTTTTGTACTTTTAGTAGAGATGGGGTTTCACCATATTGGCCAGGCTGGTCTCGAACTCCTGACCTCATGATCCGCCCACCTCAGCCTCCCAAAGTGCTGGGATTACAGGCATGAGCCACCGCACCCGGCCTTTTTTTTTTTTTTTTTTTTTTTTTGAGATAGAGTCTCGCTCTGTCATCCACGCTGTAGAGCAGTGATGCAATCTCGGCTCACTGCAACCTCCGCCTCCTGGGTTCAAGCGATTCTCCTGCCTCAGCCTCCTGAGTAGCTGGGATTACAGACGTGTGCCACCACGTCTTGCTAATCTTTGTGTTTTTTAGTAGAGACAGGGTTTCACTATGTTGGCCAGGCTGTAGCCTGGTCTTGAACTCCGGACTCAGGTGATCCACTCAACTTGACCTCACAAAGTGCTGGGATTACAGGCATGAGCCACCGCGCTCAGTGGACAGATTCATTTTTGTTCACAACCTGGTCCCAGTTAGCTTCAACAAATATGTGTTGAATTAATCAATGAATACTTATTAATTCAAATCAATGAATACTTATAATTCAGATCTTAGTAATTAATCATTATTAATACTTATTAATTCATTAATCAATGAATACTTTTTAATTCAGCATATGTAGTCTGGAGCATTGTAACAGCCTTCTGACTAACCTCCCTATCTCTCTTCTTTGCCTCTTGCATAGTGTAGCCATAGTGATCTTTGTAAACTGTCTATTTGATCCTGCCATTTTCTTTAAAATGGAGTTTCTTTCAAACTCTTCAGTGGTCCTTTGTTGCCCTCAGAATTTCTTATCTTGCCATGTAATTCCCTCCTGTTCATCTTTCCAGCCTTACTTCTCACCATATAGGTACATACACTCACACACACACTAGGTGTCTTCCTCTCTTCCCCATCTAGCCACACTGAAACACTGACACTCGCCCCAAAAGCACCATGCCCTTGACCTGGTTAACTGCTCATTGCCTTCAGTCTCAGCTTAGTTGTCACTTTCTTGGCCCCTCAAGATGATGTTGGTACCCCTGCACTGTGCTCCCATAACCCTCTGTCTACTGTAACAGGCATTTTATGGTTTACCTTAAGTTACTGTAGGGGCAAAGAACACTTCCTTCTCCTTTTGAAGGTTCAAGTCTCCTAAACAAACTGACAATAGACAGATTAACAGGAGAAAAGTCATACACATTTATTAACGTGCACATTACACAGGAGTCCTGCAAATATGAGACTCAAAGAAAGGACAGATGGTTTAAGTACTTATACTGTCTTCATAGGGAAGAGAAAAACAGGGGGTGTAGGCAATTCTGAGGGGTAATAAATCATTTTCAGGTGAATTGAATGAGCCCAAAGAGCAGACAATAGTTTGTCAATAATTTTCTTTGGAAACTGAATGGGAAAAGTTACCAGAAGGTGAGGGGTAGAACTACACTGTGAACAAAAGTTGTCTTACCATACATATAAAGTCTGTTGGATAATTTTTTAGAGCTGCCCTCAAAAGAACAAATGAGGCTGGGCCCAGTGGCTCATGCCTATAATCCCAGCACTTTGGGAGGCCAAGGCAGGTGAATCATTTGAGGTCAGGAGTTCGAGACCAGCCTGGCCAATATGGTGAAACCCTGTCTATGCTAAAAATACAAAAAATAGCCGGACATGGTGGTGGGCATCTGTAATCCCAGCTACTCAGGAGGCTGAGGCATAGGAATTGCACGAACCCAGGAGGCAGAGATTTCAGTGGCTACTTCACTCCAGCCTGGGCCATAGAGTGAGACAGTCTCAAAAGAGGAAAAAAAAAAAAAAAAAAAGAATAGATGAAAAGTCTATTTCCCATGCTGATGACTTCTATTCCCTTTCCTCTCTGGTGGTTAATCATTCCCAATTATTTAATGAGATTCCTAAGGAACACAATTGAATTTCTTTTGGAAATTTTCATCAGTCAGATAAGGGAACTTCTAGAGAAAGTCCTTCTCTGTGCTGGATGGGAGGGGAACAAAAGAAGGAAAGTTAAAAAGTTCTGGCCAGGCACGGTGGCTCACGTCTGTAACCCCAGCACTTGGGAGGCTGAGGCGGGTGGATGACGAGGTCAGGAGTTCAAGACCAGCCTGGCCAACATGGTGAAACCCTGTCTCTACTAAAAATACAAAAATTAGCTGGGCCTGGTGGCTTGCGCCTGTAGTACCAGCTACTCAGGAGGCTGAGGCAGAGAATAGCCTAAAACCGGAAGGTGGAGGTTGTGCCGCGATCGTGCTACTGCACTCCAACCTGGGCAACAGTGCAAGACTCCATCTCAAAAAAAAAAAAAAAAAACCACAAAAAGGTCTTGATTCTGAGGCAGTTTTGAAAGCCTTCCAATTTCCCTTAAATTCCATACATTGGGGACTCATTCTGTGTCCCAACAGTATCAGGTTCTTTTTCCCTGGCAGACTGTCCTGCCACGTCCTATTCCCTGTAGTGCTCTAAACGCTGGTTAGCACATAGCCTACATCCTGGAAAAGAGGCTTGATGGATGTGTAGCATAGAAAAAATACTTTTTCCTCACCCATCCAAAGGACAGATTAATAAGAGAAAAGCACACAGGTTTACTTAATTTGTTTTACATGACATGGGCATCTTCATAAGGAAATGAAGACCTGAAGAAATGGTTAAACTTGTGTATTTATTAATACATGCTAGGTTTGATGAATAAGTAGACAGTCATGGAGAAATAGGATTGCACAAAGGGTATAATCCAATGGTAATAAAGTAGGGGAAACTCAGCAAGGCCTGTTTGTTCAGATTTTTCTCTGTGGCCTTTTGTCTTAAAAGATAAGGACGTTCCTTTCCACTGGGTACAGGGAAGGCACCTCTTACATGGGGGTCTTATAACCTGCTTCAGGATAAAGAAAAATTCTTCCTTGGTTTTTATGACCTTTAGAAAAGAAAGGTGGGCAGGAGTGGGGATGAGGGTGAATGATTTTCCTGCTGTTTTCTCAAATGTCAAGGTGCCGTATTTGGGGGTAGTGTGTCCTGAGCCCCATCAGGTGGATTGATGGATAGATAAATGACGTTTAGGAGAGAGTTGGGTTCAAGAGCAGATATTACTGGTGGCATCTGCTAAGAAAACCTCAGTGCTAGAAACACCACAATTCCCAGGCAAAATTGTATTAAAAATTATTAGTGTTAGTTATCAAAAAGACTTTCCAAATTTATTTCCATAATCTGAGTTTCATAATTGTCACCTTATTGCAAAAGTTCTATAGAGGTTCTTTTCTTCTCTTCTAAAACATTAACTTCATTAACTTCTAAAACACAAATAGCCTAAAAGCTTACACTTTCTAAAGATACAGATGATTGATAAGTTGTCTCCTCTTGATTTCAAGGTAGAGAAGAATATGGGGTTACACAGAAGCCCAGTATTGGCTTCGCCTCTTCTTCCTGGGGCTCAGTGGAGTTTGATGGATTTCAAAATTCAAGCTGTAAAATATGAGAGGACTTGATTTTCTCCAAATCATATTTCCTTGTGTGTGCTCCAGAGTCTTAGAGTCTGGAGGGGGTGGGGCTTGGAGATGGGACAAGGCTTGACTAGAGTCCAGCCTCCCAGAGTAAATGCAATTCAGCAGCCAGAATAACAGACTCCCAATTTAGGAATTTGCCATGGATGCTGCCCAAGGATCATTCCTGGGTTCCTCTGAGTATATTTGACTAACTGAAAGAGAGAAGCAACTTGTAGTCATATATAACAGTCAGGATTCTCTCATCACCAGAGCAAAAACAATAGATTTTTAAGTGTCTCTTATTGCTGGAGGCAAAGAAATGAATTTAACGAGGTATTCATCGGGCAGGAAACTTCACAATTTGTGTGTGTGTATATATATACACACATATGTAATTTTTAAACTTTGTTTATTTATTTGTTTTTTGAGATGGAGTCTCTCTCTGTCACCCAGGCTGAAATGCAGTGGCACGATCTTGGCTCACTGCAACCTCCACCTCCCAGGTTCAAACAATTCTCCTGCACCAGCCTCTTGAGTAGCTGGGACTACAGGCACGTTCCACCACACCTGCCTAAGTTTTGTATTTTTAGTAGAGATGGGGTTTCACCATGTTGGCCAGGCTGGTCTTGAACTCTTGACCTCAGGTGATCCACCCACCTCGACCTCCCAAAGTGCTGGGATTACAGGCGTGAGCCACGGTGCCTGACCCACAATTTCAGTATAAGAGTAACAGCTACTTGCCAAAGTCATAAAAAAAAAGATCTTCCAACTTAATTTATCTGCCCAATTACATCTGATATTACTATAAAAATAAAAATAATTTTTAAGGTATAAGCTTTTAAACCAATACTTCTATTTCAAGAATTTTAGCAAATCTAAATTTCCTAACTATTGGTTGTATAGGATCTGTAAGTTGTTTTGATTTCTAAATGAAGGGAAGAAGAAAAAGGACACCCTCTGTTACGATTTAGCTTAAACTTCCCTCTTTGCTTTATTTTCAACCAAGTCAGAAAACCACGTTCTTTGTTTACCTCATTCCTTTATTTTTTTCAAAAAACAAAAAACAACTGTCCTCTTTTTCTATGTATGGTTCTGGTCCAAAGTAATCAGTATTGGAAATCGGGCTGTGTTTTGCTTCATTTCTGTGGCCTGAGTCCTTCCCTCCAATACCAGGATGCCCTTTGGGAAGATACAGAGGATATGATATAATTCTCTTTGATCTCTTTTCAGGCTTTGGGCTTTTTCTTCAGGCCCAACCCTTAATGAACCTGCTTTCTAATTAGCCAGCAAGGAGTACGGTGCAATGAAATGTACATCTTCTGCTTCCCTTTTCTCTTCAATAAAAGCACACGTGTTATTTGCTCGTTCAGCCAACTCAGGTGATTTCGCCAGAATGTGTGCATAAATCTCAGCATCATTGTCAAACAGCTGGAAGCAAACCTTTTTTTTTTTCTTTCTCACAAGTTGGAAACTAAAAAATAGAAACTGCCTTGTCCGGGGTCAAGCCGGGCTGAAGCGGGAGGGGCCACTGCAGCAGAGGCGGGAGGAAGGTGTTCAGGTGAATACTCATCCCCCAAGTCCACTTCGTCATTCACCAAGTGATGCCCTGTTTATGAAATTGGGCAAAACAAAAATCTAAATTTAGAAAATCATTTAGAACAAATTTCATATGTTAACTTGATAAGTGTACATTTACTCCCTGGATATTTGGAATACTATGTGATTTCATAATGAACACTTTGAATTAATTTTGCTCTTTTTCTCTAATATTTGGCTTCTTTGGCTCTTCTCCTGATACACTGGCAACTGGCAAACGCATGTGCTTTAGTTTGGTGGGGGTTGGAACTGAGATTGGTCACTGAGCCCTACTTCAGCTAACTGGAAAACAGTGCTGTTGAAAGCGCTTTCTCCAATTGCCTTTCCTCTGAGCCCACCACTCACTCAGGCAGCTGCTGCCCAGACCCTCACCTTGGCTATTATTTTATTTTATTAATTTTTATTATTTATTTTTATTTATTTATTTATTCATTTATTTATTTATTTATTTTGAGACAGGGTCTCGCTCTGTCATCCAGGCTAGAATACAGTGGCGGGATCTAGGCTCACTGCAATCTCTGCCTCCTGGGTTCAAGCGATTTTCCTGCCTCGGCCTACCCAGTAGCTGGGATTACAGGCATGCGCCACCATGCCCAGCTAAGTTTTGTATTTTAGTAGAGACGGGGTTTCACCATGTTGGCCAGGCTGGTCTCGATCTCCTGACCTCCAATGATCGGCCAGCCTTGGCCTCCCAAAGTGCTGGGATTAAAGGTGTGAGCCACCTCGCCAGGCTTCACCTTGATTATTTTAATGTGTGGCTCTCCCTGCTGAAATGATCTGTTTTATCTACCTGTCTCCCCAACCAGACTTCACCCTCTCAAGGACAGGGATTCTGTCTCAATTCATTCTTGCAGCCTCAGCGCTTTAAGCTGTAGTTGAAGTTCATTAAATGGCTTCTTGAACTAAACTAAGGAGAAGGAGGAAGTGGTGAGCGGTATAGGCAGGATAATTTGAGGGAAGGCAGTGAAGGGAGAGGGAGAGGGGTAGAATGACTGAGAAAAGAGTCAAAACTGGCAACCCAAATTACTTTGAGGCAAAACTAGTATTTATTTTTAGAGAGGACCCAGGCCTCAGTAAAAAGCAACACACTTAGGAAAGAGTTAATGAAACATTGTGGAAGAATCTGGCTTATATGGTAAACTGGTGTTTCTCGCCACGGGAAATCGCTGGTATGGGGCCGGGCACGGTGGCTCCGGCCTGTAATCCCAGCACTTTGGGAGGCTGAGGCAGGCGGATCACTTGAGGTAAGGAGTTCAAGACCAGTCTGGGCAACGTGGCAAAACCCCATCTCTACTAACAATACAAAGCTTAGCCAGGCATGGTGGCGGGCACATGTAATTCTAGCTACTTGGGAGGCTGAGGCAAGAGAATCGCTTGACCAGGGAGGCAGAGGTTGCAGTGAGCCAAGAAATTGCACCACTGCACTCCAGCCTACGCAACAGAGCAAGACTTTGTCGGAAAGGAAAGGAAAGGAAAGGAAAGGAAAGGAAAGGAAAGGAAAGGAAAGGAAAGGGAGAGAAAGAAAGAAAAAGAAAGAAAGAGAGAGAGGAAGGAAAGAAGGAAGGAAGGAAGGAAGGAAGGAAGGAAGGAAGGAAGGAAGGAAGGAAGGAAGGGGAAATCGGTGGTACATTGGTTAAAATACCAACTCCTGTCCCCACCCTGGACAACTGACTCAGAATCTTTGGGGTTGGGAACCTCCAAAAGTTTTTAATAAGTATCGCAGACACTAGAACTTGAAAACCATCCATGTAGTCCTTCCTGGGTGCACTTCATCATCCCCCTTGATCTACCCAGGTCCAGTTAGTGTGCAGGGTTTTTTGGAAGGGGAAGGAGAACTTTCCCTCTACCCTCTGAAGGTGTGATAATTGAGTCTATGATGTAAACTGACAGTAGACAACTTGACAAGAGACAAGACATACAAATTTATTATATGCACAGGGGCGTCACATGAGAGAAACACGAATAAAATCCCCCCCTCCGCCCTTATCCACGATTTTGCTTTCCTCTATCTCAGTCACCCATGGTCAACCATGGTTCGAAAATAGCTGAGTACAGTATGATAAGATATTTCGAGAGAGAAAAAAACCACATTCACACAACTTTTACACAGTATATTATTCTAATTATTCTATTTTATTACTAATCATTGTTAAATCTCTTACTGTGCCTAATTTATTTTTTAAATTTGCTTTAGAGATGGGGTCTCACTATGTTTCCCAGGCTGGTCTCAAACTCCCAGGCTCAAGCTCTTCTCCTGGCCCAGCCTCCTAAGTAGCTGGAACTACAGATGCATGCCACCTTGCCCAGCCTAATTTATAAATTAAACTTTACCATAGGTACGCATGTATAGGAAACATCAGACTATATATAAGGTTTGGTGCCATCTTTGATTTCAGGCATCCACTGGAGGGCTTGGGACTTATCCGCCATGGATAAGGGGGGGACTACTGTACCTCATAATCCGGTGGATCTAGAATCTTATATACCCTCTTCATAGAGGAGGGTGAGGAGAGGTGTAGCCAACTCAGGAGAGAGTAATGATTTGGGGAAAAGATGAACGGGACCTCAGAAGAATAAGTGACAGCCTGTGACAAAGTCTGTCTGGGTATGGTGTCGAACTCCAATCTCCTCTCCTGTGATCTGAGTTAATCTTCCCTGCTTGATGAAATTCCCCAAGAGGGGATTCATGACAACTGAGTTCTCTTTAGAGGATCCATCAATAGGCAGGGAGTTCTGAGAAAGCCTCTGCCTGCATATGCTATGTCCCAGGTGTCCTCAGTTCAAAGTAATCAGCCTATCAAAGTGTCATTCTGGGGGATGATATTTCCTGAATTCCTTTGTCTTCATCTAAGACCTGGCCTTCTATGTAAAAGTCAGATTTATCAACTTTGAAAGACCCATGAGTCTTCAACAAACTATGATGTCCTTTTGTTCATTCTGCAGTGTCACTGCCACACACACACGTGCATGCACACGTGTGAGCAACCACATACAGAGACACGTGCTTGCATGAGCATGTGCACAGTGGGCACAGGTACATGGGCACATGGGTGCATACGTGCTTGTACCAGCTTCCAGATTTCTGTAGGGCCAGTGCCTTGGGTCACTTGCCTTGTCTCTTAAAAATGTCTCCTGACTAGGCAGCCCTAACCAGGATTCGGTTGGCAATATTAGGTAGAAGAATCAATAGGGAAAAAAGCTTTTTTTTTTTTTTTTTTTGAGGCAGAGTCTCGCTTTGTCGCCCAGGCTGGAGTGCAGTGGCATGATCTCGGCTCACTGCAAGCTCCGCCTCCTGGGTTCATGCCATCATGCCATTCTCCTGCCTCAGCCTCCTGAGTAGCTGGGACTACAGGCACCTGCCACAACGCCCGGCTAATTTTTTTTTTTGTATTTTTAGTACAGACGGGGTTTCACCATGTTAGCCAGGATGGTCTCGATCTCCTGACCTCGTGATCCACCCACCTCGGCCTCCCAAAGTGCTGGGATTACAGGCATGAGCCACCGCGCCCGGCCGGGAAAAAAGCTTTTAGTGCAAAAATGCTTTGGATAAAATTCCAAAGGTTTAAATTTCACAACTTTGACAGAAGTCAAAGGTCTAGATAAAACCTAGATATGTGCAGGAAAGCAAAAGTTCTTCTAGATAAAACTGAGATATTTGCAAGAAAGAAAAAATGAAGAGGTTAATTTTATTTTCTAAAACTCACTACAGGCAGGGCATTGTGGCTCACGCCTATAAGCCCAACATTTGGGAGGTCAAGGCAAGACGATCACTTTAGGCTGGGAGTTGGAGACCAGCCTGGGCAACATAGTGGGACCCCATCTGTAAAAAAAAAATTTTTTTTTAATTAGTCAGGTGTGGCGGCACATGCTTGCAGTCCCAGCTACTTGGGAGGCTGAAGAGGGAGGATCACTTGAGACCAGAAGTTCAAGGCTGCAATGAGCTATGATCATGCCACTTCACTCCAGCCTGGGTGACAGAGCAAGACCCTGTCTATCTCTACAATAAATAAATAAATAAAAATAAAAAACAAAACTACAGATGTGGTTGCAGATGAACTTGCATTTTGTCTTCATTTTTTCCAAAGTGATTCATTCTTCCTGGCTCTTTTTTTTTTTTTTTTTTTTTTTTTTTTGGGGGTTCTCCTTTTCCCCCCCGGGGGGGGGGGGGGGGG